>NC_134854.1:103960223-104311723 GCF_049852395.1 Peromyscus maniculatus bairdii
GATTATTAAACATTCCAGCGTGTTCCACCAATGTCTCTACACACTATGTGGGTAAGTGTGGTGGGTACCGTGGGTGAGAAATGGATGGCAGCTTGGGGAGCTGTGGAAATGGAATGCATGAGGTGGGCCAAGGCTTGGTTGGAAGTCATAACTTCCATAGACTCTGCCCTTCGGGAAATGCTCTGCAAAGCTCTGCTTTGATTTTTTCCAGATTTGGCCAATGGGAACCTGGGCAACATGATCTTTAGCTATGGTTGTTCAAGACACTGACACTCACAGAGTGTCTTATGCTCCAGGGATAACAGGAGACAAGTGACAATGTAGAGTTAACTAGAGATGACAGCATTGACATAAACAGAGAAGGATGACACAAGAGAAAGCTCCTTAGAGCTGGGTATTGTAGTTCAAAGTTTTCTCTGGTCCCGCCCAGCCCTGAGGTCCCGCAACTGCTTATAAAATGATCACTCAGAGGCTTAATGTTATTTACAAACTGTATGGCCTATGGCAGGCCTCTTGCTAGCTAGCTCTTATATGTAGATGTAACCAACCATCTTATTAAATAAGAAACACAGAACCAATGTAAAAGAGAAAGTCAAGAGGTCAGAGCTCAGAGCTAAAATCTTACCCTCCCTCCTGTGGTGCTCCTACCTCTCCGAAAGAGACCTACTTCCTGTGTGTATATCTTTACATAGTTTTTCTGTTCTGCCTTCTCATTGGTTGTAAACCCAAACACGTGACTGCCTCGTCACTGCCTGTATATACAGCCCTCCAGGTCTTAAAGGCATATGTCTCCAATGCTGGCTGTATCCCTGAACACATAGAGATCTACCTAGCTCTTCTACCAAGTGCTGGGATTAAAGGCGTGTGCCACCACTGCCACACTCTTGCTATGGCTCTAATAGCTCTGACCCCCAGGCAACTTTATTTATTAATATACAATTAAAATCACATTTCAGTACAAATAAAATACCACCATACTTATATCTTAAATTAACCCATTTCTATTAATCTGTGTTTTGCCATGTGTTCCTTGGCTTTACTGGTCTGCTAGCATGTTGCTCCTTGGGTGGCAGGCTCGTGTCTCTCCAGACTCTGCCTTTCTCTCTACTGTCTCTCTCCTTGGATTTCTTGTCTGCCTCTAAGCTGCCTTGCCATAGACCAAAGCAGCTTATTTATTAGTCAGTGGGAACAACATATACTCACAGTGTACAGAAAGACATCCCTCAACAGGGTATGGCGCTTCATATCTATAATTCTAGCACCACAGAGACTGAGTCAGGAGGACTGACACAAGTTTAAGGCTACCCTGTACTGTATAGTGAGTTTGAGGCCAGCCAGGACTGCTATGTGATAACGTGATTCAAACTCAAAGAGAAAAAAAAATTGAAGGGAGGCCATACGGAAGGAAAATAATATTTTTCTAACTTCTCCAGGTAGAATCAAACTGTTGTCCAAACTGTATTGTGGCAGTCAGTGTGTTGCAGTGGTTATTTGTTTACATCCTTACCTGCTTTGCTGGCAGGGGAAGGTTGCTAGGAACAAGAATGACTCCCATTGGCATTCCATGCCTAGCGTGTCTCCATGGTCCTGACACTAGGTGGGCTCTCTCAGAATATGGGTGCAAGTACATTAATTAACAAACACGACACAGGGTCACCTCCATATTGGAGGAAAGACCACTGATTTTTGGTACAGTGAATCAGGAAATAAGCTTCCAAGGGTGGCCTGGGATGCATAAGGAGGGCTCAGAACCTTCTGCAGATGTGAGAGCCCAGGCTAAAGGACCAGCATAAGCAGACCACACTTGAATTGCACGGGCCTTCGCCTTGCTGAAGAAAATATTTCCTCAGTTGGTCTTGAACTCCTTTCAAGTAAGGACACCTTGGTGAGAATTCCATGGATGGGCTGGAATGTCACTCATTTCTCCGTCAGCCAGGTAGGAAGCTGCTGTGGAGGGCATTTACCAGCATGGCTTCCAGTGTTTTGGATAAACCTCCCGTGTGGGGTCTGGCTAAGCATCTGTTCATTCATACTTTTAGATAATTATCGTCTCTCTGTAAGTAGCAACATCCTGTAGTTTGGCTGCGGCTGCATCAAGAAAGGCAGAATATGCTGATTCCAGGTTATGGTTTCAAGAAGGATTTTGAGGAGGTGAAGGAGGGTGGTGCCCTTTAGAGCACAAAGTGATGGTGGAATGCAGAGAATTTCTTTGGATTGAGTCCCATAGAAGCTTGTCAGTGACCTGTGTCCTTGAACTATTCAATGTGAGTGTGTGGGCGAGGGGATAGTTTGGTCAATATATAAACAACGAGCCATCACAAAAATGAAAAGAGGAGAGAGAACACCTTTGCACTCATTCAGGCATAAACCCCTTGTAATCCCCTTATCGGCTGGCATTCTTTTTGGAGCCCTCTCCTGGCCCAACATGGTAGAAAGAGAACAAGGACTGACCCATGGGATCATGAAGAAGCAGGGCAGAATCCTCATCACAAGCAACTGTGGCATAAGAAGGCCACCCACTAGGACCTTTTCAGGGATAACACAAAAGAAGAGTGCAGAGATGAGATGGAACCTAAACACTAAACAAGAAGAATTTGAGCAGTTTTTGTTTTGTTGTTGTTTGACAACTGCTTCCTACTGAACACGAGAGCACACGAGAGCACATTGCTTTTTACACCATTCCAAGGCATCCTGGAGTTACCGCGTACAGAGCTGGTACTTCAAATGAAGCAAAGTGAGGTTTGGGGGAAAATGCATACTTTTTCCCTCATGTTTACAACCCAGAGAAAAGGACTAAAGTATACACTTCAAGTCCATTGTCAAATTCCTGAGAAAAAGTCTACAGGCTGGAATCTTACTACCATCAATGGTCCATAATGGTTAGTTTGATTGGCAACTTGGTGAGATTTAGACTTACATAGGAAACATAAAACTGGACACACCTACAGCGTGTTTCTAGAGAGGAAACTGAGAGGGAAGACATACCTTGAAAACATATATATATTCACACATATCTATCTATCTATCTATCTATCTCTCTATCTATCTATCTATCTATCTATCTGTCTGTCTGTCTGTCTGTCTGTCTGTCTATCTATCTATCTATCATGTATTCATACACATATGCATTTACCCCATTATGTAAGGGACTTGGGTATCCACATATGCTCACAGGGAGTTATTCCCTGTGAAGACTAAGAGACCTCTCTCTCTCTCTCTCTCTCTCTCTCTCTCTCTCTCTCTCTCTCTCTCTCTCTCTTCTCTCTCTCTCTCTCTCTCTCTCTCTCTCTCTCTCTCTCTCTCTCTTCCCCCCTGTGTGTGTGTGTATGTGTGTGTGTGTGTGTGTGTGTGTGTGTATCTGTTTCTCTCTCTTTACACACACACATACACTTCATTGTATAGCCAATGGCTTTTTTTTTCAGTTAAAGCTCTGAAGCTGGGCTGGGAATATAGTTTAGCTGACAGAATGTTTGCCCAGCACACACAAAGCCCAGGGTTCAGTCTCCACCACTACATAATCTGGGCACCTGTAACCTCAGCACTCAGGAGACAGAAACAGGAGGATCTATGTTATGAGTTGAAGGCTAGCCTATGATCCATGAGAACTTATCTATAAAAAAAATTACACACCCTGGTCATTGTTATTGGCTGACCACCAAAATTAGATAAGACCCTATCGCCAACAACACTACACACTTTGGTACAGGACACAGAGAGATCAAGCTGGAACTCACCTAAAATTCTTCTCCCTGTTCCCCCTGGGCCATGGCTAGCTTTCCTTGGGCCAAAAGGTATGTGCAAGCTACTAGGGAGAAAAAGACATCTTTTCTCTTATCTAGGCCTGAACCTTGTGTATTACAATACTGACCTACAAGGCAAGATATGTCCACTAGTGTGATAGTGGCATAAATGTTTTGGGGTAACCAACCATTTTCTGATTGGATTTGAGGCCTCCATGGGAGGGAGGTTGCCAGCTATATTTAACCTAGTTAAAACCCTATGGCTGGGGAGGTCCCAAGCCCTAGGGGAACTCACTATTGATGTTTCACTAAATAGACATGCTGTCAAACTATCCTCTAAATAGTTATGCTATGCTCATGGACTAGTCGTGTTCTCAGCCTGGGTCTGAGAATCTTTTATTTATGTATTTGTTTTTATTTATTTATTTTTTGCAGTGGGTGACAGTTAATGTAGGGACTCATGACTGGTCAAAGTGCTGAGCATAAGTGACTGTTCCGCGTTCAGCCTTAAACAGGACACCTGTATCACACAGCTCCAGCCCGCCCTCATCCCCTCAAGGCTCCAGGAACACCAAAGAAAAGGGGCCAGAAAGATTGTAGGAGCCAAAGGATGGAGGCGGGAGCACGACATGCTGTCTTCTGGACATGAGATAGGCAATGTAAACATGAACACACGACATCTGTGGTTATCTGCACAAGACCGGCACACACACACACACACACACACACACACACACACACACACACACACACAAACAAAAAAAAAAAAAAAAAAAAGACAAAAAGTAGGAGGGGGAATGAGGTCAGCAAGAGTGGGAAGAATGTAAAAGAGAGGAATGGGTGAATATGATCACGATACATTGTATGAAATTGCTAAAAATTAAAATAAACTTAAAGTAATGAAATAAATTCATCAACAACAAAATTCCTGGGAAAGTTATTAGAGGTTCCCATTTATATTTCACTAATTGGAAATGGAAACCTGATTTAATTGAAACTATTATTCAGATTTGAATCAAAAGATTTTTAAAAAAGATTATATTTGCAAACATTTTGCTTAGGTGAATCAGCCATTTTACATAAAATGATGATTTTGCATAAAAACATTAAGCCAGCAAGCCACAACCTCTACCCTTTTCTCCTTGCTTTAATTGATTCTTACTCATTGAAAAATATTGTAAGCATGAAGAACCAAGTTCAGTCCCAAGCACTTGTGTAAAATGCCTTGAACATGGTGGCATGAGCTTGTTATCACAGCGCTGGGCAAGTGGAGACAGGATGGTCCCTGGGCTTCTGGCCAGCCAGTTTACCCTCATTGCTGAGTTCCAAGCCAATGAGAGAGCCTGCTTCAAAGGAGCTGAACAGTTCCTGAGGAGAACACCCAAGGTTGTCCTCTGGCTCTACACTCACAAACACACACATGCAACAGCACTCACTTGAATGCATAAACACGTGCACACACAAAGACCTGTAAGTAATAAGCTCCACAGATTTGGAAAACGCTCCACAGATTTGGAGAATGCTCCATATATCTTGGAGAAAGATTTTATGACAATATGTTGAAATATCTCCACCTTTACTTTTTGAGTCTCAAATGGATCCCCTCTCTTAATTCTGACCCAAATGGGAGTGAGTTGATTCTAAATAAAGCTGAAAACTTTTGGAAAACTAAAAATGCAAGTGATTTCCCCCCTTTAACCCAGAAAGGAACTAGGCAATGCTGATTCTGTATCCATTCAGAGTTACTTGTAGGAAATAAACTACTCAGCTTATTCAATGGGTGCTGACAAGGGACAGTCTCCTCCCTCCCCTATACTTTCCCTGCTCAGCTGGCCAAACACAGGGTTTTATGAATTAAAAAAGAGGGGAGAAAAGAGAGAAAGACTGAGTTCATCATCATTGAAAAGCCACAGGTGTATCTGGCCCACGTCTCTCCCTGCTGTTCCCCCACCGTCACCCTCCCCTTCTCCTTTCTGTCTAACTTGTAAGATCCCCCAATGTCTGTGCCCTGCAAAGCACAGGGATTAAAGGCACTCATGTGGCCACACCCAACTTTTTACATCACTGATGGGATCCAAATGTGAACTCTTGCAATCATGCAGTAAGTTCTCTTACCGACTGGGCCATCTCCCCAGCCCCTCCGTGTCTTTACTTTCAGATGACATATTACATAAGGTCCAGTTCAATCAAGAAAATGGTGGACTATGGATTGGAAATGGGGGTTGAGTGGGTGGAGGTAATCCTGCTGTCACAGTGTGAGGTGTGTGCATGTGTGTGTGTGTGTTTGAAAACATTCTGGTGCCTTTAGAAGTAACTGAATTCTAGGCTCACTTAAAAAAAAAAAACAAAAAACAAAAAACAAAAACAAAAACAAAAAAAACCCAGGAGATGCTATAATTCCAGTATGGTTGCTTGAGGTCTTGAGGTCTGTGTGTAACCCATTATACTATTGGATCTTCATATTAAACAAACAAACAAACAAACAAACCAAAACTTAAAGATTTAAAGCTCAAGTGATTCCTAAATTTTTGAAAAAGAAGGCTAGAAATATCAGTTAGGACCTCAAGCTCCAACAGCGTGGAGCTGAGGGGCATTTGCGCACCCTTCGCCCTGACATAGGCTCATTGTTCATAGATCTTCTCTTGACATCAAGCTCCATTTCCCACCTAGCACCACACTGGGGATGCTGATCTTTGGCACCAGTGAAATACCTCTCCCCAAAAGAAGAAAAGGAATGACAAATTGGTAACTTCGCTTTTACTCCATGATAAATGTGAGACTATGCTCGAATGTGAAAGTGAAAACCACATCCATGTGTTTAACGTGCTAGCTGACTTGGGTCTTTGTTGAAAGAAGACAGCTTGAGGTACCCAGCCACCTGCTAATTTATGTTACCTTCATAGGCCTACGTAGGCGTTGGAATTTATAGCCCCTGAATTATAGCATTGTCTACATCAATGACTCTCAACAAAGAAGTACAAAGGAATAGCTCATTCTGGTGGCTTTTTAAAAACTACATATCCTTCCACATGGACTATTCTGGGATGCCTGCTTCTTGGGAGGGCTTATCCAACTGCAGTTGTCATGTAGGAAACTCTGGCATCTGGAAAGGAACTTGTGCACCATATTCTGGCCTTTCCACAAGATCACCGAATTGTATGGTATATGTATTTCAATGCTTTTCCCTTGTCTCATCCTTGAGTAAACTTTCTGACACATTGGGCTTTGGGTTCAGCTAATGATGGCGCTAATGGTGTGTGGACATTATAAGAAACCACATAGAAGTCCCCATGACTATAATGTTCTTGCTTCAATTAGTGCATAAACATCAGAGTTGGGGTTAAGCTTCTGAACCCCTATGAAAATTAGTTAAGACAGAAGTAACATGTTTTGGGATGGGTGACTCACAACATTGAGAACATAGAGGTTTTATTAAAATATTGATACTTAGATTTCATGATTTTATTTTTGGTTGTGAGCCTAGCCTTTAAAGGCTGAACCATCTCTCCAGCCCAGTTTCATGATTTTATTTAGCAATTCTTGAGTGGGCCTTGACAAACAAAATATAAAAATGAGCAGTGGCCAAGCCTTACATAAAAAGTAGAAGTTGTGAGCCAAGAAGTTGTGATTCAACAGGTAAAAGTGCTGCCTTCATCAGTCAGAGGAACTGAGTCTGATCCCCAGAGCCACAGAGGTAGCCTGGTGCTGTGGTGCACATCTGTAACCCCAACACTCTTACAGTGAAATAGGGAGCAAAGGAGGATCATCATGGAGCTCGTGGGTCAGCACCCTGGAGTACACAAGACAGAGACAGACACAAAGGAGACCCTGCCTCAACGAGCTGCAAGGAGAAAACCCATTCCTGAAAGTTGTCCCTTGACCTCCACACCCATGCTGCGGCATGTATATACCTGCACACACACACACACACACACACACACACACACACACACACACACACACACACACGAGAGAGAGAGAGAGAGAGAGAGAGAGAGAGAGAGAGAGAGAGAGAGAGAGAAAGCACACAACTCAGAGCTCCAACCTTTGCAGCAATCAGCCCAAAATGTCCTGGACTTGATTAAATAATGTTCTTCCTATCTTCCCAAGCAATTGGAGAGAGGCAGGTGGGCAGTTGCACTCCCTTAGACATTGACAAATGATGCCCTGTGCCTAGTTACAGTATCTGTAGCATCCCCATGATAGCAGCCTCCAATCAAGGCATCTGTGAAACCCTCCCTTTACTCCTCGTAAAGCTTTTGCAACCCCACAGGCTGCCTTTGGGTTTCTGCCCAGCACCAGCAACTGTGGCTGGCATCCTTGCTGCAGGAAGCTGGGACTCAAAGCTTCCGCTTGCTCCCATTTGAGTGGTCGCCCCTCATCTTCTCAGAGTCCAGGGATCGACCCTTCTAGCATGTTATCCAGACATGTCTGTTGCTGAACACTTGAGATCCATTGCAATAGCTCTCTTCTATGTCCCCCAAATTTCCCAGTGAACACTGGTGCCTATGTAGGGGTCAAGAAGATACTCATCCTCACATCCCACCCCTGTCTAATGAAACACAGTCTCTGGAAAGGTGGTCTCGGTATTTTCCTAACATTCTGTCCCTAGGGGTTGCTTGTTATCATGAGAACATCTGGAAACCCCTGGGCTAGACTGCTTGGCTGGCAGAACATAAAGCACCTGGGAAGCTTGCTGTAAATAGACATGTGAAGGTTAGTGTTGGGTGTCCATTTGACAGAATCGAGAATCACCTGGGGATGGGTGACTTTGGGGAGATTTTCTTGGTAGCCCTAATTGATGCAGAAGATGCGCCCACTGTGGGTGGTGCCATTCCCTGGCTAGTGTGCCAGATTGTACCAATGGAGAAAATGAAATGAGCAGGGTGTACACAATCACTGCTCTTTCCTTCCAATTGTGAATGTAATGTGTCCAGCAGCCTCAGGCTCCTGCTGTCAGAATTCTCCTGCCATAGTGGATAGACTATACCTTCAGTGAACCCAAACAAACATGTCCTCCCATAAATTTCTTTTTCAGGGAGTTTTATTGGAAGAATGGGAAAGAAACGAAGGCAAGAGATTTCCAGATTTCCAGGCTCATCCTTGGAGAGTCTAGTATTGTTAGTCTGGGTGCTCCTGGGGATTAGAGCTCAGGGGAGCAGCAGTTGCCTTATGGAACTCCAACAGAGCAACACATACACAAACCACTAAAGGTCATTTAAAATGACAGATTCTCTGCCATATGTTCACTAAGAGTTCTTCTGGTAAATGTCCAGGAGTAGTAAGATACATAAAAGCATGTACAAGACTTGACTTTCAGCTCCTTTTCCTGCTGCTGTAATTAAACATCCTGACCAGATTCTGATTCGGTAGGCAGGGAAAGGCTGATATGCTGCATCTCTTCAGGCTCCCATAAGGGGCTTCTGGTACAGCTCCCCTAGCTGAGCATGGGGCGGTCAGCATCTTCCGTGGAGTGAGCCCATGTGAGGAAGCAATGCCAGCCCTAAGACTCATTGTACAGCCTAAACTCTGTACTAGGCATCTGGGTGCTAACTGGCAAGCAATGGGAGCAGTGTTTTTTACAGGAATGGGGGCACACCTGGGTGCATCAGTGCAAGGGATACCTATCACGCTGCCCTGTCTTCGGACAAGGGGAAGTCTCTCCTTGGGAGGCAGGGCAGACACAATGGTGGTCCAGAAATCCCCCATGTACCCAGTGGTTGGGAAACATGAACTGAGAGTGAGTGGCCTCCAATGGCCCAACTTCCATAAGGTAAGTCTTAACTGAACTCAGAGGAGAGAGAGATTGGGGGCTTCCAATTGAAAAGGAAGGGGGGCAACCAAGAAGACATAGAAGACCGATTGCCTGACTTGTTTATTTGTTTTCTTGCTGGGGATGTCTTTCTGTATGTTGTGAATGTGTTGCGTTGATTAATCGATTGACAAATAAAATGCTGATTGGCCAGTAACTAGGCAGGAAGTATAGAGTAGGCGGGATAAGCAGAGAGGAGAATGCTAGGAGGTGGAAGGCTGAGTCAGGAGACGCTGCCAGCTGCCACCGCCGCCATGAGAAGCAAGATGTAAAGTACTGGTAAGCCACAAGCCATGTGACAACTTATAGATGAATAGAAATGGGTTAATTTAAGATATAGGAACTTGTTGCTGGAGGGCTTCTCTCCAGGTTCCACCAAGCCCCACAGTCCCACAATCCATGTATAAAATAATCACTCAGATGCTTATATTACTTATAAACTGTATAGCCGTGACAGGCTTCTTGCTAACTGTTCTTATATCTTAAATTAACCCATTTCTATAAATCTATACTTGCCACGTGGCTGGTGGCTTACCGGCGTCTTTACATGTTGCTTGTCCTGGTGGTGGCTGCAGTATCTCTCCCTCCTTCTTCCTGTTTCCCCAATTCTCCTCTCTCCTTGTCCCTCCTATACTTCCTGTCTGGTCACTGGCCATCAGTGTTTTATTTATATAGAGTGATATCCATAGCAGGAACTAGATAGCAAGAAGCCTGCCATGGCCATACAGTTTATAAGTAATATAAGTCTCTGTGTGTTTACTTGGGTCTGAGCAGGACTGAAGAAAACAGCAACAACATTTTCTGCTATATTTTTCTTCAGGTTCTGGGGACTGATTACAGACACTCCCGGCATACACAGTCCAACCTTACCAGATGGCTCTTTCTTGCAGAGGCTTCTCAGGAAGACTGGTGGGGTTGGGCTAGAGCCTGCAGGTGTGAATGGATCAACAGATCCTTGAATGCCGGGCTCATTTTTGCCTAGAAAATAAATAAGCTGGTAAAGAAGAGAATTGAAGAGAGCTTTTCAAGAAGAAAACCCAGAGATTATGTGGCTTTCAAACAAGCCTGTTCAACCACAGAATGGAGCAAATGTGTGCACTGTTTTACCATGCATTCATGGGCAATGGATTTTAAAAATCATCTATCCCAACTGTGTCCCATCCATAACATTTCCACTATGAAGGGCTCCTGGGTGATAAACATCAATCTGCCCTGTGCTCTACAATTATTTGGAGAAAAAACATCCTTTGTGTGGTGAATGACCTTCATTTTCAACCATGTGTTTCTGTGTAAACAGAAAGTCTCACAGCTGATGTTCAGACCTCTGGAGCCTGGGTTGTATTAGAGGGGACCATGGGCTGCCAGAGGCTGTTTGCAATTTTATGATGTGCTGTGAAATTATCAGGCAAGGGCCAGGAGGTCAACAGAGAGCCTACATAGAGAAAGAAAAAACAAAACCCTTTATTCAACCATTGAAAACATTGAGACCCCACAGTCAGTCTGTGGGCATACATTAATAGGCATGAGGCACAGACACACACAGTGAGGGAGAGAGAGAGAGAGAGGGAGGGAGAGGAAGAGAAGGAGGAAGGGGGAAGAGCAAGAGGCACTTTAAATAGGGTCTTGTTTAGGTGATCATATTGAGATTTCCCAACTGTAGCCTCCCTCTTACACCTAGAAGACATTATCTCACAGCAGGCATTCTGACCCTTACAACCTTTCTGGCCCCTCTTCCTCACTGTTATTTGAGCCCTGGGTGCAGGAGCTAGGTTGTAGATATATCAGTTGGGGCTGTCAATCAAAATAGAGAACTATCCTCAGTATACAACTTAGCAACCAAACTCCTCCTTCACTTGAACTCCAAGAAAGGAAGCCCTGAACAATAATCTTGGCCTTGAGTTCCTTTCTTCATGTGGCTAGCTGTCGATCTCAACAATATATTCCTTCTTCTCTCCATTGTTTGCTCTGAATAAAGCTCCCCTGTTATTTCTGCAGTATGTGGGAGTCCTTATTTCAGTTCTGTTCAAGAGGCCAAGGGTGGTGATATATTGTGTACCCTAATAAATTTACATGAGGATCAAAGGACAGAGTCAGCCACTAGATTACACATAGAGGTCAAGCAGTGGTGGTACACACCCTTAATCCTATCACTCGGGAGGCAGAGATCTGTCTGGATCTCTATGAGTTCAAGGTCACACTGAAAACAGAGCCAGGCAGTGGTGGCACACCCCTTTAATCCCAGTACTGAGAAGCACACATGCCTTTAATCTTAGGAAGTGATGTCTGGGCAGAGAAAGGTATATAAGGCATGAAGAAGCAGGAACTCACTCTCCTTAGGCTAGGGTTTCCTAGAGGTAAGAACTAGTGGTTGGCTACTTTGTTTCTTTGATCTTTCAGCTCTCACCCTTATATATGGCTCTGTTTTTTTTTTAAATTAAAAGACCATCTAAGATTTGAACAATAGCCAAGAACCAGGAGACATTCCAGCCAGACCCCAACTACCAGTAACACATACATGCTGAAACTCTATACCAACATAAGTAAACAAAATATTTTTAAAGATTAATTTTTATTTCTAGTGAGTGTGGGGGGGGTGGGTGTTGTGTATGAGAGAGAGACAGAGAGAAAGAGAGAGGAGCAGGTGCTACAAGAGACCAGAAGAGAGCATCTGATCCCTTTGGAACTGGAGTTACAGATGGTGGTGAACTGCTGGTTGTAGGCGCTGGGAACAGAACTCAGGTCTTCTGTAAGAACAGCAATTGTTCTTAACCACTAAGCCCTCTCCTCAGTCTCCTAGGAGACACATTTTATGCCAAAAATTACACTATAAAATGGAAGCAAACAGCTAATACTTTGTTTGCCTTCTTTTATCATTTCATTTTCATTCCCAGGAAGAAGGAGGAGGGGGAGGAAGAAGAGAGGAAAAAGAAGGAGGAGGAGGAAGAGAAAGAAGAGGAGGAGAAAGAGGAGGAGGAAGAGGAGGGGGGAGGAGGAGGAGGAGGAGGAAGAGAAGAAGAAGAAGAAGAAGAAGAAGAAGAAGAAGAAGAAGAAGAAGAAGAAGAAGAAGAAGAAGAAGAAGAAGAAAGAGAAAGCTTAGCTAAGGTAACTGTCAGAGTTAGCTTCAGCTGTCAACTTGATAGAAACACAGTCACCCCTGAAGAGGGAACTTCAGTTGAAGAATTGCCCAAATCAGATTGACCTGTGGCCATACCCATGAGGCATTTTCTTAATCTCCAGTTGGTGTAGAAGGGCCCAGCCCACTGTGGGCAGTGTCATTCCTAGGCAGGCATTCCAGTGCTATATAAGAAAACTAGCTGGACAAGCCAGGGGAAACACGCCAGTAAGCAGCATGCTTCCATGGCCTCTGCCTCAGTTCTTGCCTCCAGGTTCCTGCTCTGAATTCTTGCCTTGGTTTCCCTTGGTGATGGAGTGTCATCTATAAGTGAAGTCATCTCCTTCTTCTCCAAGTTGTTTTTGGCCTTGGTGTTCATCACATCAACTGAAAGCAAACCAGAACAGCTACAGAGTCTGGAGAAGAGAAGCCTGCTGGACAGAGCCTGGAAATTTTCCTATTACTACCTTACCAGTAGGTATAACAACACTGTCCTCACATGCCCTGCCATGTGGACAAGGAGCCCCTGTGAAGCCACACCACCACCACCACCACCACCACCACCACCACCACCACCACCGAATGTGCGCTCTAAGGTCAGGCCCCACGGCACCTTCACTCTTCCTGCAGCAGCTTCTCCATTTCCAGTCTGACCCCTTTAACAAAAGGTGCAGCAGGGAGAGCTGACTGCGACACAGTGTGTTCTGGTGTCCCCGTTTCATGTCTGCCATCACGATAATTACCCTGACCCAAAGCAGCTCAGCTGAGAGAAGGGTTTATTCTGCTTACAGTTCCTGGTTGCTGGCCATCATTTTGGGAGAGCCGAGGCAGGAACTCAAGAAGCTAGTCACATCCCTCCATGGACAAGAGCAGAGTGAGTAACGTGTGTCCGGGTGCAGCCTGCTGGCTCATGCGCAGCTTTCTTCACTCTTGTACACTTCAGGATGCAGCCCATGACATGGCACCACCCCCACACATGGTAGTTCTTCCGACCTCAATCAAGACAACCCCTCTCACATGCCCATGGGCCAACCCGGCCCAGACAATTCCTCAAGTTAGACTCTCTTCCCAGATGGTTGTAGGTTGTGTCAGGTAAAACTAACCAGCACACTTAGCAATTGGAAAGGCTCATCCCACAAACATAGCAAAGAAGAAAGGATTCATTTCCATTACCAACTTGAGAGATATAAAGGCCAAAGGGCCATTCTGACCCAAGAGGGTTCACCCAGAGCACTTGTTAGCAGACCCAAGGGTTTGGACCAGGGTCGGTTCCCATCGGTGCTGCTCCTGGCATCTGTTGGAAGAGAGCAGCTGTAAAGCTGGCATCTAGAGGTATGGGAAAGGAAGATGCTGCCAGAAAGGCTATAGGTAGATCTCAGGATCATTCCTGTCTAAAAGTATCAGCTAATTAAAATTCGTGTGTCCTGTGGTTTCACTGTGAGATGTCCCCCACCAGCACATGTGTTTGAACTATTTGTGATGCTTTTCGGGGAAGTTATGAAAATGTTAGGAGGTAAACTAGAACCTCACTGGAGAGTGCTGTGGGTAGGACATTGTGGCTTCATGATCAGGCCCTACTTCCTCCACTCTCTCCTTCCTGATGACAGATACAGCGTGGCTTGCTACCTCATGTTTCTGCGGTCATGTCTTCCTGGCCATGATGGTCTGTACCCTCTCAAACTGTAAGCCAAAACAAGTGCTTCCTCCTTTAAGTTGTTTCTTGTCAAGTATTGGGCTAATGCAACGAGGAGAGTCACTAATGCGATGTGTGCACAAACTGGGGACTCTAAAGGAGAATGCGGCCATGTTGAAAATGAGTTGCCATAGCAAAGTTAAGAATAATGCACATCTGCTTAAGTCTTCATTGAGAGCCAGAAGGCCCCAGCGGGAAGAGATTAATACTATTGGTCTTTTGACATCCTGTTAGCTTGAACAAGCTGCAGGCAGTGGGTCCCTGCTGGGTCCTGTGAGTCAGACCTGCCTACCTTGGAGACTGAAGCATTAACACCAAGGCCTGGTAGCAGGGGTGGGCAGAGCCATCAGGGAACTCAGCAATAGGAGCTGTGTGTGTGTGTGTGTGTGTGTGTGTGTGTGTGTGTGTGTGTGTGTGTGTGGTGGTGGGGGGGATGCCAGAGAATAAGGAAGCCAAAGAAAGACTGCAGAAGCATTTGTACAGGAAACAATTTCTTTCCTTGTCGCCTCCACTTGTCATGCTGGACATATTTTTATTGACTGAGACTGCATAGTATTTTAGGCTTCCTGCATTTGTTTGCATATGGTTTCCTGTGCAGGTCCTCGGCTGCTATGGGTGTATGAAGCAGAGCATTTCCTAAACTCTGTGTCTTGCTAAAGCATGGACTGCACAGCCAATTAACATACTCACTCATTTCTGAAGACAGTATTACTACCTATTATTATACATTAAGCATTTTCTTAAGTTTTAACATAAGGAAATGGGTCATCGACACAACACCCCACAAGAGAGATGTGATCATCTCCATTTTGTGCATTGGTTAGCTGCCTCCAGAAACATCATGTAACTCATGTAGGGGCTCATGGAAAAGCCAGAACTCGAACACAGGTTCAATGTTATTTCAAAGTCCTGTCTGCCATCACCAAATTCCCCAAATATCACACTCCCAGGATATATTGTTTTCTTTATAACTTCCTCAGCTTATGGTTAAGTTGGTCTCTTTTAGTCTAGTGAGGTAGAGTCCACCTGTTATCCCAGCACCCAAGAGGTGGAGGTGGCAGGAGCAAGAGCTGGAGGCCAGCCTGGGTCTTGAAAATAGACAGACAGACAGACAGACAGATGGACAAACAGACTGATAGACAGACAGATGATTGATAGATAAATAGATTGATAGATACAGATAGATGATAAGTAGATAGATAGATAGATAGATAGATAGATAGATAGATGATAGATAGATAGATAGATGATAGATAGAAGATAGAGACAGACAGACAGACAGACAGACAGACAGACAGATTTCTTTTTAATGAATTTAAATCCGTAGCAATCTTCCTTGATTACTGCCTTGTCTAGCAGCCATGGGCCCATTTCTATGGACCCCCAATTAACCCCAAAATTTATTCTATCTTCTGGAGGATTAGTCACTACAGGCTAAAAATTTTCTACTAATCCTTAACCAATTATCATCTACTCCTTAGCAATTCACCAGGCAAAGACAAGAAGAGCCTCTTGAGTAATAGTAAAGAGAGACTCTTGCTGAAGAACTATGGACAGCTGATGGCTGCCGGGGACCTAGTAGGTGCCCCACAGCCATGTGCACATGGGCAGCACTAACTAGACTCTGTGGGTCATTAGCAAATAGTAAGTTGCTCCAGCTCCTACATTCCTGTCTCTGCCACAAAAGAAACTTTAACAACAACAAAAAAAATCATTACTGAAGAATGTGTTTCTCAACTTGATCAAGTCATCTCATTCACTAGACATGATTGCAAATGATTTTCTAAGGAAATCAAATCCATGTTCAAAAGGCCAAAATTCAGCATAATTCAGGTAGTTGAAAGAAAGCAGTGTAGTTCTGAAAGAAATTCAAAATCAGACAAGACAAAAAAAAAAAAAAAAAAGGTCCGAGCAATGGTGGTTGGAGTAGCTAGCATCATCATTCAAATTGACTACTTACAATGCAGCCTGCTTTGAATTAAAATATTCTGCATGTTTATTAAAACCTAAGTCCTTTTCTTTCTCACTGTCTGAAACCTATTGGAATGCTTCCAAAAAATGCTGTTATATGCCAAAATTAGCCAGAGCTGGTTAAAACAAAAGCTCATTAATACAAAAATGGAAACCTGGTATGAGGTGGTATTACTTTGAATGCCAGCCCTGCCTGCCTGGGGATGGAGAAACCTGGACACGGTTCTATTCTGGCTCAGGTCTATCTTGCTAACTCCAGGGAAGATTAGTTAAACTCCACCTGTTTGTTGGGGTTTGGCTAATGTACCTCACGAGGAACTTCAAAGACTTATCAGAAAATGTCAGAATATTAAAGGGTATCAGCTACTTCACATGGCTTCCAGCAGGGGTGACGATTCACAGTACATTTAATAACTGTACAGCTCTGGGTCCACCAGTCAGAATGGACAGGGGTGTGTATTAGGGCTGGGGCCTTCTGGGCCCAAGGCCCTCCTGCTAACTGTTGGCTGTGGTATCCTCTAGTGGCCACAGGGGTGGTGGGGGTGGGTCAGTGGGGAAGGGTGGATGGCAGTGTTGGAGACTGGAGATTTTTACATTTTTTTAAATCAAATTTTGACTGCATAAGTAAATCAGTAAACTCTCCCCTCTGGCCTTCGGGAAGATCTTGAGAGAGAAAAACCAGCTCTTGTCCTGGTTGATCCTTCCGACATAAGCAGAAAGACAAGAGAACACAGCAGGGCTTCCTCTGGGGCCTGTGATCCAGGACACGAGAGTTGATTTACACTGTTGTGTCTGCTGATGGTTCCTTTGCTGGTTTTAGGAGCAGTATTTCCAGGCTTCCAACACTGATTGAGGATCAGCGGCTCTCCCAGAACCATGTGTGCGCAGTCTTCAGCCCCATATTGGGACTGCTGAGGTACCCAGTCTCATGGCCTGAGCAACGATAGGGTTCTGCGCCTCTCCAATGTAAGAAGCTGTAATGGGACTTGTCCAACAGCCCAGGCAGCAGCTACAAAGGGCCCTGAAACTATTGGGTTCTCAGCCTCTCTGGTGTGGGACAGTTATTGTTACTGTTTTGAAGTAATCGGGTTTGATGAATTCCTCTCTCTCTCTCTCTCTCTCTCTCTCTCTCTCTCTCACACACACACACACACACACACACACACACACTATTGATTCTGTTCTCTAGAACTACCCAGCACATATGACAAAGTAATGAGATCGGGTCAGTGACAAATGCCAGGTTCTAAGTTTCCAAGCTTTTCCATCATTTTTGTGCTCTATCTATATGTTTATATTTATACCATATACATCACACACACATATATATTCCATATGTGCTTACATAAAATTTTATGTACAATTCCTATATTTGCATATAGTTATATATTTACCCACATATTATGTATATAACGTGATTTTGGTTCCTTCACATGGAATTTAAAAAGGGCCAGGTTATGTAACCTAGGCTTGTATAAATAGCAATGAAATGTTCAAAATGGTCCACGTGCAGCCCTGTTCTGAGATGCGTTGTTTAAGTAATACGCTACTGCTTTGAAGAGTCTGTGGACCAGACATCAGGGGCATCAAAGCTGGGATATAATATATGACACTGCTGTCCGTAAAGAGTAGAAAACTGTGCTGACTCTAATTTAGCAGTTTATTCCAGATACTTTCTCATCTCACTTTTCACCAGGAAAATGGATATAATTGAAAGCAGCGGGCAATGATAATGGCACTAACGTGCAGGACCCGTACTGAGTACGGTGTTCACAAGCCCATGGTACGTGTGATCAGTAAGATAATGGCAGAACTGGCAGGATGTGGGCCCCGGTTTACAAACACAGAAAGCGCTGAGGTCCAGAAAGATTCACTAGTTATCACGTCCCCAGTGAGTCCCGGCAGGGGTGGGTCTGAAGCCCCCATGTGCTTCCAAAATGTGTACCATTGGCTGCATTCTTCATCCATCTCGTCTCTGTAGAGGCAGCCCATCTAACAAATGAGCAATGACGGCAACTACCTGACATCCCAGCTGGCAGATCCTGGAACAAAGGATGATAGCTCGCATAGGGGTAACTTAGATCCAACAGCCACTCATCTTTTCAGTTTGCAAAGCCTTTCTACTTTGGGTCAGTAAAGGCACCCGGGGAAGAATGGAGGACAGCGGAATGCCTTTTATCTCCGGCCCAGGGAGAGTAACTGTATAAAGCTCCAGGGCTGTCCACAAAGAGACATGTCAATGGCAGGGCAGGATGACATGGCCACCAGGCTTGGGGCAATCCAATTGGAGCAGATGCCTGCTGTCACTGGGGCAGCATGGGCTGGGCAAGCCCTGCCTGGAAGCTGCCTGCTATTGATTATCTCCTTCGTGATCTCCCCTGCTGGGGAGGAGCAGGGAAGGCTGCCCGGAGCCTAGGAAGGATGGCAGCATCCCCTCCTGCTCACAGCAGGCACACAGGCTCTGCCAACCACAAATGCCAAAGCCAGCTTCCACAGTGGAAATTCTTTCCTCGCTGTTTTCTTCTCTGGCACCTGCTTCGCTCTGTTCCTGCTCAAGGCGATGGTAGGAGGCAATACCTTTAAGTATTTACCTCCCATTACAGTCCTAGACTAGGGTCCCCACACAGCAAGAGCTCCAGTTTTCTTCTGGATTGGGTCCAGAGTGCTATTCCGGCTCTTGGCATCTCCCTCAGGTTTCGCCTGCACAGAAGAGGGGGACTGGAGCTAATTATTTTTACCTAACGGAAACTGTTGGCCAGAACTGGCTTCATTTCCCTTAGGAGTTCTGATCTTTCCAGGAAGTAAAGGCACACCTTGACATTTGTCTCCTTTCAGAGGTGGGATACATACTGGTTCTGGGGTTCACACAAAGGGATCCTTTGTGACTCTTTCCTGATGACATGTTTACAGCTCCAGGGTGGTCATTAGGAAAATTCCTAGGAGCATCAGTAACATATACCGGAGGCCAGCAGTGAAAACAGATTCAGTATAGTGAACTCTAAAAATCTGGGGAAGTCAGAAATAAAGTGTGTGAGGAGCTGAGCTCCTGACAAGCTGTAAACATGAGGTACAAGTGAACAGGAGGACAGCCATACTGTCAGACTTCCCAGCACAGCCTCTGGGTGTCAAGACTGAGCCCAAGACAGCAAAAGCTTTGACAAATATTGGGGAACTCATTATGTTAAAAAACATCCAGTGGGAGCTGTTGAAATAGCTTAGCAGGTAAACGTGCTTGCTGCCAAACCAGAGGACCTGATTTCAGTCCCTAGAAGTACATGGTAGAAGGAGAGGACAGACTTCTCCAGACTGTTCTTCACATGGCACCATAGCACGGGTATCCTTCCCCAAGGTGGACAGAGAGACAGACAGCTAGACAGGGGGATAGAAGAAAGACAGATGAAATTAAAGCATAATCCAGTGGCCTCAACTTTCACTTCCAAGTGGCTTTTGGACAGCAGCTCCTCTGTGTTTTCAAATCGTGTGTTAAAAGAACCCAGAAGGAAATTTTAAAGAAATGCGTAACATACTAACAAATATAAAACAGCAGGCAGACTTGTGCCAGATTCTGGGAAGTGTGAGAACACCCAGGAAAGATCTGCACAAATTTCACAAAATCAATGGTTAAAATCAAACCCCAAACAAAAAGACTTCACTTCATTTTATAGACCCATCACAAAAATCACTGAGTAGATCCGTATGCCTGCTATCTGCCCAGGTCTTGGAACCAGGGTCTGTACTCTGTGGGGTGGATTTTGAAGGGACCTGAGCCTGTCTGCTCCCTTGTCCCTCTGACTCCCCTTTCCTATGTCTCTCACATCTTGGTAAACCTCTCATAGCTGATGTCTTTACAAAAATGACCAAGTAGAATTAGAGTATAGATGGGATTGCCCCGGAAAATTCCAAGTCCAGCCCCATTCATAAAGGAGTATGTAACTGTCTGATGCATTATTTTTGTCCGTTTTGGGAGACAGGGTCTTGATTGTAATAATGGCCAGCTTGGAACTTGCTATGCAGACCAGGTTGGTCTTGAACTTGCAACCTTTCCACCTGTGTTGGGATTGGAGGTGTGTATCACCACTCCTGACCTTCTACTGTGCTCTTTGATGTAACTGGTGGCTTTGGGGTCCTGGGAACCCAAAGGGTGAGCTTTTGCAAAGACATCATTGTGGTCTGGTGAAGGCTGCTGTATTCTCACCAGACTATCCTTTTATTGTGACTTTAAACATGTATTATCATGGGGGATATGGCTTGTGCTTTATTTCCTGTGCATTCATTATTATTTATCAAGTTTTAGTACAAATTTTTTTATCCTAAAACATATATATACATTTTTATTTTTGTGATGTTTGTGTGGGGACATGCACGTATATGCCTGTGCACAGTGATGCCCAAGGTATCCCAAAGAGGACACTGGATCCATTGGAGCTCGAGTTACAGGGAATTTTGAGCCACTTAACATGGGTCTTGGGAACCAAATGTGGGTCCTCTGGAAGAGCAGCAAAGGCACTCAACCACTGAGGCATCTTTCCAGTCTCAAGATTCTCCATCTCACTATAATGAACTAAGTAACTTCCACCTTAGCATAGGTGCCCAGACATTTTGTATATGACATGGCAATCGTCTGTTCTTTGCAGGTTTAAAAGGGTGAACGCGTGTGCCTAAGCTTCTAGCATTGTTTAGTCATGATTCTTGGACCATTTCTGCTATCATTACTGCTCAGTGCAATTCAAGGTTTTACTGTTTCCTTGCTAATTATAATCATTTAGATCTTAAACACTCATCAAAATATAAAATGTATTAGCATCACATTGATATAATGTATGCCATGCTTCGCTAAACTGTTTGCGAATGGTCTTTTGATTAACAGGTCCCTTCATCAATACATATTCGTCTCCAATAAACATCTACTTGGAATATGGAATATGGAATTCTCCAGGTGAGGGCCATATTCTCAAAGATGGATGGTCTTAAAATCCAAGGAAAGGTTGCTATTACCTTCATTTCAACAGACAGCCAGGGAATGCCACATACTCTGAGGGAAGCTAACCCTTCATGGTTCCCAGCTCCCCGTACTTCTGGCTGTTGTCCTTGGAACCCTGCTCATGCAGACATTCATGTGTGAAGTGGTCTGTCATTTCACAATCCAGCAGCCACACTAGACAGACCGTAAGTTTTGAGGATGCCTTTGGGAGGTAGCGGAGGCTGTGCTCTCTGAGGAACACAAACAAATTATCTGTGGCTGTCTCATCCTCGAGCCTTATGTCAGTGGACTGGGCACTCGGTATGGAATATGGCTTGCCATCAGAGATGGTCAGATGAATAAGTCAATGCCTTAGGGAGGAGTTAGAATGGACTCAGGGAGGCGGGCCAGGTAGGGACTGCAAATGGGAGACAGCTAAGTCAGGTGTCCAACACAGACAGGAAGGAGGGAGAGCAAGCTGGGTAGAGCAACTTCTCTGGACAGTGCACTCTTTAGTTCCAGAGCAGTGCAGGCCTTAGACTATGTCAGGTGAAAAGAACAGGGACCCCGCCTAGCAGCTGCACCCCAGTTCCTAATCAGCACTCTGAGGAATGCCAGGACGTCCAGACTGTAAAAAGAAAGAAAACATTCCAGTCCAGGGAATCCTGACAGCCTTCAGCCGGGGCTCCAGGTGGGAAGTGAGCACCTAATGAGGGAATGCCTGTCTGGGCAGATAATTCTCACCTCCCTCCTTAGCCTCTATCGTCTCCCCCGTCTCTCCAGATTCAGTGCCCCAAACCTCTCCTCAGTGTGCTCTCTCTCAGTCTCTGAAACAGAAACTGGAAAGGACATAGGGAAGAAATTGAGTTTATCCTTTGCTAATTTCTGAAAAACATCTTAAATATTAGGAACATGTGGCCATCTTACACAATAAATGGTTGTTTTGAAAAGTGAAAACAAGCAAAGACCCACTGCGTTCTCCCTAGAGAAAACTTTGCCAGGCCAAAGCCACTCCTATACTTTCACATGTAAAGCAACTTAAGAGGTTTTATTTCTTTTTTATTTTTGTCCTTTGGGAAGAATGGGAATGGGGAGACAGTTTTTACCCATCACTGAGGAGGAGCCTGCTCTGCATCTGTCCTCTCTCCGGGTCGGCTCATGACTATCTCCATCATGTGGCCTTTCTGCTTTGTGTCTGTGTCCTGGGTGGAGCCTCTATTGACAAGCACCACACATCTTTCTATGATCCCTGAACATAGATCTGGTGCTCCACCCTGTCACAATGTGTGTGGCCCCTTTGAGGGGTTGACATCCTCCATGTTGTAAACCAAAGTCACTTGTGACTTTATGACCTGCATTGAAAAAATACAAAAAGTGAATGATTCTCCAAAAAAGAAATTACAACAAATTATGCATTAAAAAACTGACCACAAACATCAAAAATCTAGAAAAAATATTTGCTGATTTACAGTTTCTGTTCAGTTATATTTTGTCCTTTATTTCAACTATCTTGTATATGATAAAATTTTCAGAATATCTTTCAACCATATAGACTAGGGAGAGAAGTCAGGCTTTCCTTTAGTAGAGCTGATAAAATGTTGGACTTCACACACAAACACACTTTCTAGGATGCTATTCAGAAAGTGTATACCTTGCCAATAAATTTTCCTTTGTATTGTCACATATAATAGCAAACAAATAAGGAGATGGGGAGGCTTCTGTGTTAGTCAGTTTTCTGTTGCTGTAACAAAATGCCTGAGTTAAGCAACCTTAAAAAAGGAAAGAATTATGGCAGTTCCTGGTTTCAGTTCATGGTCTCTTAGAATCTTTGTTTCTATGTTGAGGTGACATATCATGGTGGGGAGTGTTTGGTAGTGCATAGCTTCTCACTTCATGGTGTCCAGGAAGGAAGAGAGGCATGAGAGAGGGGGGGGGATGCAGAAGCAGCAGGAGGAGAAGGAGGAGGAGGAGATGAGGAGGAGAGTCACCACCACCACCATCATCATCTAGGGTCCCCACCCTTGTCTTTCAGGAACACACTCCTATTGACCTACTTCCTCCAGTTAGATCCTACCTCCTGAAGTTTCTACCACCCCAATAACACCATCAGCTGAGGACCAAGTCCTTAAAACATGAGCCTTTTCGGGGAGGTGCATTCCACACCCAAAATAAGGTTTTCCAACGGGAAGGACACCCAGTGTTTCTGATACAGCAAAGATTCAATTTTTCTATTTACAATGTGACACATCTGTTATGGAAACAATTTCCCACACATTAGTTCCTGGAGCCATGTATTTCCAAATTGTTTCTTCCCCCACTGATGTATTTCCAGTAGTTCTAGGCATCAGAGGACACATCCATGTTAAATTTGACCTTTAACTCTTTATTTAAGGCGGCAGATGTCGTCTAAAAAGTCAAGCCTTCACCAGCATTATTCAAGTAAGTGTGTGCAAGCTATGGAAACATGTCCCAGCATTCCTGTGATGGTTAACAATGTCAAGTGGGTGGTATCTAAAGCCCCAGGGAGACAAAGGTCTGAGCATGTCTGTGAGGGAGTTTCTAGACTGGACTCATGGAAGTAGGAGGACACACCTTAATTTTTTTTTTTTTTTTTTTTGCTAAAAAGAGCCGAGATGCAGTCCTTCTGCCCCAGCTACCTACAGCACTGCTACTCTGCCACCAGGGGCCACATAGGAGAGGCTTGCAAGCTCCTGGGCTATTCTCTGATGTGTGAACCACAGTCACACATCTTCCACCCTAACGATGGCTCTCAAATATGCCTGGGGTTCCTGTCCTACACACAGCGCCTGGCACTTGAGTTGGGGGGTGAGCCCACTTTTGGAGATCTAGGCTGTGTTAACAATGCCATCAAATTCCTTCTAGTATTTCTTCCTGCTGTTTAGACCCTTACCTTATTTAGAAAAGAAAAACTCCATGAAATCCTATATTTTAAGTCTGTGTACTTTATGGTATAAACTCTGTGCACCTTGTCCTTTCGAACCAAAACTTTTTTTAAATTCAAAACAAGACCTATTTTCCTGCTACATCCTCAGCTCTTGTAAGTCAATAGCTCATTGGCTTTCAACACTGTGCACTTGATGCTCAGTTTATAATGCTGTTTAGCCAAGCCAAAGTCAAGAAGAGTGTCACTCATTTTCGACCTGCTTACTTCTCGGTGCAGGGCTAGGAGAGAGTTCAGTTGGTCAAGTGATTACCGCGTAGGTTTGAGGACCAGAGTTCAAATTCCCAGAACTCTTAAGTTCTAGTTTGCTTTTCTGTTGCGGTGATAAAAACAAAACAAAACAAAACATCCTGACAAAATACAACTTGGGGTGGAAAGGATTTGCCCACACTTCTAGGTAACCAAGGAGAATCAGGGCAGGAGCTCAAGCAGACTATGGAGAAAGCTGCCTACTGGCTTGATCACTCATTTCTTGACTCGTGCTCAACTATCTTTTCTATGAAGCCCAGTCTCATCTGCCTCTGCCTCAAGATAATGCCACCCACATTAGACATTATGTCCCACCCTCCTACACCGACCATCAATCAAGACACCAGCCCTTGGACGTTGCCCACAGGGCAATCCCATCTAGGCAATTCTTCAATTGAAATTCCATCTTCCCAGGTGGCTCTGTTGTTGCATCAGATTGACATCAAGACTAACCAGCCTGCCGTATAAAAATCTGGATGAGCATGACTGCTGATCTATAATCCCAGCCAAGAAGGCAAAGACAGGGGAAGCCTCCGGGAAAGCTGGTTAGCTAAGCAAGCCTGACTTAGTAAATCAAGTGGAGAGCAAATGCAGGAAGACATGTTCCTCTCTGAACACGCATACACACAAACACATACATGCTGGGGGGCATGGAGGGAGGGAGGGCAAAAGGGAAGAGAGAGGGAGAAAGGAAGGAAGGAAGAAAGGAAGGAAGGAAGGAAGGAAGGAAGGAAGAAAGAAAGGAAAGAAGGAAGGAAGGAGAGAGGAAAATGAAGCTAGTTTTGAACACTGGAAGAGAAGGGGAATGAGAAGCAAAACAGAAGAAATCAATCTATTATTATTTCAATGTTTCTTCTCTAAGGTATTGGTTTGGGCTCCCAGGCATGAGAGATATCAGAATAACCCTCTTATGGAAGGCTGTGGTCCTAGGGTCCAATTGTTCACTAATAGAAAGGGGCTGGAAGGCAGGAAGTTGGTGATTCCAAACATTTGGAAAGATCATAACCACAAACACTAGTCTGGGTCTGTAGGACCAAGTTGATCAAAAACAAAATGAAACGAAACAAAACAAACAGAAAACCTTTGCAACTTATGCCTTAATTAGAAAGTCGGTGGGCCAGGAAGCCACTATACCCCATGATGGATTCAGGATTAGGCACTTTTCAAGCCTCACTGGGGCAGGGGAGTCAAGATGAGTTAACACCAGAGAGTTCCATGTGGTTCTAAATTTCAGTTATGCATAATTGCCCATGGTTATCCTAGTGTGGGGAAGTCTGGGATGCATGGTCTCCAGCTTTCTTGTCCCTAGAGTAGAGAGAAAGCCACATCAGGAGAGGCAGGAGCAAGGGCAGTGTTGTAGATTGCCCCCTATCAACTGGAGGTGTGGACTTTCACTGAGTCCTGGTAACTAAGCCCCTCTTCAGACCAGATGCCCCAGGTCGCACACAAAAGGAACAGCTTCCACATGCCCAGCGTCTATGGGTTTGTCTCCACAGCTGCCCAGCATGGCCATGGAATCTCTCAGACACCCCATCTACGGCTCATCCCATCTGCTTTTTATGTAATTTGCTCATCTTGGCCCTTCTCCCACATAGGCCTATGCCAGTTTGGGCCTGATGGAACGTTCACAGATGGCCCGCACAGCCCTAGGACTGTCTCTTCACCCAAGATGTCCTAAAGGTAAGCATCCTCTTCCCCTTCCATCCAGTTTATCTCTGCTTCAGGGTTGAACTTAATTACAACCAAATCCTAATGGTGAAAGCAAGTTAGTTTTGACTAACACCAAGCTGGAAAAACAGCCTTATCTTGACATGATTTCATAAAATTCTATTCTTCTAGAAAGAATCTAGTGTGGATGATCAAAAATCTGATTTTCTCTCTTTAAATGTGTGTGTGTGTGTGTGTGTAGGAGAGGGGGTGATCAGGAGATAACCTGAGATATACTTCCTCGGGCTCCATCTACTTTTTTAAAAATTTTTATTAATTTTACATGCAAACCACAGTTTCCCCTCCCATCCCTCCTCTCGCTCCCCTGCCTCCAACCCACCTCCCATCCACTCCTCAGAAAGGGTAAGGCTTCCAATGGGGAGTGAACAAAGCCTGGTACATTCAGTTGAGGCAGGACCAAGCCCCTCCCTCTGCATCAAGGCTGAGCAAGGCATCTGACCATAGGTAATGGGCTCCAAAATGCTAGCTCATGCACCAGGGATGGATCCTGGTCCCACTGCCAGGGGCCCCTCAAACAGACCAAGCTACACAACTGTGTCCCACATGCAGAGGGCCTAGTCCAGTCCCATGAGCTGTCAGTCTAGAGTTCCTGAGTTCCCACAAGCTTGGTTCGATTGTCTCTTTAGATTTCCCATCACGATCTTGACCGCCTGTCCCCCCCCTCCAGCTCTTATAATACTCCCCCTCTTTGACTGGACTCCTGGAGCTCGGCCTGGTGCTTAGCTGTGGATCTCTGCATCTGCTTCAATCAGTTACCGGATGAAGGTTCTATGATGACAGGGTATTCACCCTGCTCAACTATGTTCATAGCAGCATTATTTGTAATAGTCAGAACCTGGAAACAACCTAGATGCCTCTCAACCGAAGAATGGATAAAGAAAATGTGGTATACTTACACATTTATGGAGTATTACTCAGCTGAAAAAAAATAATGACATCATGAAATTTTCAGGCAAATGGATGGAACTAGAAAAAAAAAATCATCCCGAGTGAGGTAACCCAGACCCAGAAAGACAAACATGGTATGTACTCACTCATAAGTGGATACTAGATATAAAGCAAAGGATAACCAGACTACAACCCACAGCTCCAGAGAAGCTAGGTAACAAAGAAGATCCATCCATTTTTGAGTCAGGGTCTCTCACTGGCCTGGATCTCACCAAGTAGACTAGACTAGTTGGCTGGCAAGTCCCAGGAATCCTCTCATCTAGACCTTCCCACCACTTTTTTTTTAATGTAGGTTCTGGGGGTCAAATTCAGGTCAAATGAAGGACAAGCATTCTCCTGTCCCCAAACTCTGATTTCCTGAAGGCACATGCAGAGCGATTCAGATCCTATTAGTAAATCCCACTGAGAGAATCTTGCTTTTCCTCAACAAACTTGCATCTTGGCTGCAAGATGTTATGGTGAGGTCATGACCCCATTAATTTTCATAAATGAAATTTCAATTCAGTTTATTATATTACACTAAATGATGTCAGACCTATATTAAATGCGCCCTTGGAAACAATCATCCTTCAATCATGGAGAAATTGAAAGCTGTGTGCTCATGACTGAGCACGATTGGTGTATTTCATCTTCATTGTTTTGTAAAAATGATGTATAAATCACCCTTTATCCTAATTGTGGCTCCGTTCAGGCATGCCATTTTAATTCCTCTTAATTCACTCATTCATGGAGTTAGTACCGGAAGGTATGAAAGACATTAATCTTCGCCTTGCAATCATTTCAGCAAAGGTCCCTTTGAATCTATATATATAGGTGCTATTTTCTTTCCTTCCCACGTGGACATTAAGTGAAACTCAGTATGCTGATCAGGAGGTGACCCTGGTGGCTACGGCTAGGCATGCATGCTGCTGCCTCCAACATGCTCGCTGTTAGCCGGCTTACCCTGCTCACAGCTCTCTGCCCTGGTGCTCGGCAGTGTCCGGGGGTGAAATCCACCTGAGAAGCTGTAGCCGTGCCCTTGTTGGAGAAGGACACCCCCCTTCAGCATAGGGATCCTTTTACCCCCTTAGTCAGAGCAAGGGGACTGGGTGCCCAGTTTACCACTATGTTTCTCCTACTTGGTTGTCCCGGGGGGGGGGGGGAGACTTAAAAAAGCAGTATGAAGCATGGGGATTCTAAAAGCATCAGTCTTCTCTATCAAAAGTGAAAGGTGGCACTCAGACATTGGTCATTTATCTGCCTGCTCACTGTGGGGGCTCTGAATTTATCTAGACTCCCTCTAGCTCCCTCAAAACACACACACACACACACACACACACACACACACACACACACACACACAACCTGTAGAATGGCAGGATACAGTGCACAGGGTTCTGGGACCAATATTTCTGAGACCTTATACAACAATACCTTAGAACTGGATTCCTGGGTGACAGTAGAGACCACTGTCTCCACAGCCTCATGACAGAAAACAGCCTGTCGCCTGCTTCCGGCCAGTGTTTACAGATGGCCTGGCATCACTTAGCTCCCTGTTGCTGCAGGACTTCTGTTTAGTTAACATTTAAACTTTTGTTTTCATTTCATACGGAAAAAAAAACCACAAAAAATTATCCTCTTCATAGTTCTCACATATATCACTTGAGGCCGATATACCACGGTCCCACACAGCTTATCTCTCTGGCACAGCAGGATAACACATGCCCTTTTAAATGTATTGTAGAACCATCTAGACCGAGAAGAATGAAAAATAATATAGCAAGTAGGTGTCATCTAACTTGAGATGGGAAACAGCGCTGATTCTTTGAGACCTCTATCTGCCCCTCAGGTAAATAAATCCCTCCTCGCCCAGAGTTAAGCACTGTCCTCCAGTGACTCATTTTCCAACTCTCCCCATCTCCCTGATCTTTCAGACAAACTCAGCCAAATGTACATCAGTCTCCACATCTTCCTCTACCCCAGTGATGTCCGGGTTCCGCTTAGCTTTGACTAACTCTGGGAATGGAGGGAGGCCTGTGGTGCCAATTCATAACAACCCCTGCCCAGTTCTCACCTGCTTCTCCACTCAGCCACCCTCTGGGCTGGAGGAAAGCAAAGAGTCCACATCTCCAACCAGTTCCCGCTAGTTTTCTGTCCACCCCCTGGATGTTGTGAGCTTTTTTAGCCAGGGGCTTCCGCTTCCTATCTCATCAAAAAGAAACCCATCTTCTAGTGTGCCAGGCTCTTGGAGGTGGCTATTCTGGGTTTAAGAAGTATCTTGAGTGTTTTGTCTTTTCATCTGGAGATGTACTTGCTTTGATAAGCACAGACCAACAGTGATGACTGATGGTCAACTGATGGTTGATTGTCAACCTGTTGGGATTTGGAATTAAGAGGCACACCTGTGTGTGAGTCTGTGTGGACATCTCCAGAAAGAATTAGCTGAGGGGAGAAGACCCTCCCTCAGAGGGGGCAACACCTCCAGGTGACCCAGATACAAACGAGATCTGAGGAAAAGGCAATGCTGCTTGTCTGACTCTTCATTTCCTTAAAAAACTTTTAAATTTCGTGTGTGTGTATGAGAGTGTGTGAGTGTGCATGAGAGTGTGTGAGTGTGTGTGAGTGTATCTGAGTGTGTGTGTGTGAGTGTGAACATTTGTGAGTGTGTTTGAGTGTGTGAGCATGTAAGTGAGTGTATGTGCATTGAGGTCTACTGTGTAAGACCCAGGGATTGAACTCAGGTCATCAGGTTTCATGGCTGATGGCTTTACCCACCGAGCCATCGTGCCAGCCCTGGATTGTCTGACGTGGGTTCCAGGTATTGGGTTATATCATCAGGCTTGTGCAACAAGTAGTCTTCCTGAGCCATCTCACCAGCCCTAGCTTTGCCTCTTACTGGTGAAGAAATATCTCCCTGTTGCTGCTGAAGCCATCCTCCTCCTCCATCTTCAGACTTCTTCAGCCTGCCAACATGGACTGAAGACCAGTGACTCTCCAGGAATCCTCCAGACCATCAGCACCGCACTGGAATTGCTAAGACATCTAGCTGCTTCACAGCCTGAGTAGCTACCAGGTTCTCAGTGAGCAGATGGCCACTGTTGAGCTACCCGTTAGCAAGCCAATCCATTGACTCTCCCTTTACACTACACATTCATCCTATCAGTTCTGTTTGTCCAGAGAACCCTGACTGACAGAGACACTGACTTATTTAACTAGTATTAATTAGCTAGTACTGGACACATGTGGACACATGGTACATGCTTTACTCACTCTCTGTGTGAACAACTCAGTCCACAGTATAAACCTCCAAGAATAAAAATATCTCAGTATTCAAGAATATGAACATTAGGTACACATTTGCAAACTGCCCTCTGGAAAACTGTGTCTATTTAAACCATGTCGTACAGTTGTGTCCACCCAGTAAAACAGCTGCCATTTTCATCAGAACAGCTGTGTTTACTTGTGACTGAATTCCCCACAGCTGGGTCTGTGGAGTATGGTAATTCCCTCACAGATGGAGGAGGTTATGAGTGTCCAAAGACTCACACCTGAGTATTTAGCCACTCCTCTAGCCAATTGGATACAATTCTGTTCTAATTGCACATGGCCTCAGGCTGGAAGAGGTTAATTGAAGGGGCTCCACCTATGTGGCTAAGGGAACCTGTTGTTCACACTGGTTGAAGACTTTCCAGTATAACTGCTTTGGGGTCACCCACACTCCCATGCTCTTTAGGTAGGCTGAATAAATGCATTGGCTCCCTGGGGTGAACTTGTGGGATCAAACTTTGATTTGTCACTGAGACCTTAGAATGAGAGGGTAGATGTTGTTCACGTCTTTCCCAGGGAGAAAATTCTAACAACGAACAACCATCATTTGAGGGTTAACATGGATATGTTACATCCATGGGGGTTATACGTTCTATTAATTATTCTTAAAGCCTTCCCCCCTTAGGTTCTACCACTTTTCTAACTGATTGGTGACATGTCAAGATCCCCTGCCATTGTCTTCCTACGTAGGATGATTCACAGAAGATATAACAGATGTTGGACTCCATGTAGCCCATACACATTATCAATACTACACAGCCTTGTGCATTCTAGCCAATGTTCTAGCTTGAAATCTTCATGCAGGAAGGCCTTAAAGAAATTACGTGTTAAAGAAACCAATGGCAGCGGCTTGCCAAGTCCCTGGCCTGAGGTATGTTCAGAATCAGTGGGCCTGCCTCTCAGGAGCCCTTACCATTGTGAGGTGGGGCTGCCTCCCTTCACAGCGAGCTCTTTGAACATGTCCTTGTTGCAAATGTGATTTTCTCATCTTCCCATGAGTGGTTCCTCCTCCCTCGTATGCTTTTATCCTATTTATCCAGCTCTTTTATCTGATCAAAAGGTGAGACAAGGTTAACCTCTACCCCGATTTCCTGGCCTCGTTCTGAAGCCTTGGTGGCTGCTTAGAAACCAGGACAAAAGGCTCTTGGGAGGGGGTTTTCATAATTCACAGTGCGAAAGAATTGCCCAGGGAGCTTGTTAAGGTGTAGAAGCCTGCCTTCCCATTAGAGAATCAGATCAGTAGATTGAAGGGTGGCGATGTGTTAGCTCCTTTTCTCACTGTGTGACAAAATTCCTGTCAAAAGAACTTAAGGAAGAAAGGGTTTATCTGGCTCATGGTATGAGGGTGCAGTCCATCATGGGGGGAAATCAAGATGGTGGGAGCTTGAGGCAGCTGGTCCCACTGCAGCCATGGTCAGCTGGTCACATTGCAGCCTTGGTCAGCTGGTCACACTGCAGCCTTGGTCAGCTGATCACACTGCAGCCATGGTCAGCTGGTCACACTGCAGCCATAGTCAGCTGGTCACACTGCAGCCATGGTCAGCTGGTCACACTGCAGCAGCAGTCAGTCAGCTGGTCACACTGCAGCCTTGGTCAGCTGGTCACACTGCAGCCATGGTCAGCTGGTCACACTGCAGCCTTGGTCAGCTGGTCACACTGCAGCCATGGTCAGCTGGTCACACTGCAGCCTTGGTCAGCTGGTCACACTGCAGCCTCAGGAAGCTGGTCACACTGCAGCCTTGGTCAGCTGGTCACACTGCAGCAGCAGTCAGTCAGCTGGTCACACTGCAGCCATGGTCAGCTGGTCACACTGCAGCCTTGGTCAGCTGGTCACACTGCAGCCATGGTCAGCTGGTCACACTGCAGCCTTGGTCAGCTGGTCACACTGCAGCCTCAGGAAGCTGGTCACACTGCAGCCATGGTCAGCTGGTCACACTGCAGCCATGGTCAGCTGGTCACACTGCAGCCATGGTCAGCTGGTCACACTGCAGCCATGGTCAGCTGGTCACACTGCAGCCATGGTCAGCTGGTCACACTGCAGCCTCAGGAAGCTGGTCACACTGCAGCCTTGGTCAGCTGGTCACACTGCAGCCTTGGTCAGCTGGTCCCACTGCAGCCTTGGTCAGCTGGTCACACTGCAGCCTTGGTCAGCTGGTCACACTGCAGCCTTGGTCAGCTGGTCACACTGCAGCCTTGGTCAGCTGGTCACACTGCAGCCTTGGTCAGCTGGTCACACTGCAGCCTTGGTCAGCTGGTCACACTGCAGCAGCAGTCAGTCAGCTGGTCACACTGCAGCCTCAGGAAGCTGGTCACACTGCAGCCTTGGTCAGCTGGTCACACTGCAGCCATGGTCAGCTGGTCACACTGCAGCCTTGGTCAGCTGGTCACACTGCAGCCTCAGGAAGCTGGTCACACTGCAGCCTCAGGCAACGAAGTGAATCTGACACTCAGTTCCCTTCTCTTTTCTAGTCAGGACCCCAACCCATTGAATGCTGTTGCCCACACTTAGGATGGGTTCTCCCACTTCAACAGAACCCAATCTAGACACTTCCTCACCGACGTACCCAGAGGTTTTTCTCCTAGGGAGTTCTAAACCCTGTCAAGTTGACAATCACTATCAAGCACCACAGTGTATTAGTTACTTTAACACTGCTGCGGACGTAAGACCTGCTAGAAACAGCTTAAGGGAGGGATTACTGATTTTGGCTCACGGTTTCCGGAGAGTTCAGGCCCTCATGGTGGGAAGGTGTGGGAGGGTAGCTCAGATCATGGCAGCAGGGGCGTGTGGTGGAGGCTGCTCCAATCAGAAAACAGAGAGTGTCACAGAAACAAGGACCTAGTGACACTTTCCATGGCCCACCCCCAGGGACCTGCCACCATTAGCCAGACACCACTTCCTAAATGTCCCCGTCTCACAAAATCACAGCAGCCAGGATGGAGCATTCAACACACAAGCCTTAAGGGACATTTCAGCCTCAAACCACAATGGTTGGACCTGGGAATCTGTATTAAAAACATCTCCAGGTGATTTGGCCAGGGGTAGCTTTGCAGGACCCTTGAAGAGCATGGCCCTCAGAAAGCTCCTTCGTTCTCCTGCTACTTGGGGATTTCAGTTTCCAAATCTCCGTAGCTCAGGGTGGTCAAGTCTTCCTCTTTTGTGACATGTTAAGAGGCCTCCCTGTTAATTTATGTGAGCAACTTCATTCTGCATGAAAGAAAATTACCACTGATTGTGGTGTTCAGCTCTCTGTCCCTTGGAACAGCACACCCGAAAAAACTCACTCACAGCAGGAAACCGCTCGTTCACGGTCTAAGGTTTCAATCCACGGCTGCCTAGCTCCATTGCCGTTCAGCTGCGGTGAGGCTGGACATCAGGACTGAAGGGGGGGGGGGGAAGCTGCATGCCTCATGGCTGCCAGGATGCAGTGGGAGTGGAAGATACGAGACACACCTCAGAGCCGTGAGCTGGTAAGATGGCTCAGCACGTACAAGGAGAGAAACTGATCTGTCAAAGTCAGCTCCATTTGTCAACTGGACACAACCAGGAAAGGTGAGCCTCCCTACAGACTATTCTCAGCCCAGCAGCCAACACAGCCGTCTTGAAACCTTATCTAATCACATCACTCCTCTTCAGAGTTTTCAATTCTTCCCACATCTTATGATAAAAACCCGAGTCTCTGCTGGGACTTTACATGTCCGGCTTCTGCCTCCACAGCTGTCTTTAGCTGACTTAGCACTGAACTTCCCTGATCTTCCCACAGGTTCGTCACACTGTGCGCTTGCACATTCTGCTCCTTTTGTCTGAACGTGTTGCTGGTTTTTTTTTTTCAAGTAGGGATTTTCATGACTAACCCCTTTGCTACTTTAAACATTTTATCCAAATATTTGGCAGTGGTTGGTACATAACGGGAAATCATTTCATGTTTGCCGAGTTTCTCAATACCGGTGTTCTCTGCCCTTCTGTGGGAAGGAGAGACTCATTTGCTGAGTACAGTCCCTTCTGTTTACTTCTCTCCAAGGCAATGATTGTGGAGTACGGTAAGAAAGTTTAAAATTGATTCCTAAGAAAACACCTTGTCTCGCGCTCAGAGATCCATGTCTTAAGTGTGAGCCCTGATTTTTTTTTTCCTCTTATGACAGCTGTTTTCTGACAGCCGTCTCCTGGTGTGACTGCCCTCCACTTCCAGGCACACTCCTGTGTCGCCAACGCCAGCTCTGGATTACATTCCCATAGTCGGCTGCCGACCGCTTCCTGACAGTGTGTTAAGCTTTGAGAGCAGAAAGCAGCGCAGCCGGGACGAACACACTATCTAAAGGTGCTTTCCTCCGCCAGGTTCTGTCATCTCAGCACTTAAGTAGCTGAGGCAGGAGGATCATGAGTTTGGGGCAAGCCTGGGCTACACGGCAAGAACCTGTAGCACAAACAAAAGAAGACAAAAATGCTGTTCCCAACCACGACAAACAAACAGCACATGAAATGAAACTACAAGGAACGACCGAGTGGAAGACTTGGTTAGAAATGTGAGAATTTTCCTAGCTTAAGCACGCTGCTGCAAGTCAGCACTGTCCCTTTGAACAGGACATGCACCCCGAGCTTTCAGTGGGACAGAGGGCTAAGAATATCTCCATACTGTAGCCTAACAGCACCCCTTGATCTATGGTCCTAACCAGCACATGGCTCCTCCCACGCCTTGTCATATACACTACATTGAACTAAATCATGTGTTGTGAAATATCCTACCAGCCCCGCCCCCAAACTTATGAGTCTGATATTTCCTTTGTTCTTGGGGTTTCCTTGGGTAGGGGGAAGTTCTGTGAAGGCTCTTCTCTGAAAAGGCTCCTCTGCCCCTGCCATCCTGGCTAGGGTATCTGTCTGTCTGTCTGTCTTTCTCTCTCTCCCTGTCTCCTATTCTCACCCTGATGAAGCTCATCTACAGCTCTAGAGCAGTGGTTCTCAACCTTCCTAATGCTGTGACCCTTTAATATAGTCCCTCATGTTGTGATGGCCCCCAACCATAAAATTATTTTGTTTTACTTTATAGCCATAATTTTGCTATTGTTGTGAACCTAATGCAAGTATCTTTGTATTCTGATGGTCTTAGGCAAACCCCATGAAAGGGTCATTAGATGCCCCCCAAATGGGTTGCAACCCACAGGTTAAGAACTGATGCTCTAAAGGAAAGCCCCTGCTTCACTTTTTAAAAATGAAATGCTGCTAAATGTTTGCTATAGCTATCATTTTTTATTATTCCTATTATTTAATTCCATATTTTCATTATTTGTATATATGTGCATTTATCTACATTCATCTCTCTCTCTCTCTATATATATATCATATGCAAGAAAAGGAAGTTAAATACATAAATGTAAATAATCACCATGCACACACATATACATTCACATGTGTTTAGATATTTATTGATTTTCTGTTACTTCAGGTCAATTTCTTCTTTTTTTTTAAGATTTACTTATATTTTGTGTTTGTGTTTTGTCTGCATGTGTGTCTGTGTGTGCAGTGCCTGTGGAGGCCAGAAGGGAGCGTCAGATCACCTGGAGCTGAAGCTACACACTGTTGTAAGCTGCCATGTTGGTCCTGGGAACTGAACTCAGGTCCTCTGGAAAAGCAGCTGGTGCTCTTAACCATGGAGCCATCTCTCCAGCCCCCACAGATTATCTGTTCTTCTGTCACCTTGAATTCTGATCCTCCTTGCTCTTAACATCATGTTTATACAACACTCTGAGCTCGGTCTGTATTTCCTGGTTTCAGCATTTTGACTGTGCAGTTATTGTTCACGGCAGAGCAGAGCAACGGCCATTCCTAACTTTCTTATCCTAGAGGGGTGGCTCAGAGCTCGACCGGCTGTTTGAATCCAGGTTGGTATGATTTCAAATCCCCTCTCTATTCTTTTCTTCCTATATAATGGAGGCATCAATCACAAGGAAATGGTAAATATTGAGTGAGCTATTATGCATAAAAGGAATTCAAACCTTAGTGACATACCTTTTACTAAGAAATGTTCCATAAAATATAAACAAATGGCTCTGGTTGTTACCTGCTTGTTCATTTCCTTGGTGTCCAGGTTGCCTAATTGCTTCATTGACTTTGAATCTTTGTTCTTTATCAGCTGTGTGAAACATTTCTCATAGCATCTCCCTCATGTTCCACTTGCCATACAGCCAGTGTGGCTTGGGGTTTGTGTCAGGTGTTGGTAGTTATGACAAACAGGGGGAGACACCCGCCCCCCAACGATCCTCTCTCTACCCAACTTTACCAACAGAGGCTTCCTGTCAGATGTTGCTCTAACTGGGATGTGGTCTGGCCCCCAGTGGTGTGTATGTGTTTTTGAAACATGGCCCTCCGTGGGCCCACATTGAGGTGGTGAACCTGGTTAAGTCCTTGCCTACAGTTATGGAGGTCCTGTATCCAGCCCTCTCAGTGTAAAGGTTCACTAAGAGGTGATTGGATCACTGGGGACTCAGAAGGGATTAACTAATTCTTATGGGACTCGTTATTCCCAGTAGAATGAGTTATTGCAAAAGAGCAAAACTTATCCCACAGTGAGTTAAGTGCTTGGCTTGCAAGCACAAAGACCTGAGTTTAATCCCCCAGAATCCGCATTACAAAGCTAGACAGTGGCTCATGCTTGCCATTCCAGCATAGGGGAGGGAGGTCAAGACAGGGATCCCTGGGGCTCTCCATTCAGTCGGTGTAGCCTAATTAGTGAGCTATTATTTCAAACGGGGTAGGCAGTATTTCTGAGGAGGACACCTGAGCTTTCACTCTGGTCTCCATGCACATATGTGCATGCACATCCCTGTGCCCACACACGCGCGTGCGCACACATACACACACACACACACACACACACGTACACACACACACACACGTGTACACACACACGTGTACACACACACACACACACACACACACACACACACACACACACACACACGTGCATAAATTTTAGAAATGTAGAAAGCCAATTCTGACCGCTCCCATTCTTTCTAGCTTCCTGCCTTTCTCTCTGGTCTCTTCTTCTCTGCATCCCTCTTCAAATTTCACCTCCCATGATGCCACATAGCTCAAGAGATCTTTGACAGACTGGGTAATCGCTGGCACCATGTTCTTGGCCCTCTCAAACCACAGACCTTCCTTCTTTATATCTCACCTAACAACAGATGTTTTTGTTACAGCAGCGAAAACACAATGTATAAATGTGCTGCAAAGCTCTTTGCACGGGTGCTGTCCTCCCCAGCATCCCGAATTCCCCTCGTCACTGTCTGTGTTAATATCCTTCCTTCCTAAAGCCTACATTTCCCAGTTCTTACTACAACTCCTTGCCTGAAGACCAAACATTTTCCTGTGGTTTCTAGAAAAGATTTGAACAATGATAAATGTAAGTATATTTTGAGATTCTATTAGGAGGAAGAAGGAGGGGGAGGAGGGGAGATGAAGAAATCCCTTTATTTTATTCTTCTACCTGATTGATAGTTTGGTTGGACACAGAATTTCAGGTTGAAAAATAGTTTTAAAAATTTATTTCAGTTTTATTTTTTTGAGACTTTCACACATAGGTATGTTATTTACATCTTTTCTGCCTCTACCTCTCCTCCTCACAACTTCCATGTCTCTTCTCAAATTCGTGACCTGTTCATTAATTATCATTGTTATATACACACATATACAATACACACACACACACACACACACACACACACACACACACACACACGATACCAGATTCATTGAGTGTTTCTCACATGCATATGTGTTCAGGGCTAACCACTGGGACTGGATAGCCTACCAGGAGGCTGATCTCTGTAGAAAATCGATTCCCTATCTCTCAGCAGCCATTGATCTCTTAATCTAAGTGTGGAGCCTGGGGAAATTTCTCCTATCACATCAGCAAGTGCCGTTCTTGTGCAGATCTTTTTAGGCAACCACATTGTTGGGATTTCATGGGTGCTGCATCGCCACCACACTTAGATGACACTGTCCAGCAGCAGACGTCCTGGTCCTGTTTTTAAAACACATTGGTCTTTTAGCCTCCAATGCTACTGTTAAGAAAGCCAGCTGCCACTTTAGTTCCAGTCTTTCATCTGACATCCGATCTATTTTTTTCCTCCAATCTGGAACCATCTAGAAACTTCTCTGAGTCAGTCAAGGTTAACTGTTTCAAATGAAGTCTCCTATTTCCTTATTTTCCTCATCTTTCTCTTTGTTATCTAATTTCTAGAAATGTCCTTGATTTTGCCTTAGAAATTTTGTATTAAAAGTTTTTTTAGCTGTCATATTTTTTATTCCAAAATGATGCCATTGCTCACAGCAGCACATTTAGTTTGTGATGAGCACACACCTGACCTAAATCATCTCCTTAGAGTTGATACTGAGTCTGCCAAAGGATTGTTTATAGCTAACGGTACAATAAAAATGCTTGTACATTTGTCTGTCACAACCCCTCTAACAGGACAGTGCAATGTCTCAAACTATATTTACTAAGATAAGAAATATAGACATTTTATAGTTCTTGATCCATAGCATATTAACAAGTTGTTTGCTAGCATTTTGTTCATGTCTCAATCACCAGACGATTTATTTTATTGCTAATACAAACTATTCCTTGAGTTTATTGTATATTTATCCAATTTGCATCTATTTATTGAATTTTAATATTTTAGTAGATTTGTTGAGGTATAAAGGTTAAACATTTTAATATCATGTTGGAAATACCTGGTAAAAACATTTATTATTATTATTATTATTTTAGTGTTTTTATAATTTTTTTTAATTTATTTTACAACACCATTCAGTTCAACATAATAGCCCTGTTCTCCCCCTCTCGCCCCCCCTCCCTCTCCCCCCAGCCCACCCCCCATTCCCACCTCCTCCAGATCAAGGTCTCCCCCGAGGACTGGGGTCGACCTGGTAGACTCAGTCCAGGCAGGTCCAGTGAAAACATTTATTATTTTATACACTTTTATATTACATTGTAAAAATTATTTTATTATGTGTATGGATGCTTTGCCTACACATATGCCTGTGTACTACATGTATGCAGTGCCCATGGAGGCCAGAAGAAGTCATAAGATCCCTTGGAACTGGAGTTACAGATGGTTGTGAGTTGCTATTTGGATGCTGGGAATTGAACCCAGGTTCTCTAGAAGAGCAACCAGTGCTTTTAACTGCTGAGTCATCTCTCCAGTCCTAAACATTTTATTTTCATATTATTTTGTAACATGAAGAGTATTAAATTTTGTAACATTAAGTTTGTCAGCACTGTTCCTGGTATGTTAAAAAAAATCAACAAAATCAAAGAGTAGAGGCAATGAGGAAAAGTCTCTCCCACAATGGCATAAGGAAGCCAAACAAGTCCCATTCTTACTGTGTTGAAGAGAATATGTTCAAATTAACAACAACAACAACAACAACAACAAACCATCCTAAAAAGCACAAGTGAGGAATTAAGAAGCACCTGAAACTTTGTTACCCCCACTCTGAAGCTAAGGAAATAAATAAAAGGCAACACCAGTTTTTGTCCACAAAATTAAAATGACTGAGGATCATATTGTTAGCTCAGAGTGCAGTAAGATTGGATTCAAGTGGGTTTGACCTTTCCTGAACTTGATTTTTAATATGCACCCCAAATTATGAAATCTCCCTCAATTCAGCACAGTGATTAGACTTAGAAAATTCTATCCCAAGTAAATGTCAGGTGATAAGAATCCGCCACAGTGCCGTTCTTCACAGAGTCCTTCACAACCGAAGAGACACTCAACAAACACCAGGGACATCCCCCAGCAGAGGGCTTGCCTTGCATACATAAATCCAGGGGTTTGTGTCTCAGTACTAAAGGACATAAAAACAGAATATGGATTCCTATGTTAACAACTTTAGCAAAAGAAAACCTGCTAATGTCCAGACAATTCCCTCTTCACAGACAACTGACTGTTGAGAATTTTACTTAGCTTTGTTTCCGTCCTCAAGTACTGAGGAAAAGTAGGCTACTCTTTATACCTTCTTCCTTGGGGGCTATCAGTGTACGTCTCACAGCTCTTCTAAATCATCCTGCCCAGCTATTGCACCTTTCTGGAATCTTCAAATGGAGCATTTGTCTCAGACTGTATCACAGTAGCAATGACCACCCTTGATATTAACCAACCACACAACAAATTTTTATTGAATAAATTAAACATAACTCTGGTCTTCTAAATCTTATATATGGTTTTCAGTCTTTCTCTTAGCTAAACACCTTAATTTCTATTTGTCAATATTCTTGAGTTGTGACTCCAAAGAGATCAAATGTGGTCTCATTAATATTTCTCCCTGGGTAATAGATCACTAATATCACCCAGGCTTGCATTAATTTCCCTCGGCAGTCATATCAGCCTGTGGGCTAGTATTGATCTCTGAATACTGAAGGCTCTAAGGCCTCTGCTTAGATGTGTCTGCCTGCTCCTAACCCTCTGCACTTGGATTTGATCAGTTGTCCTTTTGGGATCCATGTGGAAGTCCGTGTGTGAAACATTACTATATTAAGCTCAGTAGGCACAAATGCAATAGCTTTGCTCCCTGGTTCTGTCTATTATGTAGGCATGCCTCTCTGCAGCCTTATGGTTTGTGTTAACTTCATCAGCAAGCCTTCTATGTCTTCAAGCTATGGGCAGGTTTCTGGGTTCACAAAACCTCCCTCAAAGCTGCAGTTGGAAATTTTTGCTAGTCAGGATAAATTTTCTCAATGGGTTCCAAATCTCTTTATTATCTACCCTGTGGGGTTTTGGGTTTTGTTTTAATTTTACAGGTATCAACAGGAATAATTTTATTTTTTAAAGGTATCAACAGAATAACAGTCTTAAAGGTATAAACGGAATAATACTGGCTGGCTACCTGGCTTGCATTTAAATGTGCCTCTGCTGCTGCTGCTTAGCCATGAAATACAGAATACAAAAGTCAATACCTTTGCTTTAAGAATGAAAAAATATAAGCCAGGTGTCGTGGTTCATGCCTCTCTCTAATCACAGCACTGTGGAGGCAGAAACAGGTGGATGGATCTCTGTGAGTTCAAAGCCATCCTGGTCTATGTATTGAGACACTGTCTCAAAAACAAGTGTGCTAGAAAAATCACATACCGAGGAAGAAAATTATTCCTGGTCTTCGCTGGAGGTGATAGTCCAGTCGTCTCCCAAACTGCTGGGTTCTCTAGACCCCTTTCTACAAGTGCATTATCTTCTTTACAGCCCAAATATAACTTACTAATCATTTCCATCAGGGCCATTGCACATAATATGGAGATAGAGAGGTGGTTCAGTGGTTGAGAGCACTTGCTGCTCTTGCAGAGGACCTGAGTTTGGTTTCTAGCACCTACATGACAATTCTCAACCACCTGTGACTCCATTTCCAGAGAATCCGATGCCCTCTTCTGGCCTCTGTGGGCACTGCACACACATGGTGCACATACATGCAGGTGAAGCATGTGCATAAAATAAAAATAAATAAATCATTTAAAAAAATAAGGCTAATAAAGGGCTGGAGAGAGGGCTCTGAGGTTAAGAGTGGGCATTGCTCTTAAAGAGGGCCTGGCACCCACAAATGGGTAGTGTGTAATCACCTTAACTCCAGCTCCAGGGATCCAGCACCTTCTTCCCTCCTCAGGCACCTGCACACACACACACACACACACACACACACACACACACACACACACACACACACATGCATATACCTAATTAAATAAAAAAAATAGTGAAACAATAACAAAACCCAAACATACAAAGTTGGTCAGGTCGTGAGGAATAAAGTCTGATATTGACTCTTAGCCTCCACATACACCTCTGTGCACATGTGCCTGTGCACACACACATACATGTACACATGCAAATTACCTCCTCTCCCTCTTGACGTGATTTCCTAGTTGGCTAGATCTTTGTTTTGCTTCTCAACTTCACCAAGCACCTTCCAGGACCTCGGCACAGGCTGCCCCCTCTGCTTAAGTCACCCTTAAAGATCTTTAAAGAATATGTCTGTTCCCTCCCCAATCCTCCCCCCATTCCCACCTCCTCCAAGGCAAGGTCTCCCACGGGGAGTCAGCAGAGCCTGGTACATTCAGTTGAGACAGGTCCAAGCCCCTCCTCCCTGCACCAAGGCTGTGCAAAGTGTCTCACCATAGGCACTGGCTCCAAAAAGCCAGCTCATGCACTAGGGACAGGTCCTGAGTGGGGGAAGGCTGGAGGGCGGAAGGAGGGAGGACAGGGGGATCTGTGGTTGGTATGTAAAATGAATAGAAAATCTCTTAATAAAAAAATAAAATAAAATACCAACAATATCAATCTAAATAAATAAATAAATAAATAAATAAGCTAAAAATCTTGCTCCAGTGTCTAACAGTAGTAGCTCTTTCACAAGTGTTAGCCCTCCTGTCCCAAAGTTAACAAGTCCACAAACTGGGACAAATCTTCAATAAATTATATAAAAAGAAGAAGAAGAAGAAAGAACAATATGTCTGTGTGAGATATTACTTGGCAGCTGCATCTGAGTTACACCGAGGCTGAGCTTTCAGATCACCGTCTTTCTTCTCTGGTAAATTAAATTCCTGAAAATAACATCTCCCCACTGTATTTATCAGCAGAAAGACGGCAATGTGGCGATTTTGATTTTCTAGTTCACATGGCATCTGTCCCACCTCAGGGAGGTATGAGGATTGCTCTTTCAGTTTACATATACCCTCAACCCATTATCCACGGGGGATACCCTGAGGCCTGCAGGTGGTGTCCAAGACACAGAAGAGAGCATCGAGCTCTACATCTACGTGTTCCTTGTTCTATGTGACTATCACCTACCTGCAGTGTCCCATGCCAGTTGCCTCAGGGCATCACTTGCTGAGTCTTTTTTGAGGTTCTCCCTTTCCTACTCAGTGCATTGTTGTTAGGAAGACATTTCCTGTTCATGTCTTTTACCAACAAATTTGAAGTGTTTTCCATTTAAGGAAGCACTTATCCTACAACTGTGGCTAAACCTATCACAACCTGAGGTATGACAACGTAACTAGGCTTGAATTTTTTATGCTTCATAATTTCATGAATAGAAGATTCATTTTTATCATACAGCTTAGCAATTTCCATAAAAATTTTTTTCTTTATTAAGTCAAGAAATTCTGTCTTTTTCCCACTCAGATAAAGGGTTCTTTTGGTATATCTTAGCTGCCAGCATCACTACTTTTGGTCTTGGGGTCATTACTAAGTAAAATAAAGCTTAACTGGACACAGTCTTATAGTTCCAAGACAAGTCAATCCAAAAAACAAGATGGGTACTAAATAGTCATTGGGGAGCATAAATGGCCTGGATACCCTGAACACAGCCAGAGTCACATCTCAAGGATGGGATGAAATTCCACCATCCCCCCACAATGCAGCATAATTTAAATTTGTGCTTGTGGATCATTTATTTCTAGAAATTTCCATTTAATATATTTAGACTATGTTTGAGCATGAGTAACCAAGACCATGAGTAGGAGTCAACTTCCACTGCTTTGGTAAAATTCCTGAGACAGGCAATTTACGGAGGAATTGTTTACTTGGCTCATGGTCTCTAGGGGTTCAGTCCATGGTCTTTTGACTCCAGTGCTTCCAGGTCTGTGGTGAGGAAGGACATGGTGGCAGGGGTCACATGCTGAAACAGAGCTGCTCACTGTGGAGGAGGAACAGAAACACAGAGCACTTTTAAAACAGAGCCCCTCCCTCAAATATCTGTGAGCTATACATTCATAAGTGAATTAATCCACTTGATGAAGTCAGGGAGCTCATAGACCAGTTACTTCCCCAATGCCTCACTGCTGCATTGTGTACACACCTTGAACAAATAAGATTGGGGGGATATTTAATATCAAAGCCCTAATAACATGATAAGTAAAAAAAAAAGTAGGCATCAATCAACTTATTGATGTACCTACCAATCATCTAGAACATATCACACCTATTATCTATCTGTCATATATTTTATCATCTATGTATGTATGTATGTATGCATCTATCTATCTATTTGTCTACCTACCTACCTATTTAACTAGCTACCTATCTACCTATTCAAAGATTTCCTCTTTCCATTGTAAATTTATTCACACTATTGTCTAATCAGCTATAACTTTTAACTTCCCTTCTGTCCTTGTAGAATCCGTGTTTAGAAAGAACTGTCCTAATTCATTTTGGTATATATGCTCCTACCCATCCCACCCCATATCACCACCATTGGTATTTTATCAGCCTACATGACGTGATAGTTTGACTAGAATTTCCTATCCTCAATATGTTCTCTTAGTAATTTATCTCACTGACCCTACCTTCTCCTTGATTATAAGTCCCTATTTGCCCCTGCTGGAGTTTGTGTTGAGTCTAGATTCTTCGTTCTCATGCAAGACCCCATTGCAGTGACCTCTGCTCCTAGCCCTATGGCCCTTCTTGAGTCAAGCCTGCCCTCCCAGCTTTAAAATACTAATTTTTCTCTTATTTATTTTATGTGTAGGGGTGTTCTGCCTGCATGGATTTTGTGTCCAGTGACCACAGAGTCCAGAAGAGGATCCCCTGGGACTAGAGTTACAGACAGTTCTCGGTGCTGAGAATTGAATCCAGACACTCTAGAAGAGCAGCCAGTGCTTTTAACCATTGAACAATCTTTGCAGCCCCTATCTCCCCAGCTACATAAAGCTTTACAATTTTGGCCCCCGAGTTAACGTTTCCTACTGCATCTTTCACATACTTATGTGTCTCTGGAGCTCCTCCTTTAGCGCTTGCAAAGGAGAGCTCCTCATAATACTAAATGCATATGCCACCTGGATTTTCAAACATTAGACATAAATATGCTTATATAAATATAAGTAAGAGTCATAAAATGAAGTCTGTCTCTTTCCAGGGAAAGGAGATATTAAATATAGCCTGTTCTACCATCTGTGAAATTGTGAATGACCCAAGTCCAAATCAATTAAACCCTGGTACACGAAGCCAAAGCCAATAAGACAAAATATGTATCCTGGACCATGCAGGGCTTCTGTCCCCTTTTGTTGCCTTTAGGCTGTCATCTAGGGGCATGTTCAGCAGTCAGGCTAGAAGAGAGATGTAAACTGAGTAGAATTAGAGCCCTTTCCTCCATAGTATAGTATCTGTACATCCCGGGGTCTCATTGTGTCAAACTCTTATTTACTAAGATACTGTGAATATTTGGTGCAATCCTGGGATATTGTCCTATCCAGACCATCCTGATAACCCATAGTTGTGGACAGAACTGTGCTATCCACCCCCATACACTAACTTATAGACTGGAGCTCTAACCTCCAACATGACTGTGTTAGGGCCAAGGCGTTGCCAGAGGTTATCGGAACAGAATGAGATCATAATGTGGCCCTAACTCAATAAGAATGATGTCTTTGTAAGAAGAAGAGACAGTAGGCAGTAGGCTATGTAAGGACACAGCAAGAAGGCTGCTGTGAGCCTAGGAGAGAGATCTCAGGAGAAAGCAAATCTGCTGTGCCTTGATTTGGACTGCTAGTCTCTTGTGAGATATGACTTGCTCCTGCTTAGATTAACTTGTCTATGATTTACTATGACATTTCTAGCCTCCTAATCTCCCCCACTCCCATCCTGCTCCCTCCTATTCTCTCTTTCTGCCCTCATCAACAGGGTCTTGCAATCCACACTGGGCTGGAACTCACTGTGTAGCCCGAGCTAGCTTTGAACTCATGATCTTCCTGCCTCTGCTTCTTGAGTACTGGGACTACAGGCACGTGGGGTTCTTAGGGTCTAAGCCTTTCTGTGGTGTTTTGGCTAGTCCTATAAAGCCTTAGTGAGTGAAGATGGAGGTTTCTCCTGTGAAGCTGCTAGCTGCCGTGAACGGCTTCCTCTGGGTCAGAGGCTTTGGACAGCTTCCTACACTTGTTTGTACTGTCTGGGTGATCCTCTGGTCCCCCATTCACCAGCTGCCTCCCTCTGTTTCTCCTTCCTTATTTTTCCCCTTACTTCCTAGACTGACTGGCTGAATAATGGTCCCCCACAGGCATTCACAGTCTAAGATCCAGAACCAATGGAATGCTTCCTTGCCAACAAAGTAGGCTTTATAGGCACGATTAAGCAAACATTTCAAGTCAAATCTGAGATTATCTGACTGGGCCCAGTGCCATCACCCTTGTCTTAGTTTCATTCCTGTTGCTGCGAGAAAACACCTTGAAAAAAAAAAAAAAACAGCTGTGGGGAGGAAGGGTTTATTTGGCTCCCAGTGCCAGGTTCGAGTTCATCATTGTAGGGAAGTCAAGGTAGGGACTCTAAATAACCAGCCACATCACATCCACAGCCAAGAGGAGAGAAAAACTAACATGCTTATATGCACTTGCTGTGGGCATGCAGCTTGTTTTCTCCACTCTGATACAGCTCAGGACACTCTGCATAGGGAATAGTGCTGCCCACAGTGAGCTGGGTCTTACCAAGTCAGTTAGCGTAGTTGAGACAACCTTTCATAGATAAGCCCACAGCCTAACCTAATGTAGACAACCTCTCCCCGAGACTCTCTTCCTAGGTGACTCTAAGGTGTTTCATGCTGACAATGTGTGCTAACCATCATGAGTACCAGCCACCTAAAAGGGAGACAGGAACACCAAACACACAGGCAGCAAAGTGGTGGCTGAAGCATGGAAAGAAAGAGGGAGATAAAGAGACAGATTATACATGTTGGTTTAAAAACAAACAAACAAACAAACAACAAACAAACAAAAAACCAAGAGCCAAAGGATACATGAGGCATCAGGTAACAGACACAGACTTAGCCTAGAGCCTCCCTGAAAAGCCCAGTCCGATCATCTAAAATTTCAGACATGCAGAAATTGCAAGATAATAAATGTGAAGCTATTAAGCTCGGTTCAGAGCGGTAAGAAACACACAGCAGGTGTCTGAGAAACAGAGTGAAGTATATTAATGCTTTTCGATTATTGTTTGGGAAACACAGGGACACAAATAGGTTTTTATTTCAGCAAGAGTTCTGCTGATGATTATGAGAAATCAGCTACATGAAAAATTTTAATGTCCTGCCAGGTCTGGGGAGAAGAAAGGTGACATGACAGGCATGTCTCTAGTGGGAGTTTAATGTGCGACGTAACCCATATTGTGAGACTGTAATTCACATCAAACAGACATTTCTTCGGCCCACAGTCCTACGGATTGGGAAGTTCAAGCTCAATATCAAGTTCAAGCTAATATCTGGCCGGGGCTTCCTTGCTGTGTTATCACATGGCAGCGGGATACAATACACCTACAATACACCTACCCTAGTTTTAGCCAGCCCACTCTAGACATAATTGTGTGAATCCATGTGTGTGGTGGAGCCCTCAAGCCCCAAACCACCCAGAAAGGCCCTGTATCCCAACACTACTGCATTGACACTGAAGTTTCCAATAGGTAACTTCCCTTCATCCCCCTCTACATGGTCTTTTGTTTCTAATCTCGTCACTTTATAGAACTTTTTTTTGTCTTAGGGCCTTTGCATTGGCTGTTCTCCTTTCCTATGAACTCTTTCCTGAGAAAGCCATGGGACTAGTCTCCATTAAAGACTTTGATCAAGAAGCAGGAAAGATGGCTTAGTGGTTAGGAGCCTTTGCTGCTCTTGCTGAGGACCCAGGTTTGGTTACCACACAACATCAGGTAGCTTACATCCTGTCTCTTGCTCCAGAGGGTGTGATGCCTTCTGGCCTCTGTAGGTACTGCATGCATGTGCTGCACATACAGACAAGCAGGCACACACACATACGTGAAAATAATTTTTAAAAGACTGGTCAAGTGTTACTTTCTTAGAGTTTTTGTTGCTGTGAAGAGACACCACGACCACAGCAACTCTTCTAAAGGGAAAGCATCTAACTGGGGTGGATCCCTTACAGTTTCAGATGTTCGGTCCATTATCATAGTGGGCGCACGGCAGTGCACAGGCAGACAGGGGCTGAGAGGCCTACATCTTGCAGGCAACAGGAAGTCGACTGAGACACTAGGCAGTATCCTGTGCACAGGAAACCTCAGTCTGCCCCCACAGAGTCACACTTCCTCCAAAAAGGCCATACACATTCCATTAGTGACCGCCTAAGAGTGTCTCCTATGAGATTATGGAAGTCAATTACATTCAAAATTAATGTAATCAATTACCACAGTCACCTTCAAAGTAAAGTGAGCTATGCTGACTATTTCATTTAAAACCAAATTTCCAAGCAGCCAAGACGGCTCAGCAGGTAAAGGAATGTGCCTCCATCCTGCTTGATGATTTGAGTTCAATTCCTGAGACCTACATGGTGGAAGGAGAGAATGGAGTCACCCAAATTGTCCTCTGATCTCCACACAGGCATGGTGGTACTTGTGTATACACACACACACACACACACACACACACACTAGGAGTTACCCCCACAGCATACACAAGCTCTGATTTCTAGTTCTATTATTATCAGAACATGAACTTTACTCAGCATCATTGTTTTCTCTTTTCACTGGAATATAAGGCACACGTGGGCAGTACTGTTTTCTTTCTTACTTGCTGATGAATCCTGACAGGGATAATCACATGACAGAATAAAGTTACATTCAACATAAATTTTTATAGAATAGACTATTCAACCCCATAATTATTGGAAGTTGGAAGAAATCCGTAAATCAGAGCAAATTCGTCTTCTTGTAACTACTGAGCCAAAGCCCAGAGGTTACAGTCTTAATTGTCCATTTCCATCCTAAAACCCAGGTCCTGAATTCAATGTGGCCACCTGAGCCCCACTGGATATCTGAGGTGCCAACAGGTCTGTTGTAAACTGCAAATGTTGCCTTTTTTAGTTATCTAACACTCGCAGTCCTCACAACACCATTTATCCTCATCTCTGGTCCCAAAGCTGACATTGATGCAGAAAGCTCAGGGCCATGGTGTTTTTGGTCAATTCCCCACTTCCTCCCATGTCCTGTTTGATATCTTGCCTGAACATATCTGCTCCGTGTTAATCAATATGATCTCCATCCCATAAACAAATGTCTGATTTCTTTTATGTGACTGTTGATTCCACTGGTTTTTCTGTTGCCCGCCCCCTCCTTCTGATGTTTGACCCGTTGATCTCCTAAAATCAAAGCAAGGTCAGCTCTAGCTTCATAATCATGCAGTGCCTTGTGAGATATTCCCATGAAGAACCTGGATGGCATCCATCCTCCTCAATTCTTCTTAGTGAGACTGTCTGCCCCACCTCATCATATCCCAAGTACACTGGTGATCAGTAAAGGAGCCCTGCCTGACCTCTGCAGCTTCTTTCTCCTTCCAGCCCTGCCTCAAGGTTGGACCAGCCACTGTCCGTCGTCTTCTGCATTATCTTTGAATGGACAGCTGGGAGGCCTGACTCTGCTGTGGAGTTGGGAGTTACACAGGTCTGGAGGTTACCCTTGTCTTTGAAGTTTGTTGGTTGTAGGATTATCTTATCTCCAGTCTTCTCACTTTTGAAGCTGTAATAACAGTAACTACTGAATTGTTAAGAAACTTAATGAGACAGCATATGGAATGTCTTGGATATGCATCTGTTAGTGCTGACAATTTAATGATGGCTTTTGTAATATAAATTTTAAAAACATTAAGAACTGGCCACAATTTGAGCTACTTGGCAGTGGTTCTCAAATGCAAATGAGATCTATTCAGCAGCATAATGCTACTTAAGTCATGGCTGTGTGCTGGTTGGTGTTTGTCAATTTGACACAAAATAGAGTCACCTCCAACGAAGGAAACTCAGTTGAGGAATTGCCTTCATCATATTGCCCTGTGGGGCATTGCCTTGATTAATTATTAACATGGAAGGGTCCAGCAGGCTGTGGGTGATTCTATTTCTGGGTAAGTGAGCCTGTGTTGTATAAGAATGCAGGCTAGGAGAGCCATGGGGAGTAAGCCAGTGAGCAATGTTCCTTCACGGTTTTTGCTTCAGTTCCTGCCCCCAGGTTCCTGGTTGAGTTCCTGCCATCAATGATGTACTGTGATGTGGAAGTGTAAGACAGACCCTTTCCTCCCTTGCATTGGGTGTTTTACCACAGCAACAGAAGGCAAACTAAGACACCTTCCAAGATTGTATAATCTGAACCGTATCATAAGGAAGCATCCAGGCAAATTCATTAGAAGAACATTCTATAAGACGAATGTCTCATACTCTTCAGAAAAAAGGTGTCATAAAAGGCAGAAGTATTAGTTTAGATTAAAGGAGACTAATATATGATAATCAAATATAATGCAAATCATACTGTATCCTAGATATTTTAAAAACAGCAGAGGACTGTAAGAACAACTGAGAAAGTTGGAACATGTAGATCTCTCTCTCTCTCTCTCTCTCTCTCTCTCTCTCTCTCTCTCTCTCTCTCTCACACACACACACACACACACACACACACACAGGGGGTGGTTTATGAGACAGAGTCTCACTTTATCCCAGACTGGCCTGGGATTCACTATGTAGCCCAGGCTGGCCTCAAACTCACAGCACTTTTCCCGACTCCAGAGTATTGGGATCACAGGCCTAAGGCACCATGTCTGGCTTAGAATATATTGAACACTATATTGACTTTTCTGAGCTCCACAATGGCATCGTCATTATTTCTGAAATTGTCTTAATGGGAGTGGTACATGTTGAAATACTTAGAATAAAATGTACTGACACCAAGAAATTTACTCTCATAAAATTCACAATAGTGTGTATGTCAGAGAGAGAGAGAGAGAGAGAGAGAGAGAGAGAGAGAGAGAGAGAGAGAGAGAGAGTATTGATTGAGACAAAACAATGCAAATAACAAAGCTAGGAACATTATGATGATTTGTTGTTCATTCTTACAGATTTCATATGGACTATGACATCTTAGTTTTATTGTTTCTTCTTTTTTTTTTCCTGTGTAGTGCTGGGGCTGAGCCTAAAGCCCCATATATGCTAGGCAAGTAGTCTACCATGGCACTATCTCCACAGCTCTGGACATTTTCTTTTAAAAGTGAAAATTTGTAAACAGGCCTCTGAGAGGTTTATTGAAAATAGAAGAAACAGATTTACTTAAGATAACAGAGAATCAATTCTCAACAAACTAGTCCAACTGTGTGTCAAGTCACGTTCCCGGAAACTCATCTGTCAATCTCATTGAGAAAGGCATTTCTCACAGTTGGGAACTTTCTTAGAGAAATCTACCAAGCAAACTATTTTCCCCAGTGTTTCTGAGCCAAGTGATCCTTCCGGAACTCCTATTTGTCTCTCCCGAGGAATGGGGGCGCTGACATCTGAGACATTTTGAAGGTCCCCCTTGCTGTCTATCTTCTAGGCTCGGGAAATGAAGATGGGGGAAAGGAGGGAGAATGGAGTGGTTTTGCCCTGGTCCTCTCACCCGAGATGCTGCTTTGCTTGGGGATGACTTGGGGCCTCTCTCCTCTTCAGCAAGCATCATTCACATGAGTCTTGTTTGCTTGGAGTACCCGCTCTTGCTCTTTCAGTATGGTAAGTGGCAATAGTTTGTACTGTGTGTGATGGTTGATCTTGATTACCAGCTTGGCAGGATTTAGAATCATCATGGAAATGAGTCTGATTAGCTTCATTGATTTTATTAGCTACCACCTAAATGTAGGTGGTACCGTTCTACCTGCTGGGGTCTCACACTAAATCAGAAGAAGGCAAGCTGACTGTCATCATCATCTCTTTCTGTTTCTTGACTGGACACAAAGTGACTACTCACTTCAAGCATTTGTCCCCATGACTCCCTGACACAGTTGGACAGTACCCTCGAACTGTGAGCCCAAACAGGCCCACCCTCTTCAGGTTGCTTTGGTCAGGTATTTCGTTGCAGCAGCAAAAAAAGTAACAGATACACCCCGAGTCCCACCACACCCTTGTGGAGAGTTTGTTTAACTCGGTTACTCTTAAAGGATTCTGATTGGCTCACAGGTTTTGATGGGGATTCTCACTGATTTGAAATCCTAGGTTTGTGTCTTAGAATATACAACTCAAGGATTGGAGAATTCTTTATGGGAAACAAAACAGATCTGGTGTTTTGTTGTTGTTATTGTTGTTATACTGGGTTATGTTCTTGAATTACCCTTGAAAAGAAATAAAACAAAGACTTAAGTCATCCCATGTTATAAATTAATAGGAATTTGGGGACTAACTCTCAGATCTAAGCAGAGCAGGGAGGGAAGCTGGGGAAAAGGAAAGAATCAATAGGAAGACTCTGCAGCTCCCTGTGGCCCAAACAACACAGAAAAATCAGAAGCTTAAGAAAGAACAGTCAGTGGGCAATCCCTTGGTCAATTAGATTGACTAATAACTTCCAGGAATGCTGTCTGACATGTAGCCTCGCCATGCTGTGTAGAATTTATTCTCTATTTTCTTGGGTACATTTCTCTCTTACAGTAACCTTGAGTTAGTAGCACTTCAGGGAATGCATTGAAAGTAATTGGTTCTACTCCTGGAGCGGAGAAAAAGAGAGAGAGATGAGACAGCAACTGTCAGAGATAAGGTGGCAAATTAATACCAATAAGTAGAGTGAGCGTATATACACACAGAAAGAGAGAGACAGACAGAGACAGACAGACAGATAGACAGAGACAGACAGACAGACAGAGAGAGATAGACAGAGAGAGAGAGAGAGAGAGAGAGAGAGACAGACAGACAGACAGACAGACAGACAGAGAGGAGACCATGTAGTCATGTATTTGGGGTTGAAATGCATCAAGGACTTAAGCAATTTTCTTTGAATATTAAAGGAAGGTTGACACCAGAGGGATGGGTGGTTTGGGGACATCAGGGTTATACGTGGCCATCATTGTCTAACTTTTCCTCTGTCACTGACATTGCTGAGCTGATTCTCCCACCTAGCATCTCCTAGACAACATCCTCATTAGATTTGCCTACACAGAAATGGACTGAGTCACTATGTCCCTTGCCAAGCCTGGCATCTTATTGTCCACTTTTAAGAGGCTGCCCATTGCCTGTGTAATAGCGTAATGAGTAAGAGGCTTGCTCTTAATCCCTGTCATTACAGTCTGTGGGGTGTAATTAAGGCAGATTTCTAACTATCAGCTATAGAGTATTCTGTGACTGAGCCATGACTCACAGCTGGCTGCATGGAAGGTACTGTTTCTCTCCTCTGTTGCTCTAGTAAGAAGTCAGATGTGGCTGGCGTCATTTCTCTCTATCTATAATGCATCATTTTTCTCTGCCTACTTTTACATCTTCCTTTGGGCTTTTAGAACTTGTCAGCTTGATTGTGATGTGTGATGATGTGATTTCTTTTTCTTTTGCATTTTCTGCTAGCATATGTTACATTTTGGATCTCTACAATGCCATTCATAAAATTCATTCATTATCTCTATAAATACATTTTTACTCCATTCTTTTTTCTCCAGTAGAATTTATATTATTATTATTATTATTATTATTATTATTCATAAAATTGCTTAATAAATGGTTACAGTGCTCTGTAAGTGATTTAACCTTTTTGGAAATTATTTATTTATTTTATTTTGTGTGTATGAGTGTTTTGCCTGTATGTAAGTGCACCATGAATGCTTGTGCCTAGAGGACACAAAAAGGTGCCAAATCCTCTGGAATTGGAGTTATGGACATTTGTAAGCCACCATGTGGGTGCTGGGAGCCAAACTTGGGTCCTCTGCAAGGGCAGCAAGAGCTTTTAACCACTGAACCGAGAGTGAGTGTGCAAGCGTGCGTGCATGGGCATGTGTGTGTGTATGTCTGTGTGTGTGTCAATGCATTTCCCTCAGAAACCTTCACATATAGATGTCCACCAAAACTGGCATGAGGAGGACAAATGTCCCCCTCCATTGTAAGAAAGGGCACAGCACTTTCTTCAGGTCGAGGTTGGAAGAATAAGTTTGGAATTTTGACCTGAAGCTACCTCCCCAACAGAGGCTTTTGACTCGGCTCCGTTTGTCCAGAGCACAATTTACATTTTTAAACAGGGATTAGGTCAGAAGACTCAGATTCTAGACCTTCTATTTGCATCACTAGCCTCGAAATGTCCCCTCAGAGTTTTCCATCTTCCGACATCACTCTTTGACTAAGTGCTCTTGGCTCTCACCCTTCAGTGTACAGCTTGACAGCTAGTCAAAGCTTTGAGCACATTTTGAACGTTGGTCTCTCTGAACAGTCCTTCCTTCTGGATTTTCCTTGGATATCAGACTGGCTGATACTCTCCTGTCATAGTCAGGATTACTATTGCTGTGATGAAACACCATGATCCAAAGCAGCTTGAGGAGGAAAGGGTTTATTTGGCTTCCAACTTCCACATTACAGTTCATCACTGAAGGAAGTCAGGACAGGAACTCAAATAGGACCAGAACCTAGTGGCCATGGAGGAGTGTTGCTTATTGGCTTGCTCTCATGGCTTGCCTACAACCCAATCTTGTGAAGGCATTTTCTTAACCAAGATTTGCTGTTGTGGAGGCATTTTCTCAATCAAGATTTGCTCTTGGTGAAGGCATTTTCTCAATCAAGATTTGCTCCTGTCTGTTGACTATAACCTGTATCAAGCTGACAAAAAACTAGCTAGCACATCCCCCAAAAGACATGTTTGTGTTTTAATCCTTGGAACCTGTGAATGTGATTTTATGTGACCCAAGATGTGATTAAGCTAAGTATCTTTTGTAAATATTTATTTTTTTTTTGTGTGTGTGTGTAGATGTGTATCTCTGCATGTATGCAGGTGAGTGCAGGTGCCTAAGGAGGCCAGAAGCATTAGATCCCCGGGAGCTGAAGTTACAGATGGTTGTAAGCTTCCTATATGGGTGCTGGAAACTGAACTTAGGTCCTCTGGAAGAGCAGAAGTGCTGTTAACTGATGAGCCATCTCATGAGCCCCTAAGGTAAGTATCTTAAAAATTTTTATAATTTGTATTGATTGATTGATTTTATGTGGGGAGGGGTTGTAAGGGGTGTGCACAGAGGGCAATTTGCAGGAGTCAGCTCTCATCTTCCACCATGTAGGTCCTGGGGATGGGACTCAGGTGATCAGACTTGGTGGCAAGCACCTTTAGCAGATGCAAATGACACTGCTTTGTCATCTCACTGACCAAGTTAAGGATCTCAAGAGGGAAAGTTTGTCTTTGGTTATCTGGTTAAACCTAAATTCAATCACATGCCCCTTTATATGAGAGAGGCAGGGGGAATTTGGGGAGAGCAATGAGAGGAGAAGCCAGGCAGGAGAAGAGTAGGTGATGTGACCCTGGGTTATAGGAATAAGATGAGGGAAGGGAAGAGCAAGGAATGGATTTTCTCTAGAGCCTCTAGAGGGAGCATGGCCCTGCTGACACCTGGACTTCTGACTTCTAGACTCTAGAAAGCAAGAAAACACATTTCTGATATTTCAGTCCACCTGTTTATGGTCCTTTGTAACTTCAGGAGAAAGGAAACCAGTTCACCTTGTAACTCCGTGGTTGTTCCCAGACACAAGACAGCCAGGCTGTAGCTGTATCAAGGAAGATCCTCAAACAAAAAGCCTGAAACTACATCCCTGTGCCCTCTGGAATCAGGTACTAGCACTCAGGTTGTGTGGGCAGCTCCGGGGTGAGGAGCTGATATCACAAACTATAAGTACACTTTCCAGCACTGTTTCCCCACCCTGGAAACAGCACTTCAGTCACGGGGCATGGGACAGTATGCCTAGTATGTGCAGTGTTGCTAATAGGCCAAGTACACTACTGTACAAATTGCTGCACACCGATTGGTGTGCTTCCCCTAGACATAAGTAGAAAATCAAGTGTGCATCCTAGCAGGGCCTCTGACTCACTTTTCCTTCCTCAAGAACCCACCTAGGTTATCTGCAAACTTTCCACCAATGGCAACTGTGGGGGTTGTATTAGTTTCTTTTCTCAACGGGGTGACCAAATGCCTGACAGGAAGAAATGTAAAGGAGAAAGGTTTATCTGGGCTCATGATTCAGGGGATACAGTCATCCACAGTGGGGCGGTGGGGCAGAGCAGCCTGTGGCTAGACTGAGAACTCGCTCACGTCTCTGCAGACCAGGGATGCTGGCTCTGTTGACTTCCCCCTTTCCTCCTTTGATTAAGTCTGTGACCCCAGTCCAAGGGAAGGGACCCCTCACATTCAATTTGTGTCTTTCCTCCTCCATTACATCTCTCTGGGAGTATCCTCATAGACGTTCCCAAGAAGTGTGTCTCCTAGGCGATTCCAAACCAGTCAGGCCGCCACAAAACTGAAGCACCATGGGGACCATTGTGCAGCTTATTGAGTTTTTCTCTTTGATGAGCAACAAACAGGTAAAATGCATCATTCCTTGGCTAGTCACACACATCCAGCCTCCCACTCCCCAGGGACACGGAAGAAAGACTGTCCCCCCTCCCCCACTTGAAGTCAGAAGTGACATGTGACTTACCGGTTGAGTCCAGGTGCTGTTTTCAGAGCCAGGACATTTTTCTGTGTTTGCTTGCTTCGTTTTCCCTACTTGTCTTGCCGTGTAGCCAGGGCAGTCTTTGAGCTTGTGATCCTCCTGCCTCAGCCTCCCAAGTACTAGAGGCAGGCAGCACCATGCCCTGAACTGTGTTTACTTTTGTTGTTGTTTCTGCCATCAGCAGACAAACAGCATTCCCGCATGACCATGAGGAAGAGGGTGCCTGCAAACAGGGGCGGGTCACAAGTGTGGGCACAACTGCAGTTCATCATTTCCAGCTACGGCTGTGTGTTGGCTGCTTGCAATAGAAACTTTGCTAGTGTCCTCTTACTCATAGTAGGTCTGGAAGCGTCCTAGTCTTCCAGCATCCCGTGCCCGGGGAAAGTGGCCCCTCTGTGAAATCGCATCTCACTTCACCTCCTCTTCTGTACACCTGTGGCTAACGTTTTCCCAATATGCACAATTAACTGGTAGTTTTAGTTTTAACCCAGTGTTCCAAAAGTGAAAGCGACTGGTGCCTTTTGTGTATTTGCTTTACAGTGAGGAAATGTTCTCTGTCTTGTTTTGTTTTTCTTTACGGTACAGAGCCCTAGTTCAGTCAGTTGTATCTTCCCTGATGCGTTTTCCTCCTGTCTCAGGGACTGGAGTGTTGCTAAGATGCCCAAGGTTACCTTGAGGCTTGAGGCTTGCTCCCAGCTCTAAAGCTTTCTGTCACAGCACCAGGCTGCCTCAGTGCCTTTTCCAAACATGGTGCTTTAGCTGTTTTTCTCATTCCTATGACCAAATGCCTGAAAACAAGCAACTTGAAAACGTGTTAATGAATGAACTTGCTGATGCTGCTCCCCCCAGCCTGGAAGCAGTGCTCCTGTTCCCCCCAGCCTGGAAGCAGTGCTCCTGTTCCTCCCAGCCTGGAAGCAGTGCTCCTGTTCCTCCCAGCCTGGAAGCAGTGCCCCTGTTTCTCCCAGCTTGGAAGCAGTGCTCCTGCTCCTCCCAACCTGGAAGCAGTGCTCCTGTTCCTCCCAGCCTGGAAGCAGTGCTCCTGCTCCTCCCAGCCTGGAAGCAGTGCTCCTGCTCCTGGACATGCTCTGGCACTTGGAGGGCATACAGCCTGTCCTGGCAGTGCAGGCACAGGAACAGGAGTGAGAGGCTGCTGCTGCTCACCATGTATCTCCATTCAGAACACAGACTGAGGGTAGGAAGTGGAGCTAAGCTCTTGCATCCCAAGCCCCCACCCCCAGTAATCTATCTACAAGCCCCATTTCTTAAGGTTTCCACAACCACTTAAGAACCAATTTACATTTTACACTGGAGCCTACAGAGGGTGTGTCCCACCCAAACCATTAACACATGCTAGAAGAGAAGTTGCCATAGCAATACAGACCATCAGAACTTTAGAAGACCTGTTGTTCCTCTGGGGTTTCCCTCGTCCTGTGTGGAACTGGCTCTCAGCTCTACCGTGACCAAAAGAAACTTGAGGAAGGAAGGAGTTTACCCCAGTCTACATTCCAGACAGACAAGGAGCCATCATGCTGGGAAACACGGCAGCAAGTGTCTGGCACAGTGAAAACAGCTGGAAGCTGAGAGATCACATCTTAACTGCAAGCTCAAGGCAGAGGGGGTGAACTAAACATGGGGTACGGTTATAAATTCCCACAGCCTGTCCTTATGACACGCTTCCTTCAGCAAGACCACACCTTCTAAACCTCCCCAAACAGAACCACCAGCTGGGGATCCAGTGTTCAAATACCCCAACCTATGCGAACATTCCTCAATCACACCACCACAGAGGCTGTCTCTAGTTCTACCACTAAAGAATAATTTGCTTTGGATTGTGAAGTCTTTCTGACTTTCAGGTTTCTCTGCTACCATGTAGGCACCTTGGGAGGAGGTAACAACTTCCCCCACTCACTAATGGCAGTTTTGAAAATGAGCAGAAATCGGAGCTCTATTGGAAAAGCACAAGACTAGGCATTAATAGAGAAGTTGGGATGCAGCCCACGCCCCTTCTTCATACTTCAGCGTCTGATTTGCAAAGTATTTGGTTTCAATATTTAGCTGCAAGAGCCAGATCTGAGCATGTAGAGGGGGAAGAAATAACCCCGGAAGGGAAGAAGCATCAGTTAGATATGTAAAATAGCTGATTTGAAATTAGCCTCTGATTCAAATTAAGGTGCATTAATTTCTCCAGAGGCGGGTGGGGTGCTCTGTCTATGTGGGGTGAGCTAAATGAAGCTGTTCTGTGATTCATCACCGAAGTGGCTGCCTAGCACCGTCATTCCTCATGGGGGCCCAGCCATCGGTAAGCTGATTACACTGCTTGCGCCACACAGGGTTGGAGCGTGCTTGCTTTACTTCTGTTTAGATTCTGAGTTGAGTCCAAGTCCAGCAGTGGTGTGATTGCTTGTGTCCTCCATGGGAGGTTGTTCCTCAATAAGTTGGAACGGGTCCAAGTTGTCCTGGCCATGCTGAGCCTAGATGGATGTGAATGACATGGCCAATTAAGAACATCATCCGTCAGTTAGTCAATTAATATGCACTAATTGAAGAACTAAAGAACAGTGGGTTACACATTATGGGGGATATAAATATGCATGAGACTGTGCTCTATCCTCAGGTTACATAGGCAATACTGGAGAGTCATTTTCAGTTATGTTGACCCTCGCTCTTAGCCAACAGTAACCATGGGAGGCAGACTCAGATAGGCACTCCTTTGTCTGAACGGGCTCTGGAGTTATCTGCTATGGCCAAGTTACTGGAACTAATAGATGGATGGAAGACATTTAGCATGAAGATACAACCTCCCTTTCTGCCAATGTTTGTAGTGGGTGCATTCAATTGGCCCTTGGCTCTTGTTTCCAGGGTTTGGTTTGGTTTATTCTTCTTCCTATTGTTACTGGATCTTCTCCCTGAACTCCAGCTCAATCAGCAAGAAGCTTGTTGCCTTCAGTCTCTTTATTGTCTCATTAACCAGGATTTTTCAGACTCAGCACACATGACATCTGGGGCCAGAGACCTCCAGTGTGATCTTTACCCTCTCCACTGTAGAGTGTTTATCAGCATCCTTTGTCTATTAGATGCCATCAGTAGCTCTTTAGCCCCATCTTGACAATAAAAAATGTTTCCAGACATTACCAAATGTCCCTGGGGTGGGAACAAAATCACCCCATCTCTCCATTGATTCAAAAAGACCTCCTTAGATCCCTGGGGCTGTCTGGTCAGCCAATCTAGCTAAATCAATGAGATCCAGATTCATTAAGAGATTCTGTCTCAAAAAATAAGGTTGAAGAAGATTGAAGAAATCACCCCAAATTAATCTCAGGCCTAAGTACACACACATACACTCAACACACACACACACACACACACACACACACACACACACACACACCCCTTGTTCTAGGAGTCCATGATTGAAGTCATGAAGTCTGTTCCTTTACTTTTCTTTTTCCTCCCACTTATGAGCACCTGGGTCAACAGGGTTAGCCTTTTCTCATTTCTAAGAAGACATCTGACATAGATCCCATTTTTCTAAATTCCAGAGAGACTTAGCACTTCTCTCTTCAAAGCAAGAAGCCCTAGAGATGCTGCTGGCTGAAATCAAACTCAGTTGGGGAGCACTCTTCATCGGTCTGAGAGTACTGTTTATTGCTGTTCTTTGTTAGAGAGCAGGCTAGTCATGCCTGTGAGACAAGTTGGTGTGCCCATCCTATTCCTTCTCCAAGCATACCACAGAACAGGCTAGCTGTCCTCCAATAACCAAGATGTCTCAAAATTGAGAATTCTATCTTGAGACAGATCTGTGCTTTTTATATCAAGCATAAAATCATAGAAAGCATCTTTTCTTTAATATTTTAATTTGTTTTTGATAATTTCATGCTGTGTATAATGTACTTTGGTCATATTCTTCCCCGGATCCCTCTCTTGTCCCCCATCACTTCCCCTGGAACTCTTCTTCCCAACATATTCCCTCCTTCTTTCATATCCAGTTTAAAAATTAAAATATAATTACATCATCTCCCCCTTTTCTCTACCCCCTTCCATTTATAAAAATAGTTCAATAAGTTTAATTAAGATTGTTTGCATATGTGTAGCTGGTTTATGGGCAACTTATTATCAGTAGCTACATCACTGAAGAAAAATGACTCCCTCTTCCTTAGCAGCCATTAGCTACCATTTGCTCTTAGCTAAAGGTGGCCATGGGAAGGGTCTTAATATTATAAAGCAGCAGGCAGTAATTTCAGACAGATAGTTATTGACTAGGAGAGTCTGTAACTAGAATAGGTTCATAAGAAAGAGAGGACCAATAAGAGCTGGAGAGTTTTCCCTGCCCCCCACCAGCTGCAACACTCAGGAGAGCAGCCCCTGCATCTTACCTAGGCAGCATAATAGAACCAACCCAGTTGGCAGAGGTGTGGGTGAGCCATCCCTGAAGCTGAGAGCATGGGAGAGCTGTCCCCATCATTCATTTGTCTTGAGGCAACATGGGCTGGGGAGAGATGCCCTTCCCTCCACCACCAATCAACACCTGAGGCAGGTAGGAGAGCTGGCCCTGAGGTCACAAGAGTGGGAGAGCTGTTCCTGTTCCCCACCTGCTGTAACACTCAGGAGAGCAGGCCCCGCACCTCTCCTGAACAGTACAATAGCACCAACCCTGTTGGCAGAGGAGTGGGTAAGCTAGCCCCAAGGTTGTGAATTGTCTCCACTACTTCTCTGTCTAGTGGCAGCATGACAAGGGGAGAAATGACTTCCCCACAACCACCCATCAATGCCTGATGAAGATGAGAGAACTGTCCCTCCCTCCCACCGGCTTCAACAGTCTGGAGAGCAGGCCCTGCACCTTGCCTAGGCAGCAAGGTAGAGCTGACCCTGTTGGGGGAGGTATAGGTGAGCTAGCCCTGATGTTGTGAGCATGGGAGAGCTGTCTCCACTACTCGTCTGTCTTGTGGTGGCATGGGTTCATCGGGGAGGGAGGGGAGATGCCCCCACATCAATGCCTGAAGCAGGTGGGAAAGCTGACCCTGAGGTTATAAGAGCTAGAGAACTGTCCCTGCCCCCTACCAGCTGCAACACTCGGGAGAGTGGCCCCTACACCTCATCTGGGAAACATAGTAGAGCTGGCCCTGAAGGTGTAGGTATGAGAGAATGGACCATGAAGATGTGAAAGCTAGAGAACTGGCCCCACCCCTTGCTCATCACTTCAAGGGGTGAACTAGTCAGGACAATCCTGGAGAGTCTACATTGATGGCAAAGACAGGGGAGAGCTGGCTGGCTGACCAATCCTGTAGGTATCCAGGCCCAGAACCAGCGTTATGTGTTGGCCCACCCTAACATTCACCCAATCTATGATCTGCTGGAGCACGGGGAGGAGTGAGGGATCTGTCCAATGGATCCAGGGCTGCAGGATCTTCATGACACAGGGCAGCAACATGATGTCCAGGAAGAGTCCCAGTGGGGGCCCAGCATCAACGGTGTAGCAGAGATCAGAAACCAATGATTCTTTTTGATAAACACCTGCATGTGAAAATATATAGATAAAGGGGTTTACTGTACGACTCACTGTGTCACATTGCAGTTTCCATGACAAGATTTCCCCTTCTTCCTTTTTTCTTTTTCTTTCTTTCTTTTTTCTTCGTTTTCTCTTAAATTTTATTTTGTTTTATTTTGAAGTAAGGAGGAAGATGGGTGGGATGGGGAGGCATGATGTGGAAGAAACAAAGAATAAGAGAGAGAGAGAGAGAGAGAGAGAGAGAGAGAGAGAGAGAGAGAGAGAGGAAGCACCTTAAGATATGGAAGTGGGAGAGTAAGGAAGTGGTCCATTCTAAATGTTCACTGTGGGGAAGATAATACAAGCTGGACAGGAAGTCAAGAAGCAGCATGATTTGCCCGAGGACAAATGTTAGGAGAAACTGACCAGGCAGGGAGAAAACACTGAAGGTGTATATAAACATAGAGGACACATTTTCAGCACCAGTGTGTCTATTTGGTTGTTAGACTTAAAAATACATACATTCCTTAGAAGTGCCGTCTTCTGTGGCAGAAAGAATCCAGAAAAATGATATACTTGACTAGACAGGTTATTCATTCAACAAAAAGAAAGATAAAATTCTCCTGAGTCCACAAGAAGATATGGGTCCAGAGCAAGGATGAAGTTTTAAGAAAAAATGCAGGAAGGGCTTACCAGGTTGGGTGAGATCCAATGCTGGGTAAGCTAGCTTTCTAGTCACCAAATGCCTCACTGAGCCACTCAACAGAGGAATGACTTATTTTGTCTTATTGATTTAAGATTTTTTTTATATAAAAATATTTTTTAAAGTGTGTGTGTGTGCGCGTGCATGCGCACACGTGCGCACATGTGAGAGCAGGTGCTTGTGGAGGCCAGAAGAAGCCACTGAATGTCCCTATGGCTGGAGTTGCCCAGTGGGAATTCAGAGAACTGAACTCAGGTTCTCTTCACGAGCAGTAAATGCTCTTAAGCACAGAGCTCTCTCTCCAGCCCCCTGGCTCACCATTTTAAAGGTTCTGATCTATGGCAGAGAGTGTGTGGTTGAGCGAAACACCTCACCTCATGGTGGCCAGGAAGCAGAGAGAACACTTAGTCTGGTGGGCTTTCTCTTCCAATTCAGGGTCCAAGTTTACTGAATGGTGTTTCCCAAGTTTGGGGCACATCTTCTCCCCACTCCCTTAGTTAACCCTCTCTGGAAAAGGCCCTCCAGACACTCCCGGAATGTGCTTTGCTCACCTCTGAGATGCATCTTAGTCCTAGCAAGCTGACTGTGTAGATTAACCATTACAAATGTCAAGAGAAAAAGTCTGGTGTTTGAGTCAAATATGAGCTTATGATCTTGAGCAAGAACCTAAAAGTCTCGGCTTTAAAATAGGTGAACTGGGGCCAGTGAGATGACTGAGCTGGTGAAGGTGCCCATGGCTAAGCCTGACAACCTGGTTTCCATCCATGGAACCCATATGGAGGAAGGAGAGAACCAACTCCTGCAAGCTGCCCTGACCTCTGCGTGTGCACTGTGCCACACACCATCCCGTCCAATGAACAAGTACAGCAACACGTTATTAATAGGTAGAGTGGTACTCACGTGCTTATCGTGATGGCTGGGTGCCATGGTGGCGTCTGATGCAGTGGACCACCAGATTTACAGACTGTGGTGGAGGTGCCACTGTTTTTCATAACCTTGGTCTTTCATTCATGTTCCCACCACCTCTACCCTTGGCTCCTTAGAGCTGAAGATCTTCTAATGAAAACCCACCTTTCAAAGTCCCATGGGAACAGTGCTTCCTACACTGGCCCATCCATGTTTGAATTCCAGTGACTCTCTTTTCCCTATAACTCAGAATTGCTGTCTGTCCCCAGGAACTGTGCTCCTCTCCAGTAGAAATCTGGCTTGATCCTTGCTCTATGATCTCAAAGCAGATGTTTTCTATCTTTGGAATCCAAAATGCTATGGCTTTCTCCTCTGCATATGGAAGATTTTTCTGCCATTCTGACTTCCCATGGATCTGTTGCTGAATCCTTGGTTTGTTTCCCAAGAGCCTGGTGATATGTAAGAAGTAAGAAAATGCAGAACTAGTTTTAGGTCATCGTCTTTGCACATTCTGAATAGATAAGCCAGCCAATATGCTTTTTAAAAATATTTATTTTATTATTTCTAATTATGTGTATGTGTGCATGCATGTATGTGGGTATGTGTGTATGTAGGTAGGGGTGTGTGTATGTGTATGTGTGTATATGACTATGTGGGTATGTGTACATGTATGTATGTGGGTATGTGTGTATGTAGGTAGGTGTGTGTGTGTGTGTGTGTGTGTGTGTGTGTGTGTGTGTGTGTGTGTGTATGTGGGTATGTGGGTATATGTGAACAGGTGCAGTGCCCACAGAGGCCAGAAGGGGGAGTTGGAGTTACAGGTGGTTGTGATGTGGGTGCTGGAACTGAGGTCAGTCAAGTCCTCTGCAAGAGCAATATTTGCTCCTAATCTCTGCTCCGTCTCTCCAGCCCCACACCCTATTTTTGAACAAGAGAGAATTTAATTCTTGTTTGTTTTCAAGTCCGAACTCTAAGATCAAAGTTAAGAAAAGAGAAAGTCTCCTGTTACATCCTTTTTATGTGCATCCTTAACCCCCAGGATGAGATACCAACAAGTGATGATAATGAAGTGGGAACACGTGTGAAGTGGGAAATGACAGATTAGTTCTTGTCTGTTGTTCCTTTGAAAGCAACACAATATTAACCGATCACCGAATCCTCCCAACAGCACAAGGGTTCATTGACGGATAGGGAATAAAGAAAATGTAGGAGCTGGGAATGATGGAGTGAGGGGAGGGGCATCTGCTATAACAATAAGCACTGGGAACATTATTCAGAGTCAAACAAAGCAGTAATAAAACAAAAGCAAAAGATAAACCTTCCCCAGTCCCACTCCTTCGAAGTACCTAGAGCAGTCGGCTTACAGAGACTTCAGGAAAGAGAACTGAAGGGCAGAGGGAAGGCAGCCTCCATTTCAGCTGGGGAACATCAAGAGTTCTGGGTACAAAGGGTGGTGATGGTCACGTGCCGGGAACGTATGTAGTTACACATTCTGTAAATTTCAAAGGGGAGCAAATGGCAAGTTTTATTTTATGTCTACTTTACTTCAATTTTAAAAATTCAAAAGGAAAAACAGAAGTGGCCACAGAAGAATGACTTCCTACGCACCCCTGAGGAGGTGCACAGCCTGGAGCTTCAGGTTGCTGGACCTAGAAACACCCAGACACGACTTTTAGAGTAAACCTTGGGCTAAAAGCCAAAAATACTAATAATAATTAAAGTCAAGTTTTTCATACCTACCCCATTAACAGACTTTCTCATGTTCCAGATTTGGCTTATAAATTGTCTCATTTAGCAAGGTCTTGCTGAATAATCCGGGCAGTGCTGGAATTTCAGGTCTTCATGCCTCAGCCTCCTGAAGGCTGGGGTCACTGGCCTGTTACCTCCACATCCAGCCACGGATGTAATTTTTAAAAAGGTTCCCTGGAGGGACAGCTCTGCTGGTTTCTCCTGAGGTGTGCCTCCTTCAGTGCTGAGCTGGGAGACATTAAGTGTGGTCCCCTGAGCTCTGCATCCTCTCGACAGGAGCTAACAGGGAAAGCGTCAGGACTAGGCTCACGGCTGCTGTGGGGCTCCTAGGCTCATGGCTGCTGCGGGGCTCCTCACCAGAACAAACACTGTGACTCCTTGGGTCTTTTCCAGAACACTTGCAGCTGCTGCTGCATACCTGCGTTCATTCATCTTACCGTATCGTTGTCCTGAAATCCTACAGTTCTGTTTTCACTTATTCCTGTCATAATTCCACAGAGAGGAACTCCTTCCATCAGTCACTGGATTCTATTTATCGTTTTTCAAACTAATAGGTCCAGCCCCCAATGTTCTCCGGGGTTGATCAATTCAATTTTTATGATTTGCTTATGAGCTCACGATTTTAAACATGTTTAATGTGTCTCAATCCATTGCATGTACTTTCCTCTGTGATACTCAGCTGTCTGAGCTCCAGCTACAAGGGCTTTTTAAAGTCAGCTTCTGAGTCCCTTGGACAGGCTGTCATTAAGCGTTCATGATTTTTTTTTTCTTGCTGTCTGTCTGACAATTTGTTGTGGGCCAGGAACCAGGCAAATCTCTAAAGGTTATTGGCTGCTTTTACTGGGAAATGTTAGCCTAAGATTGTCCACCTGGCTGCTAGAAATAGTTATCAACACTGGGTTGGTGATTGTTTCTCGGTGTTTTCAGTAGATAGTACTCGGATTTTTAAAACATAAAATACATGATCAACGCAAAGCATGTGCTTTCCATTCCGATCTTGAGCATGGCCTTTGCCCCACCCCTACAGCTTCTTTCTTCCATGCTGAGACTGGTTCCAACAACGCTGAAGACAAAATCTGAATTTTACGTGATTAGTTATTTATTTTACATCACAGTTCATATCCTATTGTCTTAGCATATTAAAATCAGCCTCTACAAGTAATATTGCTAGGAAGAGTTTAAATATATTTTGAGTAGTTTTCTCTTGATGTGTAAAACACATTAGAATTACATAATCATATTACTGTATATTACTGGTTTCTGAAGCTCCCTGGCATAGTCTCCTAAGTAGTTTGGGGGTTTGTTTGTTTGTGGATTGTTTTTTAACAGCTGGGGATCTATCCTGGTCCTAATGTGCTAGGCAAATGCCCTCCCACTGAGCTGTGCCCAATCTCACAATTAGTAGTTTTTAAAATGTGCTCTTTAAAAATACAAGCAGACAGGTTAAGATCAGAACTTGTTTTGTTTTTTAAAGAAATACTCAAAGTGGAAATTAAAAACAAAAACAAAACCTTATCCAATCAAGTTGACATGAAAAAGAACAGCCATATTTTTCTAGAAGTAGCTGCAGTATTAACCCTAATTGTCCGTGTGGCTAGACTGAGGACGCCTAAGAGACCAGAAGCTCAACCACTGGGTGTGTCACGGGGGGGGGGGGGGCAATTTCCAGAGACCTGAGATCCAGAGAGCTCTGCCCTAACAGATTGTCTAAAAATCAGGTAGAGTATTGGGCTCAATGGAACTGTGGGGAGTATGGCCTGGCTGGAGGAAGTGTGTCTTTGAAGGGTATATATTGCCCTTACCCCTTCCTGAGTCTTTCTCTGCTTCCTGTCCATCATGCAGTGAGAAACCTTTCCTACATACTTCTGCCACCACGATGTTCCTTACTGTGGACCCAGAATCTACTAAGCCAACAACCACGATGTTCCTTACTCTGGACCCAGAATCCACTGAGCCAACAACCATGGACAGAGATATCTAAAGTGTAACCTAGATAAGTAATTCTTCCCATTAAATTGTTTTGACCAAGTACTTTTCACAGTGATGTGAAGTCTGACTAATACAGTAACATAAGAAGTCTAATAATTAAAATCGAGAAAATATTTTAGAAATAGAGGGAGAAAAACATATCCCAAATATGGCAGGAGAGAAAGGAATTCACAAGATCAACTCAAGGGACTGAATCAGTTGAAATTACAAGGGGATTAGAGAAAATAAGGGAGAAATCATCAGAGAACTTTCTAGAACTGAAGGACATGTTTTTAGTTTTCATGCCCATCAAAATGCCCAGTATAATGAAGCAATGAATATAGAGTTGAAACAAATTATCACAGAAAAAAAGTTATTAATTTGGAGATAAAGAGAATTTTTTTTTTCAAAGAGGAAAATTGGATCCATACAAACAAAAAAATTTGCTGGCAGGTCAGGGCAGGTGGCTGTTGATAAAATGCCTGTCCTAAAAGCACAATGAGTTGAGTTTGATCCTCAGTACCCAGATGGACATGGTGGAATGTATCGGCAACTCCAGCACTGAGGGGAGGCACAGAGACAGGCAGACATCCGGTGCTCATTGGTCAGCCAGCTAGTCAATCCATGAGCTCCATAGTCAATTTGAGACCCTGTCAGAAAAAAATAATAAGGTAGAGAGAGACAGAGGAAGCCATGGACATCAACCTCTGGCTTCTCCAGCCATGTACACAGGCACACACACACACACACACACACACACACACACACACACACACACACACACAAGGCAGAGAATTTCTTGTGTGATGATGTTTGCCTGTGTTCCCAAGACTCCACAGGCAGAGACAGAAGGATTGCTTCAAGTCCAAGGTCAACCTGGGCTACATAGGGAGGCTCTGTCTCTAAAACAGAACAAAACAAGAAACCAAAACCAAGGGTATGCTATCAGAACCATATTGAACCACTTGATGATAGCCTAAAGTAGAAGCCTGGAGAACAATGTTCTCCAAATCTCTAGAGAAAATAATTACCAACTATTATTCTACCCCATTCCAACTATGAATGAAGGTAAGACAGTCATTTTTAGACATGAACTGAATATGTATCCATTATATCTGTTTTTTTTTCCTTAGAAAGCTACTAGAAGAATTATTTTACCAACATGAAGGAGTAAACTAAGACTTGGTAAGACATAGATCTAATTTCCTTTCCATTGCTGTGATAAAGCACTCTGAAATCAACAGGGAGAAAATGATTTATTTTGTTTACACTTCCAGGTCACAGGTCATGACTCCGGGAAGTCAGGGCAGGGACTTGAAGCATAAACCATGGAAGAACACTGCTTGACAGCTTGCTCAGCCTCCTGCTTAGCTGGTGTTCTTCTACAGCCCAGGTCCACCTGCCCAGAGAACAGGACCACCCATAGTGGGGTGGGGCCCTCCTACATCAATTCACAATTGATATAACACCCACCCCCCCACCCCCCGTGTACCTATTTGTGCACAAGCCAATCTGACCCAGGCAATCTTGGGAGCTTCCTCTCAAATGACTCAAGTTGACAATTAAAGCTACCTGGGGCAGCCAGGAATCCAGGAAAAGAGAAAACAACATGGAGGGGAGGGAGTTCTGGATAGACGAAGTCAAGTCAGAACAACAGAATTGAAGGGGATGCCAGAGCAAACATACTTAGCTTGAAGATATCAAATGTACATGGATTGTAGGATTGATAGGCAGGTGTCATATTTGTTAAGCAGATTCCCTGGAGGATTTGGAAAACAATTAAATAAATTTAAAGTGAGGCACATATTAACTCAAAAATTTTACATTACAAAAAAAATAATTCTAGTATACTTAATAGTGTGTGTGTGTGTGTGTGTGTGTGTGTGTGTGTGTGTGTGTGTATGTTTGTGTATGTCTCCTAGTTAGGGCTACCATGACCAAAGAAACTTAGAGAGGAGAGGGTTTATTTGGCTTATGCTTCCACATCAACAGAACTTAGGACAGGACCTCAAACAGGGCAGGAACCTGCAGGCAGGAACTGATGCAGAGGCCTTGGAGAAGTGCTGCCTAGTGACTGGCTCCCCACTGCTTGCTCAGCCTGCTTTCTTATAGAACCCAGGACCACCAGGCAAGAGGTGGTACCACCCACAATTGGCTAGGCCCTCCCCCATCAGTCATTATGAAATGCCCTACATACCTGCCTGCAGCATGATCTCATGAAGGCACTTTCTTAATTGGTATTCCCTCCTCTCAGATGACTTCAGCTTGTGTCAAGTTGACATAAGACTCTCCAGCACAGTGTGTGTATACTAAAAGGGGGCCAGCTGCCCTCTGACCTTCCACACACTCGTACACATACATTGTGCTATGTATATAAACCTCCAATAACTGAATAAATAAAATTTTATTTTAAAAGTTTTAATATGATACATGGATTTTAATAAGCCAAAGACCAAAGGTTATGAACAAATTGCCTTCATTAAAAATTTAAAATGAATGTTTTGTGCCTCTCCCCAGGCCCAGAGAAGTGAATTGATCCAGGTGACCTAAGACTAAAATGGCTAGCCTCAAACTTACAAGGATGCTCCTGCCCCAGCCCTCAGCAAATCAGTGATATACATGGATCAAATGTTAGAAAGAGAGTCAATGCATTAATAAACAACAAAAATTAATGCTCAGACTGTCTCCTTATGCTATATTGGAAACACTAATGGCATAATCTTAATTCTAAACAATAAATGCAAGTTTGTATGTATGCATAGGATGGTTCAAAATGTGGAAAATATGACAGATGTAAGCTTAAGCACATTCACTCATATTGAAATTGATGACTATTGTCAGAAGGTAGACTCTCATTTTGTTTTTTTATATGTACTCTAATTTATGCATTACTTTATGTCTAGAAAATGTGGTAATTAACCTTCAGTGTTTCAAGAACTTGGGGCACATGCAGCTGGCAAAAAGCAGAAGTTTTGGCAGTGTGCCTTTGTTTCCCCTTTTGCTCTGATGTCTGAACCCCACATTCTGTCCACCCCTCCCCTAACACTCTGTCTCCAGCCTCTGGGGGCTTGGTTGGAGAAAACTTAACTTTTTCAAGCATCAGCTATTCAATGCCTACATCCAGCCCCTCCAGGATGTCATAGTCTGGGTAGATCCAGGCAGAAGAAAGCCATCTTTGTTGTTGTTGTTTTGTTTTGTTCTTTGAGACAGGGTTTCTCTGTGTAGCTTTGCGCCTTTCCTGGAACTCGCTTTGTAGACCAGGCTGGCCTTGAACTCACAGAGATCCTCCTGCCTCTGACTCCCAAGTGCTGGGATTAAAGTCATGCGCTGCCACCACTGCCCTGCAAAAAAAGCCATCTTCTAAAGTAAGAGTTTGAGTCTCATGGTGATACACAAATCTATGAAGAATTACAAGGTTATAAATGCTAGTAAAGTGAGTCAGATGAAGTCCAAACATTTGTAGGCCAAGGACAGCCAATTAATGGCAAGTGACACATTTATAAATACTGTAGAATAAGGGCTGGGTGCCTGACAGTAGTAGTATTTTTGTGGTGGAAAGTTTCTGTGGTGGATGATAAGCACCAGGGTGGTTGCTAGGTGATGTGAAATGATATGATGCTGTGAAGGGCCTTTGATTCTCCTGGGCTTGTTATCTGTAGAGGACAAACCACTGAGTTGGGGTGCTGGGGAGTAGAGTGAGCTGTAGAGCTGGTTAAGAGCCCTGCAAAGAGGCTGTAATGGAAACCAGGAGAGAGGGAGTCCTCACTCAGAAGGGACAATGTCAAGACGGGGCATCTTGTGATGGGAAACCAGGAAGGGAGACAGAATCAAATCGGGAAAGAGCTTCATCAGGCACCCAGCAGTGTCTCAGAGTGGGGAGAGGTGCTGGCAGCTGATGAAATCAAACAGGTCTGTTTACAGGCAGGTGCTGACTAACAGGGAAGACCGTGCTGACTAACAGGGATGACCGTGTTGACTAGGGAGGTGGGAGCAGAAATCAGATTCCAAAGGGTTAAAGTGGCAGCGAGGCAATGCACATTAAACCAGACTTCTTAAACATTTCCCACTCTTGACCCCTTTACACCCAAGAAAAGTTGTACATGACCCTAGAAATATAGCTATGTAAAATAGTTTTTCAAACATTTACTGTTAAGTCATAAAGAAGTCCACCTTAAAACAATTCTTTGGTATACACGTTGTTTTATGACGTGTTAAAGATGGAAGCAAAGCTGCATACTAATAAGATGAATGTGGTTATTGAAGAATTAAATCTTAACATAATGCTTGATACTGAAGAACACAGAGTATCTTCAACAGTTTTCAGAGGTCATTTTATAGTCATCACTGCTGACAATGGTGTTTAGCAGAACTACGTAGTACAAGATGGCAGAAGAATTGTCTGGAGCTCTTTCAGAAACTATTAGACATTTTGGTCTAGTCCCAAGCTCAAGTTCAATGTAACAGTTTTTAAATGTCACGTCCTATTTATTTGGGTGTATATGTATGGACTCTCAGGTGCCATAGCTCGGATGTGGAGGTCAGAGGACAACTTGCTGGAGTGGGTTCTCTCTTTCTATCGTGTTGGTCTTTGGGATCGAATTCAGGTTGTTGCACTTGGTAGCAAGTGTCTTCACCTGCTGAGCCATCTCACCAGGGTCCTCACCCTCATTTTTACCTAAAAGAAGCAAAAGTTTGCTTCATCCAGGTAATTTTTGATTCCAGTGTCATTTCCGGGCCACAGTGAGTCAGAATATCATGGTGGAGGGGCATGGCAGAGATGTGCTCATACATAGCAGTTAGAAGCAGAAAGACGAGGTCAGGACAGGGGCGAAAGGAAGCTGTGCCCTTCAAAGACAGGTCCTCTAGGACCCACTTCCTCCAGGAAGGCCTGTCTCCTAATTTTTACTACCTCCCAAGAAAGCCAATAAATAGCAAACTGTCCAAGGCACAAACCGCTGATGAAGTCAGAGCCGCCATGATCCAGCCTCCTCTTGAGCAAATTTGCCAGCTGGAGACCAAGCCTTCAATACAGGGGAAGTTTCCTCTCCTACCTGTAAGAGATCGTTTGGGGTTGTCTGAATTTCTTTTCAGCTGCTGTGATATAACAGCCTGGCAAAAGCAACTCAGTGGAGAGAGGTCTACTTTGGCTCAAGGATCCAGGATATAGTCCATCCTTTTGGGGAAGTTGCAGCAGCAGGTGCCTGGGGGAGCTGACCACATGGTAACTACAGTGAGGAAGCCGACCTTCTCCTGTGTACAGAGCCCAGAATCCCAACCCAGGGAATGGGGCCACCCACAGTAGGTGAGTTTTCCCACTTCAGTTAGGCTAATCAATATAATCACCCATATAAATGCCCAGAGGCCTTTTCTCTGGTGATTCTAGATACCATTAAGCTGACAATTCAGAGTAACTGCCGCAGAATTAAATGTGTACAGATACTTAGAATGGGACCAAACACACAAGAACTGTTGAGACAAGTATACATGGTATCTTAGGGTAACAATTGCTGTGATGAAACACCATGACCAAAAGCAACTTGGGGAGGAAAGGGTTTATTTCACTTACAGTTCCAAATAACAGTTCGTCACCAAAAGCACTGAGGGCAGGAACTCAAGCAGGGCAGGACCTTGGAGGAAGGAGTTGATGCAGAGGCCATGGGGAAGTGCTGCTTACTAGCTTGCTCATCATGGCTTGCTCAGCCTGCTTTCTCATAGAACCCAAGGCCACGAGCCCAGGGATGGCACCACACACAATGGGTTGGTCCTTTCCCCATCAATTACTAATTTAAAAAATACCCTACAGGCCTGCCTACAGACCAGTCTTATGGAGGTATTTTCTTTTTCTTTTGTTTTTTCCCTATTCTTACTCATTTTTATTTATTCTTTTCTCATACAGAGAATATCCTGACCACAGTTTCCCCTCCCTCCTCTCTACCCAGTTCCCTTCCCCACCTTTCCTCTCCCTAAGATCCATACCTCTTCTGTTTCCCTTCAGAAAAGAGCAGGTTCCCCAAGGATATCAACCAAACTCCACATAACAAAATGTAATAAGATTAGGCACAAACCCTCATATCAAAGCTGAATGAGGCAACCCAGTAGGAGGAAAAGGGTCCCAAGAGCAGGCAAAAGAATTAGAGACACCCCACTTCCACTGTTAGGAGTCCCACAAAATCACGAAGCTAACAACCACAACATATATGCAGAGGACCTAGCACAGACCCATGCAGGTTCCACGATTGCGGCTTCAGTCTCTGTGAACCCCTATGAGCCCTGCTTAGTTGATTCTGTAGACCTGTTCTCCTAGTGTCCTTGATCCCTCTGCCTCCTACATTGTTTCCTGCCCCCTCTTCTGCAGGGTTCCCTAAGCTTCAAGGGGAGGCACCAGATTGAGATCTCCAATTTGGGCTCTCTCTCTCTCTGTCTAATGGTTGACTATGGGTCTCTGCATCTGCTCCCATCAGCTGCCAGAGGAAGCTTCTCTGATGACTGGGCTAGACACTGGTTTATGAGTACATAAGAATATCATTAGGAATTATTTCATTGTGAGGCATTTTTCTTAATAGAGGTTCCCTTGTCTCAGACGACTTTAGTTTGTCAAGTTGACATCAAACTATCCAGCACAATTGACCCCTTGTCAACTTGACACACAAACACATCACTGTAAAGTCAAAACCTTTCCTTTCTTGCTCATCCCCAAGATCACACATTAGTATAAACACCACAATATAAAATATTTTCCAAATGTAAAAAAAACTCAGTCTTACAAATTCAAAAACTTTAAAAATTCAATCTTTTTCAAAACAATTCAAAGTCTCTCTTAAAATTGAAAGTCTCTCAACTGTGGGCTCCTAAGAAATAAAAAAATAAGTTAAATACTTTGTTATTTGAACAGGGAAGAACCAGGGCACACTCAGATCAAAGTAAAAACAAACTCTAATAGAATAAATCACTCAATGTCCAATATCTGGGATTCACTCATGATTTTCTGTGTTCCTCCAAAGAGCCGGGGTCACTTCTCTAGCTTCACCATCTGCAACACACATAGTTTGTCTTCTAGGCTCAGACTGGCTCTGCTCCATGCCAGCTTCTGTTCTTGGTGATCATCCCTGGTATTGGCATCTCCAAAACGCTGGGGTCTTCTGCTGCAACTGGGCTTCACTCTCAACAATACCTCTTCCAGGCTCTCTTCATGGTGCAAAGCCTCAACTTTCTCCATCACCCCTTAAATCCTGAGGCTTCCACTGCTACACTGGCTGCACTTTTGCCTCTCCTGATCTCTCATGGTGCCAAGTTTCAGCTGCTCTCCATGACCTCTTCATGCCTTCAAAACCAGTGCCACTGAGAGGTGCTTACACATGACCAAGTTTGGCTACCAGCACAAGGTACAACCTTGGCCACCTCTGGAACACAGCTTGCTTGTGCTGACTCTGAGGAAACACTTCCAAGCCTCAATGATGCTGGTCCCTCATTAATCATTGCCAATTTCTCAGCTCCAGCTGACCAGTATCAATTATCCCAATAAAGCAAAGGTTTTGCTGGGCGGTGGTGGCGCATGCCTTTAATCCCAGCACTCAGGAGGCAGAGCCAGGCAGATCTCTGTGAGTTCGAAGCCAGCCTGGTCTACCAAGTGAGTTCCAGGAAAAGCACAAAACTACACAGAGAAACCCTGTCTCAAAAAACCAAAAAAAAAAAAAAAAAAAAAGCAAAGGTTTCACTTCAATGTTTCTGGTATCTCGTTAGTCATAGCTGATTCTTCAGCCCCAGCTAACCAGGACCAGGTCCACCGACTCTTAACACAAATGACCCTGATAGAGTCATCAAAGGACTCTCAAACTTCCCTCTGACACTTCATAAGTCACCTCTTCATCATCTGCATTACTCTCAACAATCTTGTCTTCAAAACTCCCATGGAACAGCTCACCAAGCTTTGAAGACTCAATAGCTTTTCTTGCCCAAAGTTCCAGAGTCCTTCCATACTCCTCTCAAAAACACATGGCCAGGTCTGTCACATCAATACCCAACTCCTGGTACCAACTTGTCTTAGGGTTTCTATTGCTACAATAGAACACCATTACCAAAATCAACTAGGGGAGGAAAGGCTATATTTAGCTTACACTTCCACCTTGTAGTACATCACTCAAGGAAGTCAGGGCAGGAACTGAAGCAGGGTAGGAACCTGGAGTTAGCAGCTGGCACAGAGGCCATGCAGGGGTGCTGCTTACCGTCTTACTCCCTCTGGCTTGCTCAGCCTGCCTTTTCATAGAGCCCAGGACATTAGCACAGAGATGGCACCACCCACAATGGACTGGACCTTCCCCTATCAATCACTAATTAGGAAAATACCCTACAGGCTTGCCTAACGCCTGATCTTCTGGAGGTATTTTCTCAGTTCAGGTTCCCTCATCTCAGATGACTCTAGCTTATTCAAGGGTACTTACAACTACCGAGCACACATGGTTACCATCATTGCAGGGAAGGGTGGTTCCCCTGGGACCTTTTGAGGTACAAAGCTAACCTTCCAGCCTCTCCAAACTGGTATTGTTTTTTTCTCTCTCTGTCTCATTGTTTATTCAGCCATCAAGGAAGACAACTGAACTTCTTTGGAGAATTAATTGTAGACAAACCTGATTGAGTTATTAGGCCAGTTCCATTCAAGGGAGCAGAAATATAGACTAGAAACAGACAATGATAAAATAGCCGACACAATTCTGCAATTCTATTTCTTCTCCAGGGTTCTTTTGTGGTGTCCAGACAAAAGAATTTCTTGGGCAATGTATTGAAGGACATAAAACTCAGAGGAAGAAACAAGTCTCGGGTTCCCAGTAAATAACACCCTACCATGTATTATTCAGCTCTGGAAATCCGGCTAAGTGAGTCTTCTGACTCCTTTTGAGCCGTCTGATTCTACATTGAGTCATAAACATACTTGACAGAAATAGGATGTGCTCAGCAGGACACCTTTTCCTCCTTCATTTTATTCTTGCCATGAAACCAAAGTCTAGCTTTGCAGAAGCAAAGCCTAGCTCCTCCTCAGTTAATTGCTATAAAGGTTTAGTATCCCTTAATTAAACAAAAGTGTTGGATACATTTACAACAAAGCCCATTGGTCTCTTGGCCTTTGGGTCATGTTTCCATGGGAGAAATGTATAATCCAGAGCACTTTTTGCAGCTTGTCCTAAAGATGCTAGTGGAGAATCCAAGCGAGGTGATGTCGTGTGTGAAGCCAGCATCTTTCTATCCAGTTGTTTAAGGTGATCTGGCATGGAATAGAACGTTAAACAACACGGTCAGACTGAAGAGTAAGAGTCCTCTGAAATCCAACCCTGCTTTCTCAATGGGATTTTATTTTATTTTCAATTATGTATATGTGTGTATGTTTGTGAGTGGCATGTGCATGTGAGTGCTGCACCCACAAAAGCCAGAAGAGAGTGGAGGATCCCTGGGACCTAATGTTACAGGTCTTTGTGGGTCATTCCACATGGGTGTGGCAACAGAACTCCAGTCCTCTGCAAAAACACAGCAAATGCCTTTAACTGCGGAGCCACCTCTCCAGCCCCCACCCCTTGTTCTTTTGACCTTGCCTTTCTTTCTAGTCCTAGTTGAAGAAATGCACAATGTGACTATGAACTGTTCTCAGAGGAAGAAAGGGTAACCATAAATGGCCAACTACAGCTTGGGAATTCATATGGCCAACAAGGTCAGGGAAACTATTCAAGAAGTGTTTCTCCCTTTGACCTTCCTCACAAGGGTCAAGGAGCTAGAGTCAGAACTCCTGGGAGCTGAAGTTTAGTTAGAAGGAGTGTCTCTACTGTAAGTCTCTCACTGGTCCACAGATTTCAAATCCTAGTCCTATGAGGAGATGGTCTGCAGAATGGAAAAACCAGTTCTTCAAAACTGTACATCAGATAAAAGATTAATGTCTGGAATCTCTAAAAAAAAACCCAAGAACTAAACACCAAAACCCAAATACTAAGTGGGTTAATGAGCTGCAAATATTCTCAAAAGAATGATAAATGGCCAGTAAATATTTGAAAAAGTGTTCAATGTCCTTAACCATCAGGGAAATGTAAATCAAGAAAAAAATTCTGGTGAGGATGTGGAGAAGGGGGGAATCCCTGTACACTGTTGACGGGAATGAAAACTGATGCAGCCACTGTGTAAGTGAGCATGGTGGTGTCTTGTAAAACATCATATGACCCAGCTAGTCCATTCCTAGCTGTGTACACCCCAAGAGCTCAAGTCCATCACAGGATTACTTACTACTTCTATTAACCACAGCCAGGAAATTGAGACAGCCTAGATGTCCATCAACAGATGACTGGGCAAAGAAAACAAAATTGAGCTTTTCTACACTTATTTTTTTATTTAATGTGCACGTGTACGTGTGTGTGTGTGTGTGTGTGTGTGTGTGTGTGTGTGTGTGACAGAGACAGAGACAGAGACAGAGACAGAGAGACAGACAGAGAGACAGATAGAGACAGAACTAGAAAGAGGATTGTGAGAAGGGAGGAAAAGATCTTAGTGTAAAGGGGAGGAAAGGAAAAGAATGTAATGGAATACATGTGACAGGGAAGCAAGAGTAGGGGTTATTTGGAGGGAGGAAGGGGAAGAGCAAGAGGACTGCAGAAAGGGAAGGGAGGAAGAGGAAGAGGGGGAGGAGTCGCAATCAAGTAGAGTGACATGTGTACTAGAACACTATGACAAAACCTAGGACTTGGTATGCCGACTTAAATATTGGCCGTGTGACCCTGAACACATTGTTTTCTCCTGGGCTTCTGTTGCTCAGTTGAGGTTCCCTCGTCTCAGATGATTTAAGCTTGTACCAGGGGGTCATGAACTACCCAGTGCACATGGTTACCATCAATGCAGAGAAGGGAGGTTTCCCTGCAGCCACACAGGGGCCCACTGAGGCACAAGGCTAATCCTCAAAGCCTCTCCCAGCTGGTATTCTTTTCTCTCTTTCTCATTGTTTATTCCACCATCAAGGAAGAAAGACATTGAATTTCTTTGGATAATTAACTGTAGACAAAACTGACTGACTTACTGGGCTATTTCCATTTAAGGAAGCAAAGATATATTCTGAAAAAAGAACAACAGCTGACATAGTTCTATAATTCCATTTCTTTTCCCAGATTCTTTCGTGGTGTCCAGACAAAAGAATCTCTTGGGCAATATATTGAAGTGCTTCTGTTTTCTCATTTCTACTAAGATTATGAGGATGAGGATGATGATGAGGATGATGATAGTGATGATGGCGATGATGATGATGACAGACATTTCTTTCAAGAGAATTTTGAGAAGATACAACTCTGATGAACTTAAAGCAGTTAGAGTCACGCCTAATACCTAGTCCATGTTAGTGCAAATATTCAGGAAACATGTATTGAGCATACTGTGTACCGGGTACTGTCCTTAGGTACTCAGCAAAATAGGCCAAGAATCTCATGGATCTGCAATCTAGGAAAAGACAAACAACCATGAATAGACCACACGTGTCAGTGTTACAAATGAGTGACATGAGTGACACGGGAGAAGGGACAAAGAATGAGAAGGACAGCAAGGTAGTGCTAACCAGGGCCTGGGAAGGGCCGAAGTATTGGAATTATTGGAGAGGATTAGAGAAGCTTCCTTACCATAGAATCTGGAGTAAAAACCCCAGGCTTGAGGGAGTGAGCCAAATAAGTATGCAGCGGAAGTTACCCTAGGATCCGTTCAAGGCCTGAGGGCAAGAATCTAGCATCGTAGGGGAAGCTGGGGAGACAACGACCTGACAGTAACAAAACCCCTCCACTTACAGCTTGAAAGCCACTTAGAGCTTCAGTTTTAACTCTGCGTGACGTGATGACAGACACTCCTGCAAGATTTCTAGCAGAGGAGCGTCCTGGTCTGACTTGTCTCAAAGGGGCCACTCTGGCTCTCCACCAAGGATGCATTGCAGGGGAGAAAATCAACTCCTGGACCTGCTGCCAAGACAGAGTAGGGAGACCCAGCTCTCCCTGGGGCTCCGGGACAGGAACTAGGACTGCTGTACCCTGCTAAGTACTGTTGAGAATGTTAGTTTTGTGTTGAGTTTTCTTGAAGTCTTTTTTTTGTAAGCACCCCATCTTTTTGTTGCTCTGTTTGTCTTCCTTTGAATGGAAAATCACCATGAATTGGGCATTCAGGTCTTTGAGTGGCAGAACACGGTCCTTCTCTTGTCCCTGGCAGCTGGAAAGCGAGAAGCTGATATCCCGGCAGCCTTTTCTCTGGCAACAGCTCAGACTGCCCTTATAGCAGCCTGGCTATTTGGGTGTTTTCTAATCACTCTGGCAGCACTTTGACTGTAAGACCATGAACACAGAAACATTCCAGGAGGCCTTGTTCCAGTTAGGGTTGCTTCTGACACCCTGCAGCAGCCTGAAAAGGTGGCATCCCAGCCAGGCAGCATGCAAGCAGGACCAGCCCTGGTATAAACTTCAAATGATGCCAAGGCTAGCTTCACCCAAGATGGCGGGACAAAGACTTACTTCCTCATTACCTCAGCAAGAAGCCAGTGCTTGGTGAATCTGGAAGCTAGGCTGTGATTGGTGGAAACACAACCCTTTGTTTGCATAGCATATCCAAGCCACAGTACACTAATGACATAGTTTATCTCACCATTTAAGTCAGCAGAGAAAGCTCTTCCTGTGTTTTCCCTCCATTAATCCCCATAGAACGCTTCTGCTGTCATGAGTAGAGTGGACTAAACCGGTAACAAAGGAGAAGTGGCAGCCCAGATGGCAGCAGCTACCACCTTGGTGGTGGCAGTGTTATCAGCAATGACAGGAGTATGGGAAGGGCAGCTGAAGGGTTCCAAGGAGCAGGCCAGGGCAGACTCAGGAGGGAACAAAGGAAGTGGAGAACATGAAGAGCACTAGAATTAAGAAGAAGATGACTGAGGCTGTTGTGTTCGCGTCACAGGACCCTTGAGCAAGACCACCACAGAGCCGATATCCAATGCAAGACACACAGCAGGGGTTTATTGATAACAAGCAAGCCAGGGCTTGGTCCGTGTCCAACACTCTGACTAAGTGGGTGGAGGAGGACGGCCCTGAGCTCTCAGGGTGAGGGGTTTTTAAAGGGAAAAACCACAAGCAGGGTGGTACAAGCCTTTGCATCATATGATTGGTAACCTTTGGATTTACTGGGTGGGGGTTACAGTTATCATTTTGAGGCAAACATGGACAAGTCTCAGACTTTGTCCTTGAGCTGCCATGGGGGCTGGCTGGCCTAGCACATACTGACTGTGGGGGCTGACTCAGTGGCCCAGGCTCTGTCCTTGAGCTGCCATGGAGGCTGGCTGGCCTCGCACATTCACATTGACTCATGTACATAGCTCTAAGTTGGTGAGGGGTCCCAGACAGTAAACAACTGGCTGAACCTTGAGTAGTCAGAGTACATGTAGAAAGGGAGCTACTGCAAGAACTATGTCATAGCCCTCCCAGAAACTGCTTGCTCGAGTCAAAGGGAACTGAAATTGAGGCCTGACCTCTGAGGGAAGACTGACAGCCTGTTAAGACATCTGCTTGGTCCTTTCAAGGCAGAGCCAAGCCTGCAGAAAGCAGAAGGGGGTAGGTGAAAGCCTGCAAGCATGGTCACTGGAAGAGATCCTGGAGGCTGCCAAGCTTTGAAGGCCAAGGATCCCATGCCCCAAGTCTTGAGAGCAGTAACTAGTTGGTGCTGACTGCTGCCAACTGCTGCTGGCTGCTGCTGAAGGTTAAGGATTACACTAGCTGCTGAGCATCAGGCTGCTGGCAATCAGAACACAGCAAAGTAACCTTCCAATTTAAGCACCTGTACATCTCTGAATTCTAAGACCTGGAATCATAAAACTCCAGTTCTCAGAGTTTTGAGCTGTCAGCCTACCTAGCCAGTAAACCTTCAACACTCAAAGACCCACGATTATTGGGGCGGTCAGTCTTTTCAACTTGGTTGGATCTAGAGTGAACTAAGAGATACATCTTGTCTGAGAGAAGGTGTCCCAGAAAATTTAACTGGAAGAGGAAGATTCTCCCCCAGAGTGGACAGCAGTGTCCCGTCCAGACGTCAAGAGGTCTGAGGAAAAGAAGCATTGCTGTTCTCAGCCTCCACGTTCCTCTCTGTGGGTGAGCGAATCTCCTCTAGTGATCCTGCCACTCTTTGCTCACATCAGAACCCAGCTTCTCTGCCTCGCAGAGTGAGCTGAAGATCAGTGGTTCTTCGGAAATCCTCCTGCATCACCAGATGCAGACTGCTGAGGCACCCAGCTTTATGGACCAAGGAAATACCAGGTTCTCAGCCTGTCCAGAATGCCGATGGTCACTGCTTGTCTACCCAGCCTGAATCTAACATAATCAATGTTCCTTGTCATGTATGTTGTTATTATCAGTTGTTTCTCTGGAGAGCCTTGGCTGGTAAACCACCAAACACCATATTCTCTCATTCTAGTGGTTTCCATCTCAGTTGAGCAAAGCTATGCCAGCCAGCTTACTGGCAGCATTGCCATTTCTGTGGGCACAGTGAAGGATGGATGGCAGATGCATGGATGGGAGTGGAGTGAAGAACAAAGGAGGATAGACCTGAGAACAGAAGAGGTAGCTGAATTTGGGATGCTCCTTTAAGGTAGACACTAGACAGAGGAATGTAAGATAGAGTCAAGGAATCCAGCCCGAGCAGCTGGCAAGAAGGAATTGCTGTCCACTGAAAACCAGAACAAGCAAGAGTTGAGTCCAGGCTCTGTGGAAACCTTGGCTACTTAAGCTATTATCCAATGCTGCCTTGTGTTGTCGCCAAGACACATTCTTGTCTTATTTCTGTATGGAGAGCAGGCTACTTCAGACTAGGAACTCTAAGTTCTTCCTTTAAACAGGCCCCTGTGTCCCTGCAGTTTAGCCGGGACACTGCACTGCAGACCCATGGCATGTGCCATCCACACTTCCGGGGCTTGGAAGCCTAAGCAGCCAAAGCGATAATTATGCATCCTTCAATCTAAAATAAAACATAAAAATGGGCTGGTGGAGGAGAGGTAGTTCAGTTGTTGCGAGCACTTGTTGCTCTTGCAGAGGAACCAGGTTCAGTTTCCCAGAACCTATGTCAGGCACCTCACAACTGTCTGTAAACCTAGCTCCAGGAGATATAATATCCTCTTCTGGCCTTTAGAGGTAGCTACATGCATGTGTGTGTGTGCACATGTACACACACACACACACACACACACACACACACACACACACACACACACACTCACGCATGCACGCACGCACATACACGCACACACCTTTAAAAGATAAAAATGAAATTAAAAAGGAGGAAAGAAGGTCTGGGGAAATGGCTCAGTGATCAAGAGCATGTGCTGCTCCTACGGAAGACTTTGGTTCATTTCCCAGCACCCACACTAGGTGGTTTATGACTGCCTTTCACTCCAGTTCCAGTTCAATTTGATGCTCTCTTCTGGTCACTACAGGAACTGCACTCATGTGGTGCACATACAAACAAGCAGGCACATGCACATACACATAACTAAGAAAAAAATTGCAAAATTTTTTAAAGAAAATTAAGATATTGAAAGACAATGCCATTACTTCCTGGATCTACAAATACCAACTCTATATTAAACAAGGAATCTAGAAAATAGAACCTTGGGTTACAACACAGAGTTACACTTAAAATATATTGCTAACAGTGCGTTAAGGTGATACTTAGGGCCAGTGTGGAGAATTGCTGTGAGGAACAGCCCTTCGGTGTTGAATTTTTAAAATCGAAACATATTAAGATCCAGCTTAGTACATGGCAATCTCTCTCCAGGGAACTTTCTCTTTCTGGACCCGACTTCTCCAAAATGCAGCCAAATTCTACTGCTTTTCAGATAAATCTCAAGTGTTCTCTGTATCATGAGTCAGTGTTTTCTGTTTGGCTTTTCTGGTTTGCAGCTTCTGCTGGAACTACTTGATTCTTCCACAGACAATACAAAATCAAATTGTCACAGGCTGCTAAGACTGGATTTCTGAAAGCTGGATTTAGCTGGTAGAGAATAGTTTGCTGGACCCTGATTATCTGTCTTAAAACTGTTCACCTCGCCATTGCCTAAGAACTGTTCTTGTTAAGATGACAGTGACCTCCATGGCCTGTGGCCTTAACTCTCAGTCCTGCACCCTGACCACCAGCAGTGTTTGCTAGCTGCTCTCTTCTTGAGAATATTTCTTCCTGGGCCCCCATCAGGTTCGACTCCATGTCTTCCTACCACACCCACTCTGTCCTCTTAAAGGAAATCTTTTAAAATAGATTTCCCATTGTCTCCACAATTCTTCATACAGGAGAGCCCTGAGGCTTAAGTCGGCTTCTCCTTTATTTCTACATTTATTTCCATGTACTTACTGAGTCTTGTAACCTTAAAAATAATTTATAAGCTGATCATTCTCAAATTTCCATTTCCAGCCTCAAAGCTCTCCCTGGAATCATACTTCTAAGGGCTTATTAAATCCCTCTAGCTGTAATCTAGCCTTAAACTTACATTATCCAGAATTGAACTCCTGTTCTTAACCCACAAATTTGAACTCTGCAGTTAATGGCTGTTCTGTCTTCTAAGCTTCTCAATACTTTGGAGTCTTCCCTGTGTTTTCCTTTTCTCTCTCACCCTATATCTAAACCAACAAATTCTTATAGAATTTACCACAATGCTGTATTGACCAGGCATGTTCTCATTAACCCTACTGCTACACCATGGGCTTAAACACACTCCCTTCTCCCTGGAAAACTGATGTAACCTCTTACCGAATTTCTCTGGTTTTCCTTTCCTTCTTAAAGTCGGCTTCAGCACATTGACTAGAAATCATTTCAAAATATGGGATGCTGCGGCACTCATTTGCCAAAGTCTTGACTTCACTCACAATAAACACTGAAGTCTGCACCAGACACTGTTTCATGTTTTGTCCATTAAGATATAATGTTGTCTCCGGGTCTGTGTTCATTCATTTTCTCATCACTGAGACCAAATTAGTGGCAAGACATGACTAAAGGGAGGAACGTTTTATTTCGGCTTATGACTGGGGAGACAGAGCCACCATGGTGGAGAAGGCAAAACCACAAAAGGATATCTTCGTCACAACAGCAGAAGCATGAGGCTTCTTGCTCACATCCTGGTGGACGAGAAAACAGAGCAAAGGGGACTCATTATTAAACTGGCTTTCTCCTCCTCTCCCACCCCCCTTTACAAATTTGAGGTCCCAACCTGTGTAATAGTTCCTCACACATGCAGGACGGAGCTCTGCTCTCTAGTTAACTCTCTCTGGAACACCTTCATAGATAAACCCAAAGGTGTGATTCACTAATGCCCTTCATCCAATAAAGTTTGCAACGCAAATCAGCCATCAGAATGTCCATCCTCCTGCTGCTCTTAGTGTTTTCCTTGCACTCATTTGATTTGCTGCACCTCAGTCTCACCATGCCCCCTCCAAAGTCTTCCCAATAACACCCATCCTCTTGCCACCTTCTTCCTGTAACACAGATTTGCTTCTGGTGCATGTTTCCCAGGCAAGCCAGGTCTGCAGGGCAGCCGGCCCACCTGTCCTAAACATTGCCAATACCCTAACACCTAGACCAGTGCCTATGTAGAGGAAGCCATGGGAACATGTTTGAAAGGGTGATACTCAAAGGGAAATGGTTCAGTTAATGTACAGGATACATGATGTAAACGGCCATATTTCTTTCTTTCTTTTTTTTCTGAATTTTTTTCTTTCTTTTTTTTCTTTCATTTTTCTTTATTAAGAAATTTTCTACTCACTCCATATACTATTCACAGATGCCCCCTCCTCCCTCTTCCTACCCCTAGGCCTCTTTCCCAAGCCACCCCACATCCCCACATCCCCCAAATCGAGGTCTCCCATGGGGAGTCAGCAAAGCTCAGCACACTGAGCCTAGGCAGCTCCAACCCCCTTCCCACTGCACCATGGCTGTGCAAGGCATCACACCACAGGCACCGGGTTCTAGAAGCCTGCCCATAGACCAGGGACAGATCCCAATCCCCCTGCCTGGGTGCCCCCCAAATAGTTCAAGCCAACCAACCGTCTTCTGTATCCAGAGGGCCTAGTCCAGTCCCATGGGGGCTCCACAGCCACCAGTCCACAGTTCATGGGTCTCCACTAGCGTGGCCAGTCATCTCTGCACATCCTTCCATCATGATCTCAATGTCCCTCGCCTGCAGTATCTCTCCTCTCTCTCATCAGTTGGATTTCCAGAGCTCAGCCTGGTGCCTGGCCATGGATCTCTGTATCTCCCTTCATCAGTCACTGGACAAAGACTCCATGATGACAGCTAGGTTATTTGCTAGGCTGGTCTCTAGAGTAGACTGGTCCAGGCACCCTATGGACCACTGAACGGCCATATTTCTTTTGCTACTAGGAACTGCAAAATCTGGTTAATAGCACATATGTGGGAATGCACATATATTTGGGGGCTTCTGTTGAAGGACTCAGTTCTGAGCTTGGGGGTCTTTTGATTCCGAGTATCATCAAATGACCACTTCAGTGACCTGGGTAAGTTAATTGAGGCTATTGTACTTCAGTCTTGTTTTATAATATGATTGATTTTAAAAAATCATAGTACATTAGCAAATAGGGCTGTTGTAAGAACAGAGTACTTAGAACTGGCTTGGCACATTGGAAGAAGCCAGCAAGGACTTGCTGGTGTTCTGAGGGTGTTTGTGTAGGACTGAGGAATTTCCCTGAAATATGGCTTTCTGCGGTGTGACCAGAAGTCCCAGGTGCCCCGTCTTATTTTTCAACACTGACATTCCTCTTTGTCTCTTTCTTATTTTTATTTATTTTCTCTTGACGAATGGATTTTTCGAAATGTACCTTATATTCTTTTTGAAACAAAGTACAATGTGAATAAATAATACATACTCCAATGTGCATATTATATACCCTTAATGGATGTGAATAACCAAAGGCTTTATGAAGGGAAAATAAATGAGTGGATTAAAGCCTAAACATTTCTCCTCTGGCGGGATTTAAATTCACTTCCCTACACTCTTTATGCAAAGCAGAGGCAGAAAGGAAAGATGAGGCAGAGATGACAAGACCTGAGTCCCTCCATCATGAACAAGTTTATCACCATCCAACTACTATAAGATTATGCAAATGAAAAACTAACAGTGTTAAGTGCCACACAAATGTTGGTTGATGTTATTATAACAATCTGGTCTAATGATACCCCAAGGTTCCTGGAATAACAGAGATATGCTAATGAAATGAGGCTACATATTTTTAGAAACACAATATGAAGTGTGTGTCCACAATTCTCCTCAAATCCCCCCCATGTAATTAGCTCTTCTAGTGATTGCTTCATTGGTATTTTTCCCTCTCTATGGCCCTTGCGAATATTTGAAATATGAAACAGGTCTCATCTCACCATTGTTCTTAACAAAAGGTTTTCAAGACTTTCCGAATTGCAATGTCAACAGCCCCGCAGATTCTGCTCTGGAGAAACAACAGTCATTGTTGAAAACTACCTAAAAAATTTTAAGTCTCTGGAAGCTGTTTTAGGGGCCTATAAAAACGGAGGAACACTTATTCAAGGAAATCTAATATCTTGATCTTGGTAAGGAAAGTGGAAGTCTGGGGCATTCCTCTGCCTTTCAGCTCAGCGTGACGGAAGCTCATTTTGATGAATGAGAACAATCCACAAACCCATCAACAGATCGAGTGTGGCTCCCACCCAAACCACAACCTCTCTTTCCTTCTTTTCACTTATTTAATTTTGGATGAGGGAGGATATATTGACAAACTCTTCCTAACAATCATAGGAAGCTGTGAGGGATCCAAGCAAGCCAGATCAATCTTAAGAAAGTAGGAAGAAATATGATCCCCAATTAAAAGGCTCAGTGCAGAGCCACAAGTAGCAAGGACAGTGTAACAGCAGAGCAAGGACAGACAGACCAACACCATAAAAAAGAGAGTCTGGGCCAGGGTTATAGCTCAGTGGCTGAGACAATTGCTGGGCAAGGCTGGAGATCAGAGGTCAGGGCCCTGGAACCCACAGAAATGCCAGGTGAACATGGAAGCAGGTGCACTTGCAGCCTAGGAAGGCGGAGACAGGCCAGAGCAAGCTGGCAAGGGAAATCTATTGGTCAGCTCTGGGTTTCATTGAGAGGCCCTGCCAATGAATAAGGTAGATTAGGGATCAAGGATGATTCTCACTGTCAGCCCCAGGCCTCCACATGCACACATATGTGTACATACATGCAAATGTGTATATACACAGATGTAGACCATACAAACACGTAAGTGGAAAAAAAAAATCCTGAGAGCCCAGAAATAAACCATTGTATACACATAGCAATTGATGTCCAAAAATGTCCAAACAATTTCAGTGGAGAAAGTATTTTCTTCTCAACCAATGGTGTTGGGACAGCTGGCTGTCTACATGTGAAGGAATAAAGCTGAACCCTAAAAATTTTACCCAAGTAAAATGTTTAGAAGAAACTTGGCTTGGATTAGTCAAGAACTTGGATTCATCCTCTTTTTTTTTTTCTTATTTCTTTTTTGAGCTATGGCCTAGGAAACCAAACATAAAATTAAAATTAAAGTTTTATTATTATTAAGCCTTATTAAAATTAAAAATGTGTATACTCTCTTGAGCTCTCTTAAGGATGCTCTGAAGAAAGTGAAAATATGGCCCACAGAAAGAGAGAAAGGTACAAAATATTTGAAAGTGTGCTATGGAATGGCTTTCTGTATGATGTGAATATGTGTTGCTACCATTGGTTAATAAAGAAGCTACTCTGGCCTATGGAAGATGGTTTATAAGCAGAAATCCAAACAAAGAGACAGGGAGAAGAAAGGCAGAGTTGGGGAGACCGACTCTACAAACTTCCAGAGGTGCAAGATGTAATAGAACACAGGTAAAGCCACAAAACACATAGTGATACATAGATTAATAAAAGTGGGTTAATTTAAGCTGTAATAGCTAGCTAGCAATAAGCCTGAGCCATAGACCAAACAGTTTGTAATTAATATAAGCTTCTGTGTGTTTATTTGGGATTGAGAGGCTGTGGCTGCAGGACACAGGAAAACTTCCAGCTACAATTGGTGCCCAGACATTTGGCAAGAATTTCTACATAAAACCTGAGAGCTAAATAAAAGGTTCTAAACAGAGCCAAGAGCAGCTTCCTAGTTCATGTCTCTCATTATGGGCTGCAGTACAAACACATGTCCCTGGCCACGGCAGGCTTCAGGTGCAAAAAGGCTTCTCCTAGCCACTGCCTGCTGGCTTAAAAACACACATATGCTACTTAACACTGCTTCCCAGAATTGGGATTCATTGGTACCTGTGCCATGTTGAAAAGCTGAGTGGGGCAGAGCCAGCAACCAGCTCTGCCACTTCAGTCCTCGCCATGCAGCTTAGCAGTTTAAAAACTCTCCTGGTCAGAAAAGGATTAAAGATACACAATAAAACAGAGTTAGATGGGAAAAACCTCTAAACGGATTACCGTGTGTTTAAAAATATATGTAGGCTTGGGAGAAAAAAGGAAAAGGAGAGAGAAAGTCCTTAAAAAAGAAATAGAGTTTAAAAAAGCCACATAAAGATTGAAAAAAACACAGAGAGTCTGGATACTGTATATTATTGTGTTGTCTTTGGGATTTTTTTTTTAACTGAAGAGAGACATTTGATTGTAGGGGCTGCTAAGTTAAATCAACTTGTATATCTTAAAGGTATCTTGACTTCAAAATTTGGGTCTAAGGATGTGTTGCTTTGGAAAAGAGGTTCTGCTTTTGTTTCCACAGAAGATGAGAAGCTATGGATTCCTTCCAAGTTATTATGGTTCCATCGAGAAATACCCCCTGAGAGGTCTCCAATGGGAGTGATGGCTCAGATGGTCCAACATCCAGAACAGCTTCAAAGCAACTGGCTGAGATGATGCAGCCTCACAGACTACTCCAGTCAGGACTTGACCATAATCCTAAATTTGCTCAGAATCCCCATAAGATTGCCAGTACCCCCAGTCAGCAGGAAGTAGTATAGGAAGCTATACCCAAATTCCCAAAACATTGTTTATTTTTATTTAAAGGGGGTTGATTATAAGTGCAATATCTTTCTAAAGAAAAAAAAAGGATATGATATAGAAATGATGAAAAAAGGATAGATTATTAAATCTAATCCAAAAAACAACTGTTAATCTCAAAATACTTTACATTGGTATGGATTTTGGTTTATTGATACAAATTTAAGGTCAATTTTGTTATACTGTATGTATATTTCTACTCTTGTTTAAGGTATTATGTTCATGCAACTCAATTAAAATTGTAATGTATAATTAAGAAATACAGAATAATAATTAGTCATCTATGATAATCAAACTTATAGTCATGTTAGTTTTCTAGGTATACAAAGATATATTTCAATTAAATAGGTAATCTTCAAACACTTCAAAGACTTACAGAATACAGCATTTAAAATGTTTTAAGAACTTAGACTTTTCTGGACAGTGAGACACATCTGCCCCTGGCAGCACTAATTTACTTCAAAGAGATAATGGGCATCGAAGAAACTCGTTATGGAGTTTCCTTACAATATAGAAAAGGATAGCCATTTGGGCAAGAAACTGCTCTTGCCTGGACTGTTTGACAGTATATTGTATAAACTGGACATGCAGGACCCATAGGAAGATGACCCCTGGACTTTGCCAAAACAAGGTGAGATGGTCCTTCAGCTCCCTGCTTCACAGAAGAAACTGTCAGACATTATGCAGAACACAGAGAAAAGCAGCCAATGAACTTTGCCAGCAGGTGGAAGAGTCTTTCAAATTTCCTGCTTCACTGAGAAGTATACCAGAGATTCTAGGCCTGTAAGCTGAAGATAGATGCCCCAGTGTTACAGAGGAACACTGGATGACTGTTCAGGCAGTCAGTTGTTTCTGTCATACCTTGTATATTTCAGAAGTTGCTTGTTTGTACTTTCTACTTACTCAAGTAATATTATATCCTTCTGGGGTCTTTGTTGGAGTTGAAGACTAAATAGTTATATTTATAGTTTTCCTTAATTATAAAAAGATAAATTAGATGTAAAACTTTAAACTCATGAAGATAGGATAGATGATGGGATATTTTATTTAATTTTGCAAAATACAAATAGACTGGATATTGCAACTGTAATTCTTGCTTGATAACTGTTTTGTTATATCTAATTTTACTATGTTAAAATGAAAAATCTTCCTTTTTGATTAGACAGAAAAGGGTAAGTGCTGTGGGATGGCTTTCTGTATACTGTGAATATATGTTGCTATCATTGGTTAATAAAGAAACTGCTCTGTTCTATGGCAAGACAGGTTATAGCCAGGCAGGAAATAAAAAAAAAGAGACAAGGAGAAAAAAGGCAGAGTCAGGAGACAGATGCTATGAGCCGCCACGGGAACAAAATGTAATAAAACACAGGTAAAGCCACGAAAATATGTGGTAATACATAGATTAATAAAGATGGGTTAATTTATGATGAAACAGCTAGCTAGCAATAAGCCTGAGCGATAGACCAAAGAGTGTGTAAATAATATTAAGCCTCTGAGTGATTATTTTATAAAAATGGCTCCTGCCAGGGTGGGACCTGTCAGGGTCTTGAAACTTCAGTCTACAAAAGTGGTATAATTAAGAAGAATCTATCTAGTGTAGCACAAATCTTAGAAGGTCTTATTAATAAAAACAAACCTGAGGGCAGCTATTGGGGTGAACGCTGGAAGATCAGAGAAGCAGAACAAGCCACAGCTTCCTCACCTCGCCAATTCCTCAGCTGATCCTGTTTCCTCAGACTGGAAGCCTCTGAGTCCTCATCCAGAATGGGTCTCAGCTGAACTGATGCTCCAAAGCCTGAAACCTTAAACAGGCAAGTGCTTCTAGTTTCTGGTCCTCACACCTTATATACCTTTCTGCTTTCTACCATCACTCCCTGGGATTAAAGGCTCGCTTTCTGGGATTAAAGGCATGAGTCACCATGCTTGGCTGTATCCTTGAACACATGGATTTCTGCCTCTGGAATGCTAGGATTAAAGGTGTGTGCTACCACTACCTATCCTCTATGTTTAATAATGTGGCTGTTCTGTCTCTGACCCCAGATAGGGGTCACAATTACGGTGCACAATATTTCAGGGAACACAATACCACCACAATCTAGTCCAACCCCCACAGGCCTGCCCAGTGCCCCATGCCCCCGGCAGGCACGTGCCACTACAAGGAACAGGTATGTGGGGGAGAAGTGGGAGAGGAGAAGCAGAGGAGTTTATGCACAGTGCAGAGAAGTGGAATTGAAGATATAAAGGTGGTGAGGAACAGGTTGATATGGATATCCTAAGGGGCCACCTAGGGTCATGTGATGTCTGGGCCTGTGCTGTTGGCGAGGGCCATGTGTGGGTCCGTGGCACTTCCACAGCTGGGGTTTGTGTTGATGTCCGTGGCTTATGTTATTGCCAAAGGCCATAGGGATGCCCGGTGTCTGGGCTGCCACCTGAGGCCATGCTGATGTCTGAGGGCCATGCTGCCACTGTGGCCATATTAATTTGAGTGTCCTGCACTGCCTCCCCAGGTCATGGTGACATCCGGGCCCAAGCTGAGGCCAAGGGCCATGTCCAGGTCCATGGCCCTACTGCAGCCAGGGCCCTGAAATGATGTCCCTGACCTGTGTTACCACAAAAGGCCAAATGGATGCCCAGGGTCTGGGCTGCCACCTGAGGTCATGTTGGTGTCCGAGGGCCATGCTGTCACCAGGGCCATACCAATCTCAGTGGCCTGGGTGACATCTCGCCCCGAGCTGCTGCTGAGGACCATGTCTGGGTTTGTGGTTCTACTGCAGCTGGCACTGTGGGAGAGTTGGCTCCATTCCTCACCATGCTCTCAGGAGAGCTGGCCGCATGGCATGGGGGTAGGAGAGATGGCTCTTACCATTGTCTGAGGGGACAGTCCAAGTGAAGGCCCAGACTGGACAACTCAGCTACCACCCAGACCCAAATTCAGATTGGCCTGCCCCAACATCTACCCCATTTGTGACCTGCTAGATAGCATGAAGGGACCAGTCCTGCAGAACCATAGCTACAGGATCTCCATGACTCAGGGCAACGTCAGGATATCTGAGAGGAGATTTGGTGAGGGTCCAGTGTTGATGATGGACCAGAAGCCAGAGGGCCTGAACCAACAACTCACTGCAATGAACATTTCTAAGTAATGCTGTTTGGGAACAGGGTACACAAGAGCTTTCAAGGCCACTATTGACAAATGATATGTGATGGAGAGGTGGGAAAGATGCAGGAGAGAAATGTTTTTCTGTTTTTTGTTCTGTTTTCTTTTTGTTTATTTGTCTGTTTTATTTTCTTTTGTGGGGGAGGCTTTAAGGGTGGGGGGATAGCATGAATGGACTGGGAAATGAGTGGGATTGGGGTGCATTATGGGAAATCCTCAAGGAATCAATTTTTTAAAATTGAAAGAAAGAAAAATCTATCCAGAGCATATAGATGAAATTAATCAGATACTAAACAAAGGACTTTTACAACTTATAGCAAAAGGACAGGACAGTATGCTAAGGAAGGTAAACATTTCTACACTTTTTTTCAAAGATTATACGCAGTCAATAAACACATCAAGAAACTGTGGTGGTATTGTGTTCCCCAAAATATTGTGCACCCTAATAAACTTATCTGGCTTCAGAGACAGAACAGCCACAATATTAAACATGAGGATAGGCAGTGGTAGCACACGCCTTTAATCCTAGCATTCCAGAGGCAGAAATCCATGTGCTCAAGGATACAGCCAAGCATGGTGACTCATGCCTTTAATCCCAGAAAGCGAGCCTTTAATCCCAGGGAGTGGTGGTAGAAAGCAGAAAGGTATATAAGGTGTGAGGACCAGAAACTAGCAGCATTTGGCTGGTTAAGCATTCAGGCTTTTGAGCAGCACAGTTCAGCTGAGAGCCATTCGGATATGAGGACTCAGAGGCTTCCAGTCTGAGGAAACAAGACCAGCTGAGAAGTTGGCCAGGTGAGGTTAGCTGTGGCTTGTTCTGTCTCTCTGATCTTCCAGCATTTCACCCCAATAACTGGCCTCTGGTTTCATTTTATTAATAAGACCGTCTGGTTCCTGCTACAAGAAACACTTAGCACTATTACTTGCTAAGAAATGAAAATCACAAGGAGATGCCACTTCACACACGTGGATGCAGCACATGGACTGTAATTTTAAAAAGACAGAATAGCAAACGTTCATGAGAAAGTGGGGGGAATGGAGCCACAGTCCGTGGGGGAAACTGTGTCACTGCTGGAGAACGGGCCAGCAGTTTTGCCCAAAAGTTACATGTAAAGCTGCTGAATGACTCTGTATCTCCACTCCTATGTACAAACGAGAGAAGGCTGTAAGCAGGAGGTGTCCACACAAACCCATGCGTGGCCTTGCTTCCCCAGTGCTTGGGCTCGGTGTTAGTGGTCGAAATGACAGAGGCAGGCGGGGGATGAGATGCACTCAGTTGGTAGAGGGTCTTCTAGAACTCACAAAGCTCCAGAACAGATCTCCAGCACTGCATGGTGGAGGTGTGATGGTGCATGCTTGTTGTCCCAGCATCCGGGAGGTAGCAGGAGGAAGATCAGGGGTTCAAGGCTATCCTCCACTACTTAGCCAGTTGGTTACTAAACGTGTGAGTGTTGACCTTCCTGGCGGCAGCGGGGGAGGATTCATTATTGGAATTGATTAGCTCAGCAACATATTAAGTCATAAGTGTGTGTGTGTGTGTGTGTGTGTGTGTGTGTGTGTGTGTGTGTGTGTGTGTATGCACTAAAAGTGAGATGTTTAAGCAGGCAAGTGTTTCAGGACCCTTTCCACTATTTATGTCATTAAGTCACTGATAAAGGTGTGCATTATCTCCTCCAGTGCTCCAACTGCCCCAAGGAAGCTACCATTAACGCTATTCACATTTCACACCTGGGAAAATCAAGGTGGTAATAACTCACCTGAGTTACACAGCACATGGCTGGCCGAGATCAAATGACAGCCCAGGTGCTCCTGGCTCAAAAGGCTGTGCCTTCTCTGTATACTTTCTCCCGCAGCAAGTACTGTGAAGAAAGCAAGACACGGCAGTCCCTACCTTTGAGGGATAGATGTGGCCTTCAAAAGAGAAGGTGCATGCAAATCTTGGCACTGGAATCAGATTGGGTGTACTTATTTATCAGGTGTGAAATTGATTTTTAATGCTGGTAAGCACAAGCACGCTCCTCTTTAGAGCCAGATTTTCTCGATCTTAACTTTTCATGGCTTCAAGAAGATTGAACACCAGCAGCTGCTGCCTTCCCTAGCCTGCTCCTACACAAATGGATGACGCCGCTGATAGTGTTGTGTAAACGTGGCTGCATAACAGCTTTCCCAGGTATCTAGATGGACATTTCCCTGGTTTTATTTGAGTGAATGTTTAGACCAAGGGACTAGATAGAGGAGGAATTCCTTCCCAGTGCAGATAGACAATCCACCAAGCTCCAGGTTGGGCAAATAAACAGAGCAAGTTTGATTTTGTCCTCCACAGACTATCTTATAGTGTGTGTATGAATGTGTGTGTGTACGTGCATGCGCACACACATGCACTGTGTGTGTGTGTACACATTGTGTGTGTCGGAGGTATTTGCTTTCCCTAGGATATATACATGTGTACATACATGCATTAGGGCTATGTAGGGGAACAGGCAGGATAAACATATTACAGGGGGATCTGCTAGTCTGGCTCTCATGATGGAATCTGAACAGTCCAACAAGAGCTGCCTCATCAAGAGAGAGGCCAGGAGCTCAGTAAGAGCAGGGTCCACAAGCCTGGGTGTTCCACAGTCTTCCTGCAGTGAAGCAATCAGCAGCGACAACAGGGGAGAACTCACAAGCCAGCGGAAAGCAAAGACTTCCTCCGACAGTGTCCGCTTACCCGGGTTGCTGTCAAATGGTGCTTCCCACATTTAATGCTGATGTACCACATCAATCAAGGCAATCAGGATCCCCCAGCCAATGTGGTGTAAGTCATCCCTCACCAGGGCTCTCTTCTCAGGTGGTTCTAGGTAGTGTAACAGTGACAATTAAAATTAACTATCATGACACACAAGTAGCATGTACTATAGAGATAAATCTATGTATTTATCACACCACACACACACACACACACACACACACACACACACACACACACAATATTTGTTTTGTGTCTCAGCCCCACTGATGCGGCTACTGCCCTGTTCCAGCATCCCTAAAACTACAATCAGCATATACTGGAAATCTCAGAGCCATTAGGAACCTCATGTCACTTCACAATTCTAAAACAGAAAGGAATGGGCTAAAGCTGGCCCTTTTAGGCCTTGGATTTCAATTCCAGATGGAGCAGTGTCCCTAGACAGTGATGCTCCAGGTTTCGGTGTATTTTAAAATAACTGCCAGTACAAACATTTGCATAATTTCCTCAGAAGTCAGCTAGGAAAACTTAGGTGACAAGATGCTATATGGATGGACAAAAATTTTCCGATAGTGTGCATTTTCAGAGGGCTGTGCAGTTTAGAATAGCACGTAATGAATTCGCAATTCCTATCAGTCTGTTAGGATAGCTTTGACTGTACATAGGAAAGGGGAAGGAAGGAAAAAGGAAAGGTAAACCAGTTATCCCAATGGTGTAGAGCTGTTGGGGGATGGGGCAGGTGTGTGATGCCTGGAGCAATTGTCAGTCCGCTCCACACAGACACAAGCCTGACTAAGGCTGCTCTTTGTCTTCTGTAAACTGAAAACTGTGAAACAGGAAGTTCTTGATGCTGTGTGAACTGGCCAGGTGTTGATTCTGTCTCCCATGATGAATGATCCGCATGACCACAGCTGGGAGAAGAACACTGAGTAGGGGGTCCATGGGTTTACTAATGCAGTGTGACACCCATGCTATTGCCTTTGTCTGGGGCTCTCGTAGATAGAATTAAAAACTCCGGGCTGAGGATTTAGCTCAGTGGTAGAGCGCTTGCCTAGCAAGTGCAAGGCCCTGGGTTCGGTCCTCAGCTCTGGAAAAAAACAACAACAACCACCAAAAGAACCCCACAACTCCATAATATGTCCTCATCTTACCAACTTACAGGACATTCTCCCTCAGGGAACCTTGAACCATTTAGTCTACCAAACCAACTGACTCTGTAACTCTGCTTCACATTTCATCTTCTGGAACATTCTTTCACTGTGCTTCTTGCCTGGAGTTCTTTGCTTCCTAAATATAATTCTTTATCTTCTTACTCAATTTCTTGTTTTGTTGAGAAATATTCTCTGTGAATTCCCCAAAAGGGCAACAGGGAAGTATGCCTTTTTCAGTCATTGGAATACACAAAATGGATTTAATTTTCCACGCTACATTAATTTTATAGCAGGCAGAGAATCCTATTCTTGAATTCCTTATATTTGGGGACGTACTTGATTAACTCTGCTTGGATATTTGAAGTCACTATGATGAAGACATTTATATGGGGATATTTGAAACTGCAGTCAAAGTGTCCTTTCTCTGAGACTTTTCACTGAGATTTTCTCCTGGGGAAACGTCTCTACTTCCCTGCTTTGGGGCGGGAGTCAGTATCTGTGTCAATGACACGCAGGAAGTGGGATTAGTGGAGGGTATGGAGTCTTCCTTGAGAAGGTAAAGTTTTACCTCACACGTTCTCTTCCAACACTGAATCCTCTTTCAGTCCACTGACATGTGAGGGTGTGAGACCTTGAGACACCTCTGCTCAGTTTTCTCGAACACTCCATGAGGTAGGTGACGATAGCTGGGTGTTAGCAGAAATAACCGAAAGGCTGAGTGTGTAGCTTGGTTGGCAGAGTGCTTGCCCACCATGCATGAAGCCCTGGGTTTGATCCCAGCTCTGCACACTAGAGGTGTGGAGGTTTGCACCTGCAGTCCCAGCACTCGGGAAGTAGAGGCAGAAGTTCAAGGTCATTCATCAGATATAGACTAGGTTCGATATAGATATGCTAGCCTTAGCTACATGAGACCTTTCCTCAAAACAAACCAAAGGCTGGGAACAGGAAGGGAACCTGGTTTTCATCTGATTAGTTCCCAGACTTTCTAACTGTTCTCAATTCCTGTATGGACCCCCCACATTCCAGAGGCTACTGGGTCTTCAAAGTAGCCAGACTGTCAGGGTTCCGAAGAGAGTTCTAGAGGTTTGTTCATAATGTATACACAGTTAGCACTTCAGTATTGTATGTTTTAAAGGGTTGAGATAGTAAATTTAGTTTATACTTCAAATAGTTAGCAAGAATCTAACGGACACAAAAGAAGACTGCCTGAAGATCAATAAATACGACTTTTGAAAAATTCAATTTTTCCAAAAGGAAATGGATCAATTTCATAGAACCTTGTTATTTTGCAAGTATGGTATGAATTTTCCATTTGTTTTAGGTAAACAAAATTCAAAAAAAATAAAATCTGGTCTCTGCCCCCACCCCTTGATGGAACACCTACTCCTGATGGCACAGAGCACGCAGGCCAGAACAGCTGGAAAAGGGGCTGCAGGCCAGGAGGAAAAGGCAAGGATAGCCTACAGGTGATGGGGTCTAAAGAACAAGGAGTTAAATATCTCGACGTAGAGGGTGGTCCCCAGCAAAGAAAACAAGCGGCAAGATGAAGGGAAGGAAGCAGAGGCCCTGCCTTTGAGGGCGGGTGAAAACTGAGAGAAGGTGGCAGGTGGTCCTATGGTCGACCACCCATCCTGTACTACAGACAGGAGCTGACACACAGCACTGGAGAGCACCAGGCAAGAGTGAGAAGGGAGAGCATGGGAAGGTCTGGGAGGATGTGAGGCAGCTGGCGGAGAAGTGGGGGAAAGGCAGTGAGCAGTTAGTGCTGAGCCTTACTGTGACCTTCAACATGGTTTTGCCTTATGCTCCAAGTCTAAGGGTCTCTCTAAGGATGACATGGGACCCCGCCTCTGAAGCCCGTACTGTTGTGATTTTTTTGGCATCACTTCATTCTTGTGGGTCTCTCCCCATGCCCCACCCACCCCCATTGCCAGCTCCTGATCGAATATTGCGTTTTTGACCCAGTCTGTAATTCTTATGTTGCAAGGAAAGATGCACACTACATAGAGTGAAGCTAATAAAGTAGCTCGTAAAATAATAATAAAATCTGATGCCCATGAATCTGTTATTTTAGGCTTCCATGTGGGTGATGACTTTCCTGACTTTTGCTTTTCAGGGTTTTGTTGTTGTTATTGTTGTTGTTGTTAGGGTTTGTTTGTCTATTTGTTCTGAGACAAGATCTCATTGGCTGGCCTGCAACCTGCAATGTAAATCAGGCTGGCCTTGAGCTTACTCAGATCCACTTGCCTCTGTCTTCAGTATACTGGGATTAAAAGTGTGCACCATCATGCCTGCTGGGATTGTTTTAAATCCATTACAAAGGAAGTATTTCCCTTTTAACTCCTAAGTGACAGGGATCCTCTAAAGGATCAACAAAACCCTCAGAACTGGGTATCCGGGATTCAGGCAGCGATGCTGGAGTCTCTGCTCAGCTGCTGCCCACACTAGTGATCTGTTTGTGTGGGGTCCGTTTGATCCTGGGGCTTGTTTTGTTTTTTGTTTGGTTGAGTTTTGTTTTGTCCTTTTCATGACAAGGCAGAGTTCAAATGTCACAGATCCTTCCAGCATAAAAGAGCAAGCGTTCTTAGAATCAAGGGACAGTCCACCTCCACTCTGCTTGATTTCAGTTTGATGAGATGCGATGCGATTTGTCCCAGGCACTGGCTTTGATTCTCTGTGAAATGAGTTCAAAGGTCAGCCCTGTTCCCACCTTTACCCTTCTCTCTTCCAAACCACGTTTTCAAACCTGCTTCAGAATTCTCTGCTCACTTTGCAGAAGAAATATTTCATCTGTGATACAGGCTTCTCACTTTGTTTCTGCCTGACACAGATGGTTACATAGGCTTTTTATAGAGTGAAACTCTAGCAGCATTTATCTGTATGTCCCCTTACCCCTCACTGTTAACATCTGTATATCACACTCACTGCGGATGCCCTGGGCAGAAGATAAATACATGGGCAAAATGCCACCGAAAGCTAATCCAAAAATACTCTCAAGGAGAGATGAAGAGTGCTGCGCGGAGGAAGGATTAATCAGTCCAGGAGCACTTGTGTGTGTCTAAGTCAGTGTCCCACTGTGTCCTCTCATACCACCTGGGTTTTCCCTCAGAGCTGTTAGGATGATTCCTAACTAGGAATCTATTTACGGAATCACGTGCTCAATGTCTGTCTGCACCCCAGCTTCCCTGCTCCTTTGCCGAGGTGAGCATCTGCAACCATGGTAGGTTCTTGATAAACATTTATTGAGCAAATCAAAGAACACTCTGCAAGCTGGGAGGTCCGGCAGTTTCTTTTCCTGTTTAAAATTTTAAGTCAGCGGCTTCCTTTGGGGCAATAGCTTCTCAGACTTACAGGGGATTTAAACTTCCGGGGTGTATCTCAGTAATATTGAGAGTCATTTTTTTTTCCCCTGATGGGAAGAAGATGTGTCAAGAACATCAAGACCTGGAAGTGAGAAAGAGAAAGCAGGGGATCCTGGGAAGAACAAGAGGTTCAGAGATGTCCAGGAAAAGGAAAGAGTTGGCTCTCCCTCACTGGAGAATTCCAGTTCCTCAACTCATAAAGACAAAGAGGGTCAAAATGGACCAGATCTTCTTACCTCAAACAGAGACCAGGGAGCAGCAGAAGCTTCCTGGCAGACTGGCAGTCAGGATGCCTTACGGAGCAGGCTCCCCTCCCACCAGCTATAGGATTATAGTGGTGGAGGGTATTCTCATCACCGGCCCTGTGACGCAACGGGGTGGCAACCTGCTTCACAGAACAGAGAGGAGCGCAGGGAGAAGAGAGACAGCACCGGTGAGCAGATGGCCTGTGGGGTCTCATTTTCAGCTGTGACAGAGCAATGCCATAGAGCAGTTGACAATTCCAGAAGGATCCGATACTGATAGGTTGAAGGCCATACACTGTCTGCTACAAGTATTCAGTTATGCAATTTTAGTGTGAAATTACACAAATTATTAAAAAACAGAGCTTTCTCTGATCAATTCTACTCAGGTTAGATTTTACTGATAGGCCATGATTTTCTGGTCCTTGATAGAAGGTAAAACTATCTCTGTACCTTCCCTAATGATCTGTAAAATGGGGCCTTAACAAGACCCTCAGGGAAATTAGAATTGGAGAGCTGACTCTCACCCCATAAGGCTAAGAGCTACACCTTAGACATCTCATGGATTTGCACTAAGCATAAAGCCAAGTCCATACAACCATTTAACTGACAACTAAAAAAACATAAACGTTCCTCATGAAAAATAAAAACCCAGGATCTCAAGTTCATGGCCCATAAGGTCTAATATATAACACAAAATTGCTAGATGAAGAAGCAGGGAAACGCCACTCAGTGTAGAAGGCAATATCAATAGAAAGTCTCTCAGGACACTGTTTATGATTGGAGATACAAGTCTGCACAGTGATGGTGGCCATGTGGCCTGTGCTAACGATGGCAATAAATGAAAATAAAAAGCAATCATGACCACAACTTCTCAGAACTCCGAGACACAGTCAAAAGACCAAACCTTAAATATCTTGGTGTAGAAAAAGGTGAGACACAAACAAAACACACAGAAGACAGTTAGGCAGCACAGGGCAGTCTACATTTGCTCTGCAGCCCAACCTGGCCTTGATCCTGGAGTCCTCCTGCCCTGATGGCTCAGGGTTTAAAAGGGCTTGCTACACAATCATGAGAGTTTGGATCCTCGTACTCAAAAAACAAGCTGGCACCCCCCAAAACATCTATAATTACAGCTCTAAAGGGCCTCACACAATCTTCTGGCCTCCCTGTGTGCAGAGAGTGTGCATTCACACACACACACACACACACACACACACACACACACACACACACGGACATTTATACACACATAATTAATTAAAGCTTTAAAAATTAGTACAAAAATAATAAAGACCATCAATTGTATTAGTGAAGTGGAGAATAAAATAAGAATATGATGAATTTGTGAAAGAAGCAATTGTTTCTTTGAAAAGATGAATAAGATTTGGCAAACCCTCACACAAACCAACACAAAGAAAAGACCCAAATTAATAAGATTAGAGACCAAATAGGTAGCACCAAAATCCAGTGGAAGAATAGAGAATACCTTGTAAACAAACACCAGTAAATTAGGAGAAATGGGTAAATTTCTAGGCACATGTGGCCTACCCAAAAGATCCCAGATCGTGCACTATGACCAAGTTGGTTTCAGTTTAAGAAGGAGAGAAGTGTTCAACATATACAAACCATACAAGGAGAACCAAGGACAAAAGTCACATGGTCATCTAAAAAGATCCAGAGAAAAGCCTTTGTAAAAACTCTACATCCCTTCATAATAAAAATCCCCACAGAAACCAAAGAGAAGGAACACATCTTGGCATAACAGACAACACTAAGCACAGCAGCAGCCAACGTTACACCAAGTGGCAAAGCTCTTGAGGCATTTTCTCTAAGATGAAAAGTAAGACCAGTGAGCCCTTTCTTCACTGTTGTCGATGCTGGGAACCATCCACAACTGTTCTTCAACCTTATTCTTAGACACGAGGACTCTCAGTCAAACCCAGCACTGAGCCATCTCCTCAACCCTGTCTCAAAAAAGCTAACATCTGATGAATGTAAATTAAAAACAGTTTATTACACTATTTTTCCATATTTTAATAGGTTTGAAAATTTTTAAATGCAGATTTTTTTAAGGAGTTCTTATTATAATTTTAAGGAGTTCTTAAACATAAGTTGTACGTTTTACATTGTGTTTGATTTTTTTTCTTTGATGAGATCCAGAGGACAAATACAGCCCTTTGAACATGTGTCTATTTTGTGCTTCTGGCTTTAACTATTCACTGCAGTCCATCTGCTTTTGTAGGGGTAAAAGATTTTAAAGGCTTGCATTAGCAGCTCTTTCCCTTAGTTAATATCGAATGCAAGTCGCTCTCCTCCTGAGAATTAGGGAGATGAATTAAGCAGGCTTGGTCGCTGCGGAAAGATGGAAACTTCTTTTCCAGTTCACAGGTGATGAGTCAGTCTAATCAACCCCTCCCCCATTTCTTCATGTGGCTTTTCCCAACTAGCTGATAATTGACCACCACGGGCAATGGATACCATTCTTTACCATCTAGGACACAAGACAAAAAAGAGATGATTGACTCTGCAGGTCCCCCAGGAGCAGGAAGTTGGAGAGAACAGTTTCCAACAAGATGAGGTGACATGGATTGGCTTGAGTGTTCATCACAGTTGGTCAGCTCTCCCCACAGAGACGCCATTTCACCACTCACCAGAGGGTATTATCAACATGGATTTGAGATTACTTAAAGCATGGTGAATTTTATAACCACTGCTCAAGAAAGCCATGACTGGGGCTGGAACGATGGCTGAAAGTTAAGACTACTTGCAGCTCTTCCAGAAGGTCCAAGTTTGGCTCCCGCACCTACATGGACGTCTGACATCTGCTTTTAATTCCAGCTCTGACAGATACAGTGTCCTCTTCTGGCCTCTGAGGACACCTGCACTCGCATGGACACACACAAATAGAAAAAGACATATGCACATATGCATAATTAAAAAGAAAATAAATATTTTTTAAAAGATTGGCCCGGCCCCCACCCCACCCCCATTTCTCTGGTGATGATGGCTGCTTTCACTGTGCATTGAGAGCTCTGAGAATGACTTCATCATATCATCTCTATAATTGGGCAAGGATTTCTCATGAGAAATAGGGTAGTCAAGAGCCTGTTGGTCTCCATAGATCGCATATGCATTTGAGACCCCAGTCCCTAAGAAACTAACTATAAGCAAAGTTGTCCTTCAATCTTGAGTTATCATATCCCATCTTCTCATTCTCTTGACTTATTTGATGTGTGTGCACCTCTGTGTTAATGTATATGGGGTCTGAGGTCAACCTCTAATGTCCTCCTCAACCAATCTCCACCTTAGTTTTTGAGACAGGGTCTCTCACTGGACCCAGAGCTCACGGGATTGTAGGCAATCACTGCCCCACTGAGCTTTGCTTTCCTGTGGATTCTGGGAGATCAGGCTAGGGTCCTCATGCTCACTCAGCAAGCACTTTACCAACTGAGCCATCTCTCCCTCAAGCCCTCCCAACCCCTGACTTCTTAATATCAATTATTTTCCCTTTCTGCCCTGCCCATAGGGAAATTCAACTCTGACAGACTACATCAGTTGTGTCCTTTGCCAGCTGGTTGTACTGAGTTTGGCCCTGAGTATAGGGTAATAGCCTCAGGTCATGAGGAATTGTGTCAGGTTGTATGGAGCAATAACCCCTACCTATAAGGGTCAACCCCATCCTGACCCTTCGGTTCCACCTGCAGAAACAATATGCCCAGATATCAAAAACAACCCACCCTGCTTCTAGTCAAACCACACACACACACACACACACACACACACACACACACATACACACACACATACACACACACACTAGATATAACTTCCTGGTAGCTACCCATGTATGTGTGTGTGTACATATATCTGTCCCTCAGCCCCTCTAAGTGCACACAATCTTCATCCCAGAAAACAGTGGCATGCTCTCACTGTTCAGATAGGTCAGTCTCAGCCTGTTGAGATGGAGTCCATCCGCCTCTATGTTTCATTTTTCTGACATCACGAAACACTGGAAAGCTACTGAAGGGCAGAAGGGAGAAGTACCCAAGTCGACTTTTCCCCCAGCTCCCTATTGTGCTCTGGCTGCAGCAGCCTGCCTGCCTCTCTACAGAGTTCCTAGTAGGTACCCTGCTCCCCCCTCCAGGACACCGACCTCTACCATCCTCCTCCACTTGATCTTTCCAGCTTACAGCTGACATGGATGCATCTCTGCCTGGTTTCTGTGTGCACTGGCTTTTTTTTTTTTTTTTTTTTTTTTTTTTGTCCATATAGCCCTTCCCAGATCTCAGTGTAGTTCCTTGGCTTACAGTTGATTGATCTAAAGGCACGAGGTTTGGCTGCCTTCCTGTTCTTTTCCCAACAGTAGAGGGTGGAAACACTCTCACCCACAGTAGCCTGAAGAGTTAAGGAAGGTCCCTTAACTTTTTAGGAACCTTGAATTGGATAAAAGTAGAGGGATGGCTTGGATGAGTTGTCCGAGGCAGCAGGATTGAAAGCCACTGAATGAAAACAGTCGTGAGGGCTGAGCAATGTCTTTAAATACACATAAACCAGACCAAATCCCTCTGGCAACCCCCTCTTTGCTCAGTAAGCCTTCCCAGTGACCTTGAAGATAGAGCCGAGATTCTGCTGTGTGGTTTAGTCTCTTCCAAAATGCTAGCCTGAGACCTTGCTGCATCCCCAGAAGCCTCCATCCCATCTTTAGAACCCCACAAAAGGATTTAAAACAATCAATGAAAATATAAATTACTACTATATATGGAAGACAGCGACACAAAAATCTTATGAGAAATCCTGTTTTCTTGTGTTTGTCACTCGGTTTCTTTACAAGCAAGTTCAGCTGACCTCTTCCCTTCTGGAGGCTTCCGTGCCTGTCTCTTTGTTCGAAATCCCACACTTCCAGAAAAGGATTTCTTGACTATGAAACAGAGTTGGGGTTGATTAAAAGACATTTTTTAAAGCTTTGTTTTAATTGCATGTAAGTGAGGGGGTATTGCTTATGAAAGCCATTGCCTACAGAGGCTACAAACATTGGCTCTCCCTGCAGGTGGAGATTGTGAGTCATCTGGCACAGGTGCTGGGGACCAACCTTGGGTCTTCTGTGAGAGCAATTAGCACTCAACTTATTGCTGAGCCTTCTTCCCAGGCCTCTAAAAGATATTTAATATAGATTTTAAGCATGCAGATAAAGAGAAGGCATTCAGAAGGAAAGTCAGACGTGCCCGAGAGCATGAGTGTGGCCTCTGAAGAGTCACACTTTCCTGTCTTAGCAAGAGTCACCATAGCATCGGGGTGATTTTTGAAGTTACTATCTTTAATGAGTGTGTATTAGTTACTTCTCTGTATAGAAGGGAGAGTTTATTTGGGCTTCTGGCTCCAGGAGGACAGGAGTCCATAACGGCAGGGGAGCAAAGCAGCAGGCTGCCAGAGCAGGAAGCTGAAAGATTTCCAGAGAATGTTGGGGAGGGAAACGAGGCCCTACCCAAGGTCATATACACTCACGCCTTAAATTCTGGGTCATTGCTCATTTAGCATAAAATGCCCATATATGAAAGGACTGTTCACTCCATGTCGGCAGTTTGCACAGTAAATGTTAACTGTGCTAAAATCTCGCCGGGCAATGGGCTTCAAGCAGACTCTGACAGAGGCTCCTTTCTTTTCCCCATAATTTTCCTTGTCTTTCTGCCTTGCCTCGCTCCGACTGGTGCCCTGGGCCTCCTCTCTTTTCTCTTCCCTCACTCCATACTATAACCCTTTTCCTGGACCTTACCCTGCACCATTAACCACCTTCTTATCACTTTCCACTGCACTGGAGAATCCTACCGTGAGTAACAAAATCTTCTCTACCTTCACACTTACCGAAGAACCCACCCAGTTTCGGAGGTAACGTCCTCCCCCAGCCTCTTTCTAGGAAAGGACTGCCCACAGCCAACAAACTATCGGTATGAAAGCCAAAGTCTGAATGGCCTCTGCTCCTCACAGCTGTTTGCAAACTATCAGTCCACCATCTTCACAGTAAACCAGTTTCATTTGGAGATTAATGGGGCAGAACTTTGTGAGCTGAGCTTTTCTTGAGAGCATTTGCCCACCTCTTTTTCAGTCTTTGAAGATATTGACACTTAGAGCAAAGTCTTTGTTTAAAGTGACCTTGAGGCTAGTTGGCATCACGTATGTTCACCTCCATTTCATTACAGTCAAATATGCCTCTGTTGACAAGGTAAAGGGCAGCTTTAGTTGTATAAATGGACCTGTAGCATGGAAGCAGCTTAATTAAACCAAATTCAGATTTCCTTTTTTTCTGTCCCATCTTAGTGTCAGCTTCTCTGTTAGATGTTCTATGGAATCTTCTAGAAGAGGCCTGAAAGGGAGGGGGAGGGGAGAAAAGACAAGTAGGAAAGAAGAAAAGAGACAATAATTGCATGTTTTCTCTCATATGCAGAATCAATCATCTATCTATATCTCTCTGTCTGTCTATCTGTCTATCTACTCGTCTATCTACTGATCTTTTCTAATGAGTGTAGAAGGAACTGTATTAGCAATGGAAGGAGACCATTAGGAAAAGGGGTGGGTGACAAGCAAGAGCAATGGGAAGGCTGTCGTGAGCAAAGCACAAGGGTGTATTTCTATGACAATGTCAGCAAAATCCACTGTTATTTGCTCTATCAAAAAAAAAAAAAAAAGTCCTTTGATGCCCCAAAGAAAATCTACCTGTCCTAGCCATTGTTCTAAAGCTGTGATGAGACACCATGACCAAGGCAACTCTTATAAAGGAAAGCATTTAACTGGAGGCTTGCTTAGAGTTTCAGAGGTTTAGTCCACTATCATCATGGTGGGGAACATGGAGGCATGCAGGCAGTTGCTGTAACAGTAGCTAAGGGCTACATCGTGATTCATAGGTGGACAGAAGGAGAGTTAGTCATTGTTTTGGTCTGGTGTGAGCTTTTGAAACCTCAAAGCCCACCCCCAGTGACATACTTCTTCTAACAAAGATACACCTACTCAAGGATACACCTCCTAATCCTTCTAATCCTTCCCAAATAGTGGCACTCCTTAATGACTAAGGAATCAAATATATGAGCCTATTGGGGCCATTCTTATGCCAACCACCATATAATTAGCAAAAATATAATTCTACCTTTTTTAAAATCAGTAGTTCTCAACCTGAAGGTTGCAAACCCTTTTGGGCTGAATGACCCTTTCATAGGGATCACCTAAGACCATCAGGAAACACAGAGATTTATATTACAATTCATAACAGCTGCAAAATTGCAGTTACAAAGTAGCAATGAAAATAATTTTATGGTTAGGGGGTCACTACAATGTGAGGAAGTGTACTAAAGAGTTGCTTTAAACACTTTCTTTAGCATGCTCCAATATATTTTCTGGCTAATCATTATCATGCCTACTACTGAGTTTTACAAATGTCTTTTATTTAACTATTGACCTTTGCTTCTTGCTTCTTTTCTCTGCGTTCAATTTACATCTTACTGGTGTTCATCCATCAGTGATTATTTGAGGATGGGGTTGCTGACAATAAGCTCATTATAATAATATTTCTACATGTATGAAATTGTCACTTAACAAATCCAATAAAAGTTAAAAAATAGTTCTATGAAGCCCTCCCCCTTGAATATTTATTTAATTTGAGATAGAATTCTAGAAGTCCTCATTCACGACAGCAATTTGAAGATGTCATATATCTTTGTCCCTGACACTCTTTATTAGCAAGAAATCTGCTGTCCTCTATTCATTTACAAAGAGAGTCTCATCAGCAGCTTTTAAGATCTTTTCAATATCCATGGTATCTGTATTTTTTTTTAAATAAATTGTCTATATATTTATTTTACTTATCCTGCTGAGGTGTACCATTTGTCTCTACAGATTTTTGTCTCTTCAATTTTTAATATTGGAAAAAAATCTCAGCACCATTTATTTTTGACAGTATTCTCTTTATCTGTCCTTGAACTGCATTCACACAGACTTGGAAGCTTCTCATGAGATATTTTCTGTCTCTTAGTTTTTCTTTCCCGTTCCCCTTTCTCATTTTTCTGTGATACATGCTGGGTAATTTTTCTCAAACATTTCAGTGAATTAATTCTTTACTTAACTACCAAAAGTTACTTGACATATACAGTTTATTTATTTGTCAATCTTCATCAATGAAAAAAAAATCCCTGTTTCTTTTTGTCCTTCTTCCATATCGATAATATTCTCCACCAGGCAGATATTTCATTTTACCCTTTATTTCTTTACATCTGTAAATGCACTTATTTTAACACCTCTGTCATAAGGCCTTATTACGTGTGAGTTTCTTTATTTCCTGTACCTTATGACTCTTCTCTGAAAGGGGTTTCCCATGCCCTCTCTGCTGTTTTTGGGGCTCTCATGTCCTAGAATATTTTATGTATTTCCTATATATAAATCTACATCCATTCTCTCCTCTTCCTTGTCTTGAAAGATGATTCTTCCACTTGTCAAGATGCCTGGTTTGAAACCCTAGAAGATCAAGATGCTTCTTGTGTTTTGCCCTGTGGTGGCATTGATAACACAGTGTTGTAGCTATTTAAGTGTTTATCTGTCAGGCCCTAGTACTGTTAAAAGAAATTAGCCTCATTTCTCTCTGTAATTCTACTTAGATAGTCTAGTGTTTGCTCCAGAAACTTGGAGTCTAAAGGTTTGAGAGACAGCCCCTGCTTTCTTATGGAGACCATTGCTATGCTAGGCCTTTTTTCTGCATTCCTTCGCCTTTGCCATTCTTCCTCATCCTCAGCTCACATGTCATTGGCTCTGAAGAACTTTCCCTGAGCCCTCATGAAACATAAATATAATTAATCTTATCAATAAAAACCAGGAGTCAGTTATCAGAGTAAGAACCTGAAAGATCAGAGAAGCAGGGGAGCAACCACAGGCACTTCCTACCTCTCTGGTTTCTCTGACCAAAGGGGACTGAGTTTCTCTTTCTGCCCTGCCTTATCACTTCCTGACTGCTCTCTGTACAGACCTCTAGATCTCTATGGTTAACTATTGGCTAGTTCCACCCTCTGACTCAAAACTAGCTTCATTTATCAGAATACAAATAAAATATCATACAACATTTCCCCCTTTTTTGTCTAAACAAAAAGTGAAGATTTTAACTAACATAGAAAAACTATATACAATAAGTACAATAATTATATATAAATATGTAGGCAATAATTATATTAACAATGTCCAGTCCATTAGCATTTGACAAATTCAAAGAAAATACTCCATTATTTATCCTATCTTGGTGAGTCCAAAGTGTTGTACCTAATTCACTTTCTATCTTTTCATGTCTCTCAACCTGATATACTTTCAGCTCTTTTGTGAATTTCTTTTCTGAATTTGTTAACAAGGAAAATTATAACTGTAACTATCTAGTCCTTATCTCCATCAGAGACCTGAGAAGGATACACTATTACCTGAGTAAACAGGAAATACAGAGCAAACAACTTCTAAAACTAAGAAATGACAGAAACAGCTGACTGCCTGGACAGTCACCCAAGGTTCCTCTGCAATGTTGGGGCATCCATCTTCAGCCGAGGGCCTAGAATAACTGACAGACTTTTTTGTGAAGCAGGATTTTTGAAGGACTGTCACACCTTGTCTTGGCAAAGTTTGGCAGTCACTTTCTTTTGTGTCCTGCTTGTCCAGTTTGGACAGCATACTGTCAGCAGTCAAGGCAAGGGCAGCTTCTTGACCAGTGGCTAACTTTTATCACAAAGAAAGTAAACTCCATATGAAGTAGGTTGGTGCTGCCAGGAGCAGATATGTCTCATTGTCATTAAAAGAAAAACCTTATGTTATTAAAATATCTTATTCTGTAGATCTCTGAAGTGTTTGAAGACCACCTGTCTATCTAAAATATATCTATTTGACCTTGAAAACATATCTAACATGACTATAAGGTTGATAGTAATAGGTGACTAACTACTGACCTGCATTTCTTTATTATCCTAAATAGTTTGTAATAATAACTTTCAAGGACTAGAAATTTATATTACATTGTTAGATGAGCTGTATAGGTACAATAACTTGAATAAAAGTAGAAAAGTATGTACAGTATGTTCTAACAAAAATAACCTTAAATTTGTATCAATATCAAAAATCCATATCAATTTAAAATATTTAAAACTAGTAGTTGCTTTTGCTTTTTTATTTGAAAGTAAATTCAATAATCTACCTTTTTATTCTATCATTTCTACAACATAGTTACAGTATAACAAAAATAACCTCAAATTTTTATCAGTATACAAAAATCCAAGCCAATGTAAAATGTTTAAAACTAGTACTTCCTGTTTTGGTTTAAAAGTAGATTCAATAATCTACCCTTTTATCCTATTTCTATATCCCCCTCCCCATTTTATTTTAGAACAAGATTCCCAGATCTAATTTCCTTTGTTTAGCTTTCTCCTGACCATTACCAATAACAACTTGTAACCACCATCCTAAACAATGACAAATATCCACAACCCCCTGAAAGACCAAAATCCACCCACCCTACCTCTTGGGAACATGGGTTTTGTGTTCTTAAAATTACTTCCTGCTGTCTGGGGATGATGACAACTTTAGGGAACCCTAAAAATTTGGGTAATTGTCAAGTCCTGGGAGAGGTAGCTATATCATTTGTTGTCCAGTCTCTGTGTAATGGGAAAATGCAGGGCTTATGTCAAGTCCTGGCTAAAGTAGTCGGTGAAGCTGGACCATCTCAGCTAGCCACCTTGAAACTTTCCTGAGCAGTTTGTAGTCCAAAGCCAATCTTTTTTTTTTTTTTTTTTTTTCCCGAGACAGGGTTTCTCTGTGTAGTTTTGCGCCTTTCCTGGGACTCACTTGGTAGCCCAGGCTGGCCTTGAATTCACAGAGATCCGCCTGCCTCTGCCTCCCAAGTGCTGGGATTAAAGGCGTGTGCCACCACCGCCCGGCCCTCAAAGCCAATCTTTAGGTGGTGTTTGCCAGCTTAGTGGCATTATTATAGTCCAGGTGGAATTGTTGTTGTGGGGCTCCATCATTTTTTTTTTTTTTTTTTTTTTTTTTTTTTTTTTTTTAGAGACTTCAAATGCTGTTAGGCATGGTCGTGGTTCAATGCTGAAAACTTAAACAAGAATTCCCAATTGTCTCACCAAATCTGATGATGATGATAGTGAGGTGTGAGGCTGGCTGCTGCTGCATAGCACATCTAAGCAGGTAGTGCACAGCCTGGCTGAGGACAGCTGCCACTGATTTGTGTCAGCAGCCTGTGGAGGGGATCCAGAGAAAGCCTACAACCCACTTGGAAAAGGAGCCAAAGAGCCAGCCATCTGAAAGTAGACATGGGGCAACTTTTGCACATGTGACTGGCAGGAAGTGAAAGCAGAGTTAGCTGAAGGCAGAGCTAGATGTGGTGAGAGGCTAACTCTGGTGGCATTTGGAGCCCAGGCACCTGTGGAGTTTGGGGCTTATGGAGATTGCTGTAGAGAAGCTGCAACAGGAAAATCCCAGACTTGCTCAGAGGGCTTGGGGAAGAAAAGGAAAGCCAGCGGGCAGTGAGGTGACTCCACTGAGTGCAGTTCCCATGTGTGGCTCCAATGTGTGCTAGTGGCTGCAAAGCCACTGCCAAGCAGCTATTTTGTGAATTCGTTGGACACCAGACAAAGCATAAATCTAATTAACCTTATCAGTAAAAACCAGGAGTCAGATATAGGGGCAAAAACCTGAAAGATCAGAGAAGCAGGGGAGCTGCCACAGTCGCTTCCTACCTTTCTGGTTTCTCTGACCAAAAGGGGCTGAGAGCCTCTCTTTGCCTCTCCTTATCATTTCCTGTCTCCTCTCTATACAGACTTCTATGGTAACTGGTGACTAGCTCCGCCCTCTGACTCCAAGCCAGCTTTGTTTATCAGAATACAAACAAAATATCACACACCACCCTCAAGGTGAGGTTACATGTCTCTGTTAGAATCCCATAGTATCCAATGCTGCTCTTTTCCTATAAATCTCACCAATGGAAGAGCCATGTCCGTTAGTAGCTTCTGTATCTCACCATCTCTCACTCTGCACAGTGAGTGGTACACAGAAGAGACCAAGAGGTAAGAACTGGACCAACAAACTATGATTGTGGAATGCCAAACAGGAGAAGGCAGCTTCTGAGGTTTCTTTAGGCTCTAACCTAAGCCGATGAAGCCTCATATTTCCATAGTGGCTAAATGATATTAAATGATTCTACCTCTGAAAACTGTTATGAAGGTCATGATTTCAGCTACTATTAAAGAGAACACACAGATTTGGGCTGAAAGTGAGGATAACATGAACTAAAAAGTTTCTAGAGAGAAGGGACTTTCCTGTTGCTGTGATAACACCCCATGACCAAGATAATTTGTAGAAGAAAGAGTATACTCAGGTTCCAGAGGGATAAGAGTCTATAATGGCAGAGTGAAGGCCAGCAGGAACAGGAAGATGATGGCTCACATCCTGTAGGAGGCACAGAAAACAAACTCAAAAATGGCATGAGACTTTAAACTCTCAAAGCCCACCTCCACAGACATACTTCCTCCAACAAGACCACACCTCCTAATCCTACCCAAACAGTGCCACCTGGTAACTGAGCATTCAAATGCCCAAGACACTGTGTGGGACATCTCATTCAAACCACTAATGGAAATTTAATGCCCTCCACAAGTACAAGGGACTATTCAACTTCACTAGAGTGTCTTTTGCCAGTCCACTGCAGGCTAACAGAACCTTCTAGCATCTCAGAGAAGAGAAAGCAAGATTTAACAACTCTGCCTATATTAGCCACTCAAACCCACAGATCAGCTCCCACAGAAAGAGTGAGCCTCTGTGTAGGGTGCTCAATCTCTGCTCCTGTCATAACTGATCTGGAGAAACAGAACCATCCCATCCATTGCATCCCCCCCCAGCCCCAGCTGATCCTCCCAAACTGTCTGACTTCTGTTCTTCACCTTCCACTTTCCAGATAGCCCTGTAGCTTGTGCCTACCCTACCTACTTTCCCCCTAACACCACACTGTGTATCATCAAATACAGAGACTTTCTTTCACTCCAATCACTGTTAGTAACATCTGTTTTCTCCTTCCCCAAAGACATGCTTTCTGTGTCCAATCACCACTGGACTTTCTGTCTGCTACCCTCTAGAACACAATTCTCTGTTAGGGCAACGTCTATCTAAAAAAATAAAAATAAAATAAAAAACCACAGCTCATTAAGCTCGTGTTGAGTCATTTTCTTAAATTATTCACCAAGAATTGTTCTCAGGCAAGAATTCAACCCTTCCAAATGGCCAGACAAGACAAGACAAGCACACGTCTTTGGGGAGGATTGCTTGGATCTGAACGCTTTCTTCCCTCCTTTTTATTATTGCCACTGCCTTTTAATTTCCTCTACTTCTGAAGCAGCGTCTTCCTGTAGAGAAAGCTTTAAAGTAAAACACTTGTCTCATGCCAAAAGAGCTGAGTTTAGGACTCAAGGGATTTGGTGAATGATGGAAGAGAAGGCTTTGAGGAAGAATGGAAATTGCTTCTGTGGAAGCTCGTGTGAGCCAGAGGAGAGAGCAGCTGCAGTCAGGATGGAAGTCACTGTTTTTATTGAAATGCTGTGAGATGCTGGGGTGCGGAGAGGGTCATGAGGAGGGCAAGGTATGATGCTTCCAATTTCTTGTGGTCAGTGTGGTATGTTGGAGGCAGTGGCTCCTGAGTGTGGCTGGTGATTAGTAGGCAAGCAAGAAGGAGCACTGTGGGAGTCATCACAAAAGAAAGCTGCAGCAGGACCAGCAGGGGGCAGCTGACAAGGTTTGTTAATATGAACCCTTAAGAGAGATACTAAATATGCCTTGAAATTGTTGAGAGAATTTCCAGGAGTCTTTTTAATATGGGTGGGACCCAGAACCAGGGCAAGAAGATATTCGAGCTCGTGTTTATTTCACAAGCTAAACTCAACTGAGAGGAGGGAACCTCAATCGAGAGAAACGCCTTCATAACATTGGACTGTAGGCAAGCCTGTGGGGCATTTTCTTAGTGATCGATGGAGGAGGTCCCAACCCACTGTGGAAGGAGTCAACCCTGGGATGAGATGGTCCAGGGTGCTATAAAAAAGCAGGTTGAGTCAGGCGCACACCTTTAATCCCAGCACTCAGGAGGCAGAGCCAGGCAGATCTCTGTGAGTTCAAGGCCAGCCTGGGCTACAGAGTGAGTTCCAGGAAAGGCACAAAGCTACACAGAGAAACCTGTTTCGAAAAACCAAAAAAAAAAAAAAAAAAAAAAAAAAGCAGGTTGAACAAGCCATGAGGAGCAAGCCAGTAAGCAGCACCCCTCCATGGCTTCTGTACTTTTTGAAGGGAGAAAATGGAAGGGTAAAGTTGTAATTAAATTGTAATTTCAAAAGTAAATAAAATAAAAAGTTTCTTTAAAAAAAAAAAAAAGAAGAAGAAAGGGCGACCCAAAGAGAAAGGAACCTGGGTTCAACTGAAGCACCAGGGTTCCCTCCCAGAGAAGCACACTCTGTGAGAAGGAGTCTGAGCTACGTGGAGCCTGTTTCCATGATCTCATAGCTTAGTAGGCACCTCCAATGAAATAAAAGGTGTAGACTGTAAAAAAAAAAAAAAGAAAAGAAAAGAAAAATGTATATGTGGAAATCAGATCACTGCTGGTAACAGGAGGCAGGGTCTTCAGGAGATAATTAGGTCACCACGTGGGTTGAGCTTCAGGGATGGACTTGGGGTCCTTAGAAAAGACAGGGCTCTTGTAAGAGAGGCCCCACGGGGCTGCCTCATGTCTCCCACTGTGTGCAAACACAGCAAGTTGTGCCTTGCGATCTAGGAACCAGGGCCTGAGTGCTCACTTGACCTTGGATTTCCCAGACCCCGGAGCCGGGCAAGACCTATTTCTGTTGTCTGGGAGTGCTGCTTAGCCCATGAGATTATGTCACAGAAACCCAAACAGACTAAGATGGTGCCCTGATGCCAGGTCCCCCGGGGCAGGGAAGAGAACCAAAGTCATGGAGTCAGTGTTCGCTGCATGAGGAGTCACATATCACCTCAACATTCCTGGACCCTTTGTTGTGACTGTTAAAAAAAAAATATGTGTCCTAAACGTATGCAAACCACCCCTTATTTGGATGTGTATCAAAAGCAGTCCGACGCAAGGCGATAAAGAGAGCTGGTACGTTTGCAGACAGGCTAAAGTGACCCTATTAGAAACCTGTGACAACAGAAACTGTAAACAATGATGTGCTGCTGGGGACACTCACATTCTATTAAGGTCTGGAGGCCTCTTTAGAGCCTTGCTGTCACTGTTAATCAGGAGAAGCATGCAGACAGAAGGAAAAGCATGGGACACAAAAGCCGCTCGTCAGGCTTATGGGGTTAAGTTAAAGGGAAAATGACCTTGCGCTTGGAGATGCAGTTAAGCTATTGATCCTTTTAAGGAGCAGAGGCAAGCCCCTATTATCTTGTTCTTAACACAGCACACATATGATTATATCAAAGCCTACCCAGGTGAGCCAATGTGTTTTTATTGAAGGTCAATAACAGAATATGGGTGACAGATTTTTTTTTTACACAAACAAGGCTGACTCAAAAGGAGCTACGTCACTAAAAAGCCCCCTCAACATGAGTGAGTTCTCACAAAAGCTGCAACCCTGGAGCTCTCTGTACAATTTAAAGGCAGCTCAATGGGTCTGGGAGATCTCTGTGCAGCTGAGCTGGTCAGAATGGCCTCCCCAGAAGTTCTTTTCTGTTTCTGTAAAGTGGGGAGGGGCCTCCAAGAATCTTGGGTCATCTCTCCCATCCATTCGAGGTTTGTTTACCTGCAGGGTCTGCTAAGCTTCCCACTCTGCTTGGCAGGGAATATTCCAATTCAGAGGAAACCACTAGACTACAGAGCCCAACCTGGCTCTTCTCATCTCTCTTCTCCAACCTTCCTCCTCACCCCATCCTGCAGCCCACAGGACACTTGACTCAGTTTGCCCAGTACCTCGATCTCTAGCCTCTTGCCTCTCATGCCTGAGTCCTCTTCCCCTTCCCTGCCCTTCGCCCCCACCCCCATGTCACCAACTCATCAGCTCTCAGATAAGCAGAGGAAATTCTTATCTCTGAACTCTTGTCTGCATTCCCCTTTCCTGAACATTTGGTAAGGTGCATTCTCCCCGTGCTGATGTCACAGGGAGCCGTATTGCTTAGCATTTACCAGTGACATGCAGTCAGAAGCGGTGTGTGTCATGCCCAGCCTGAGGCAGTGGAAGCTTGTGGCTTTTATGTTTTGCTTCACCCGCAATGCCAAGCACAGAGACCTCACAGGGAAGGCAGAGCAAGCAGTCAGCGTGAAGCAAGGTCTCTGAGAGAAGGCAGGAAAGAGGGGTATCCAAGCCAAGGATGACCTTTGTGTGAAGTAAAAAGCAAGAAGTATCTTGTTAACACTCCTGTACAAAACTTATGGCTGAATTTGGTACTACCATAGTAAAAACCTAGTATGGGTGAGTTGGTCTTAGCACTGGTGACAAATGTTAAGAAATTTGATATTCAAGGCCCTAAAAGTGCTACTCCACATTGTAAACCGGAAATGTGTAGATAAACGTTTTCTGTGATTACTTGAAAATAACTTCCAGAGTGAAGCTGTTCAGCTCTGATGGAAATTATTGAAAAGAAGAAACTTAATAATGTTTATTATTTATTTGACTGAACTGACAAGAAATTACTGCAGGAGATGAAGCAGGGAGTAATTAAACAGAAAAGGAAAAGATAGATCAAAAGCTCATGGCCACCAAGGACTAGAAAAGCCATTTGTAATTCCCTGAGTAGGAGTAGCATGTGTTAATGAAACCAAGGAGTGGCAGAGAGCCATTGAAATTCAGTTCCATGTCAAAAATCAGATTGGATGTGAAGCTTTTCCATCCAGGATCTTCTCCTTGGAGAGAGTTTGGAGGATGATAAAGCAAAGAAAAAGAATTAATTGGAGCCGTGCCTTGCAAAGAGCTGTATCTGTACGTACAGACCCACAACACTGATCAGAGTCATGGGCTGGAGAGAGAGCTCATCTGTTAAAGGGTAGGATCACAACCAAGGGTCAAGAATCAAATAGATATGTTTCAGAAAGAGTTGAACTGTCCAAGAAGCCAGGAAGCAAACTTGACTATTAAAGGCATTAAGATTATTTAGCATGCCTTCCCTCTGTACCCAAGCTTATGGAGTTGACATTTGTGAAGACATACCCTGAGTGTTTGGTTCAGATGCTGCCTACAGGGAAAACAGAAAAGGTTGAAGCTCTGGGAAGGAGGGAACCGGGGGCCATAAGCCATAGTGGGTGAGGCAGCTGGTTGTGGACCTCATCAAAAAACCTCTTTATCCTCAGGTCAGGGTTTCTCAGCCTTTCCATTGTCGATCTTTGAGGTCTGGAAGGGTTTTTTTTTGTTTTTGTTCTTTAATCTGGCAATTGTCCTGTGTGCATAAGTGGTTTGGATAAGTATTCCCAGGGCCTATGTGTGATCAGCCTCTGGTTCCATAGAGAAATGGCGCTTTCAAGAGAAAAGTGGTGCTCCTGGGAAGAAGTTTGATCATTGCAGGCATGGTCCTGGAGGACCCATTGGGAACCCAACCCCATCTCCTTCTCCTTCACTTCTCAGTTTCCATTAGGTGAGCAACTGCATCCTACCACATGCCCCTACTCCCCGACCCCCCACTCCTACCCTACCACGATATGTTGCCTTATCAACCAAAAGCAATGAGATCACAGGGCCATAGACTGAAGCCATGAAACTGGGAGCCCAAACAAACCCTTCCTCTTTTTACGTTGATTTATCTTAGTTGTTTGTTACAGTAATGGAAGACTGATCATCATAATGTGCATTGTAAAGTCTTCAATGTCCCTCTTGAACTCTACCTATTCCATGGAAGTAGCCTTTCTTCCCCAGGTGTCACAACAACAGCAGAAAATATCTCTATATATCATTAAATGGTCCCTGACGAGGAAAATTCCCCTGAAAAAAACACTTCCCTGAGTTAAGGGACCAGAAGGTTTAACAGCAGGATTTCATCACAGCCACAAACTAGCAGTCTTTTCTTATTCTGCAGCTTGACAAATGAGAATGGATGTGTTGATTTCTTCTGTGCTATTTCACAGTCACACATTGAAAGCAGGTGTATGTCTGTTTCTAGTTTACATGTCTCCAGATCTAGGGAATCCACATTTATCTGTGATTTATACTGAAATTCTGAACATGGAGTTTAATTTTCTACTTGGCTGGGATGTAGAATCAACTCAAAAGAAGGATTGGATTACATTCTATGTGTGAAATAAAGAAGTTATTGAACATCTGGTCATCAGAAGAATGAGTTGTGGCAGAGGTGATGCTGTACATTCAATAATTTCCCTTTGTGTTCTTCTTTTCTGGGCATGCAGCAAGTACTCTCTCTAGGCTTGCAGCTGTGTGTAGTAGAATCATGAGACTGGCACCATAAGAAAATATTATTAAAATAGTCCCATAAAGAACCATCAAGACAGCTCAATTGGTGAAGGCACCTGCTGCCATGCCTGACAACAGGGGTCTAATAATCCCCAGGACCCACATGGTAGAAGGAGAGAACCAACTTCTGCAGGTTGTCCTCTAGCTTCCACAAGCACACCATCACACACACACACACACACACACACACACACACACACACACACACACACAAATAGGTAATTAAAATATAGAAAAAAAATTTTTTAAAAACAACCCTTGTGTCAGTTAACCCTGTGTCAGTTAAGGGAGATTTGGGGAATGTTTGTTATCGCTGCATGGCCTGCAGCTCAAGTATCATCCATTATGAAGTTACCCTGACCTAAGGCTAGCTCCAATTTTCCTATGTTCCATGATTCCTCTAACTTGGCACTTGCCAGACTACATTGTATTTTCTGTTTGTATTTCTCTCTTGTTGGAGACAAGGGCTATGCTAGCTGGTTTTATGTCAATTTGACACAAGCTGTAGTCATCTGAGATGAGGGAACCTCGATTAAGACAATGCCTCTGTAAGATGAGGTTATACATAAGCTTGTAGGGTACTTTCTTAATTATTGATTGATGTTGGAGGGCCCAGACCATTGCAGATGGAGCCTCACCAGGACTGGTGGTCCCAGGTTCTCTAAGCAGGCTGAGTGAACCATGAAGAACAACCCAGTAAACAGCACCCCCGCATGGCCTCTGCATCAGCCCCTGCCTCCAGGTCCCCTCCCTGTTTGAGGTCCTGTCCTGACCGCCTTCAATGATAATAGTGATGGGGAAGCATAAGCCGAATAAACCCTTTCTTCCCCAAATTATTTTTGGTCATGGTGTTTCCTCACACAGCAATAGTAATCCTAACTAGGACAGGGACCTTGTTTAAATACCCTGGCAGGCCAATATTTGTTGAGTGATCAAATGATAATTACTAATCTTGTTTGGTGACATCAAAAATCTCAGAAAACCCAGAGAGAGAGAGAGAGAGAGAGAGAGAGAGAGAGAGAGAGAGAGAGAGAGAGAGAGAGAAGAGAGAAGAGAGAAGAGAGAGCCAGCTCTGGTGAGTCTTCATGCCCCGTTAAAATAGCAGGCAAGGATACACCTTGATTAGGTCAAACTTGAAGCCCCTGAAGGCTGTAGTTGATGACATACACCTACTCAATGCTCTCTTGATTGTAGTAGTTTCTCTATCAGAACATGAAGGGAAGCAGGAAATACAATAACTCCCCCAGTCACTTTCACCCCTAGAATTGTTCTAGCAAAGCCCATGGGCTATGTTCAGACAAATTTAATTTTGATGACCTTTCTGTTTCTGAGAGGTGGAAAGGAGATTGAAAGACAGTGCTTGAGGCCTGCAGCCAAACAATCTTCTCCATGAGAATGTGGTGTGGGAGTGTTTCAAAGCCGCATGCTCCCCAGAAAGCTAAATGACTCAGAGCTCCCACGGAAGGATCTACTGACAGCTAGTGATCTGAGGAATCTTATTAGAGAGCTGACGTCTATCTGGATCGTTATCAAAACCCACAGACCATATGCTTTCCCAGTTACACTTGTAAGGAAAGAAGTATAGAGACATTTGAATGTGCAGGGTACCACAATCCTAATGATCTGAGATTAATACTGATTACACAGCCCCCCCCAGGACAAGATCTATGGCATTATTTGATGAGAAGCCAGTCATTATTTGATGTGCACCATGTTAGAGCAGATAAGACCTGCTGTGGGTGGCCCTTGAAGATTATGAGGAAAGGAGCCTTATTCACCTTATCTGATCCATTTTAGAACATGCCACAAAAGGTTTCTTAAGCCCCATTTTAATTTTAGTGCTTAATGGAGAACAAGGTGGGTTTTAAACTGTCAATAAAAATGGTCTCACTCACAGACATTAAAGAGCAGAAGTCCCACATCATTTGGTTGAAACTTCTCTGTTCCTGGCTAATGCCAGGCTATAAGTAGACTTTAGAAACATCTGCAGTCCACACTATTACATTTGAAAGGGGAATTCTGGTGCAGAAAAGGTTTCTGATATAATAACTAAGAATTAAAGACCCATGGGAGGTTCTATGGGAGAATTAAGGAATGTTATGGAATTATAAGCCTAAGGAAAATCATGATGCAGTACCCCCATGCACAGAATTCTTTTTTTAAATATGGCACATGCGATGGTTAGAAAAGGAATTTAGAAGTGTTTTTCTTCTTGGAGTTGGCGGCAAGAGGAAACGGAATGAACTGAACAAGCTTTCAATGCCTTGATAATCTGCATGGCTCAGACTTGGAGAAGGCAGGGATTAGCTCATCCTCCTTTGTGTGCACGTGCGTGCATGCTTGTGTGTGTGTGTGTGTGTGTGTGTGTGTGTGTGTGTGTGTGTGTGTGTGTGTGTGTGTAAATCACTATATTGGAAAGACTAAAGGAATAAAAAGTCCATGGTTTTGCTATAAACTTCCGTCAGATAGTATGACTTGACGCTTTTCCTATAAGGATTGAATTTGTTTGTGTGCACATGTATATGGAAGCCGATGTCAACCTCAGGAGTTCCCCTAGGAGCTGTCCAACTTACATTTGGAGATAGAGCCTCTCCCTGGCCTGGAGCTCATTGAGTCGGCTAACCTGGTTGACCAACAAGCCCTAGGGTTCCTCCTGTCTCCAACCCGTCAATGGAATCACAATTGCATTCTGCTGCAGTCCAATGTTTTTTTTTTTTTTCCTGTGGGTGCCAGGGCTTGAACTCAGATCCTCATGCTTGCAAGCACTTTATCAACACAGTTCCCTCCCCAGCCTATAAACACTGAATTTTGACTCTGACACTGATGATATTTACTGACAAAGTGTCCACTCCCTTTGTACTTAGTAGTCTGACTTGTCCCCGCAGAGAGCCAGACAGCAGCAAAGCCATCAGAAAGGAGGTGAAGCAGGGCCGAGGCTTTAGGCCTCTGCTGTATCTCCTGTGAGATATGGAGACTCATGGGAAATCTGAGCACTCACACATTGGGGGCCATTGCTAAGGCTAATCCAGATGGGGAAACAGGGAGGGAGGTTTAACAACCTTACACATTTCCTGTTCGTTTTTTTTTTCTATACATTCTTCTAAACAACAACAACAACAACAACAACAAAAATCCCACTTGTTAATAATCTTGAGACTTTTCCATATTTGTTAGCAACAGTATGCAGGCTCTTAACATCTTGTCCTTTCTACTGTGGGCTCCCAGTTTGTCTTGGGCAGTAACTAAGGAGCTGAAGAATCAAGTAGACATTTTAGGAGTTTCTGGTGCTGAAGCAACAAAATGTATGGAGTTCTGTGATCATGAAGAATAAATGAGGCCCAATGAGATGGCTCAGCAGGTAAAGACATGAGCTGCCGAGCCTGATGACCCAAGTTTGATCTCTGGAACCCACACAGTGGAATGAGAGAACATACTTCTGCAAGTTATCTTCTGACCTCTACAGTCTACTTGTGATATTCTCTCTCTCTCTCTCTCTCTCTCTCTCTCTCTCTCTCTCTCTCTCTCTCTCTCTCTCTCTCTCTCTCTCACACACACACACACACACACACACAAGCACACGCACACAATTGTAATATTTTTTTTTTTTTTACAAAAAGGGTGAATAATCCTTACAAATGTCCAAGGAGTTGCTTAAGACTCCAAAGAACATTACCTGAAGAATAATGGTGAACTGGAAATAGACCAGACCTCACACACACTCTGTTGTCATTCCTAATCAGCTCAAGTCCTGATTGGATTACAGTCTTTCCAACTGTGAGTCAGTAGCAGAAATAACTCCCTTCTGCTGTTAGTAGAATGCAGCATCATTCAATGTCTTGAATAACTCTCTCTCTCTCTCTCTCTCTCTCTCTCTCTCTCTCTCTCTCTCTCTCTCTCTCTCCCAAACAAAGAAAATTAAAACATACAAAAATATAAATTAACTAAAAAATCAAGAGAAAATAGTGTAAATAAACCCATGGGTTATTTAGATATCTGAATAACCTGAATAACCAAGCATGAACATTAAAAATGTTATAATTGATGTGTTTAATAAACTAAATAATCAGATGAAAAAAACAAGAACTAGAAAATATATTTAAAAAGCAAGATTCTGAAGCCAAAAACAAAATATAAACTAAAGCTATTAACTAAAGGAAAGATATAGTTTTCCCAATATGAGAGATAGTAAACCCAAAGGCAGAACAATAACTCTTAGGATTAAGAGGTGTATTTTCTAAAGATAAAAAGATGAATTTAACAGAAAAATCTACCCACCTGCCTTAAATAGGTATGAACGTGATAATGAACCTACACCAAAACATACAGAGCAAGGCTGGAGAGATGGCTCAGTGTCTAAGGATGGGCACTGCTCCTGAAGAGACCTGGAGTTTCCCAGCATCCATCCACACTGAGCAGCTCACATTTGCCTGTAGCTAAAGCTCCTGGGCGTTAATGGCCTTCTGCTGGCCTCCATGGGTATGCACTTACACACACATACACACACACTTTAAAATTTTTTTTAATTAAACATAGAAAGCAAAACCCAGCAAAATGAAAACTCCATTATTCCTTCCAGTAATTATATATCGAGAAATTACAAAGAAATTAAAAATGAATTCACAAAAGTCTGCAATGGAAAGTCAAAGTATAAAGATCAATTATATGTCATGCTTAACAATGATCATAAATTAAAACTTGAAAATTCACTGCTTACAATATCATCAACATTATTAAATAACTGGTAATATATGGAAAAATATATCTATATAATCTCTGCATGGAAAATTATGAAATTTAGCTTAAAAAGTCATGTGATCTAAATGACAGCTATATGACATTGCAGGGCAAGACTGTCCAATACCATAAAGATATCAATCATTTCTAATTCAACACATGGGTTTTACAGCATTATTTTACATTGGGATTAAGAGTGGGTTTTCTTAGCAAAAATAATTATTAGTTCTGATTCACATAAAATTAATGTAAAATGCTAAGATTAACCAGTAGAGGCTCAAAGGAAAAGACATGAAGGATTCATGTTGTTGGGTCATGACACTGGTCATTATAGCACTATCAAGCCCCTGTGGCAGGATGCACAGATACCCCAGTAGGACATGACGTCGACTCCAGGGACAGAGCCCCAATGCAGAGAGAGACACATGTGATTAATGGTTGTAGCACTATTATCCGAGCATGACAACTGAAAGGAAAATAATTAATTTTGATTCATGGTTTCAGAGGTTTCTGTCAAGAAGGGCATGAATGGGGTGGGCTAGAGGCAGCTTTCTACCTCACCCAGCCAGGAAGACCAAAAAAAGAACATTAGTTCAAGTTCTAAGACAGTTGATACCTAAGTGGATGAAGAGAGATCTTAATCTCTTATGGGATGGTTAATCTTGAGGGTCAGCTTGAGTGGACTGAGAGATACAAGGGGAGAAATGGAAGCACATCACTGGCTGTGACCAAGAGGGCATTTGCAGAGACAATGAGATTCTGTGACTTTCAATATAATCGCTGCATCAATAGATTCAAATTCGGATTGACTTGGGAGGTGTTGGGACTGTAGAAAGTGGGGCCCACCTGGAGGAAGTTGAGACTGGGGACCTGGCCCTGTTAACTCTTGCTTGCTTCCTAGATGCCATGAGGTGAACAGCTTTCCTCTGCCATGGCCTCCTCTCACACCGTCTGCCTTGCCATGGCCTCCCCCCACGCTGTCTCTGCCTTGCCACAGGCTGAAAAGCAGCCAACAGAGGCAGCCACTGACAGAAACCTCTGAAAATATGAGCCCAAATAAATTCTCTTCCTTTCAGTTGTTTCTCTTGGGTATTTGTCACAGCAACAGAAACGTAACAAGACAACCCTACTTGACACTTGGCACTATTCACGTTACTCAATTCCAGGGTGGTTGTAGGTCTACATATAAAAGTGGAAGCAGGCAAGTCAATGGATGGTAACTGGCAAACATTCTTAGGAGCTTGGAGCCCACAAAGATTTCTCAAAGCCAAAAAGAACTTATCAAAGAGGAAAAGAAGGGATACGTTGTAACATAGTAAAATTAGGAATTTTGAACTATCAAAAGGGAAAGGCTGAACATGTAGCCCAGTGGTAGAGCACTTACTTAGTGAGACTTTGGAGTTGAGGCCCAGTTTAGAGAGAAAATAAATAAATAAATAAATAAATAAATAAATAAAGAAAGAAAGAAAGAAAGAAAGAAAGAAAGAAAGAAAGAAAGAAAGAAAGAAAGAAAGAAAGAAAGCCAACCAGGAAGCATACAAAGAAATTTTCAGTTCAAACAGAGAGAATGGGGTCTATCCCATTACATATGCAGGACTTACTGTGAATCACCAAAGGAAACAACCAATTTTTTAAAATGGCAAACAACCACAACAGGCTCTATGGAGACGGGATGGAAATGTACTCAACCATGTTCTCTCATTCATCAGAGCAACGCCAGCCAATACTAAAATGGGATCTGCCCTGGGGATGATAGAAATGAACAAGACTGATGGTATCAGTCATTTCCAAGGGCATGGAACAGCCATAAAGTGCATGCATTTGGCATCAACAATTATGTGTTTGTAAATGTGGACTAAAAATGGAGCAAACTCTATGACCCAGCAACTATATTCCCGGGCATGCATCCAATAAAAATGCCTGAATTGGTACTGAAAAGATATAATAGCATCATTCTTACTGCCAGAAACTAAACAATTCAAGCATCTCTCAACAGTGGGTCTGATATTTTCAAATAATGGACTGCTATATGACAATGAACACAGACTCCTGTGATAAACAGTGTGGAACAGCAGGACAATTACAGCATGCAGTGAGAGAAGCCATGCGGGAACAACAACATTGCCTTTTTAAGTCTATGCTTTTCTTTAACTGATATATAATAATAGTATCTGTTTGGGGGTACCATGTAATATTTTGATACATATACTGTATAATGCTTAAGATAGAGTAAAAAGAGTTCAAATATTTCATCTCTTTATGGTGAAAACATTCAAAATTCTTTCTAGCTTTTTAAAGATTTATTTAAAAAATTTATTTCCTGTATGTGTGGTGTGTGTGTGTGTTGTCTCTCTGCCTGCATGTGCTTATGTGTGCAAGTGTTTGCATTCTATTTTCAGTGTTTTCTACATTTCATTTTAGACATCTTTCACCACTCTACTTACATTAATCCTGTGTATTTGTGTGATCGTTGTAAATGGTTCTGCCTCCTTGATTTCTTTGTAGATATTATACTGTTGTGTTGAGCGGCACTGCTAATTTTGTATGTTAATTTTGTATCCTGAAAACACTGAACTTATTCTAATCATTATGAGCTCAAATAGGGGTTTTGTGACATCTTTGGGCTTTCCTATCTATAAGATCTTGTTAAGGTCTGGGGAGCCGACTGGCTTGGTTGGTGAAGTGCTTCCCACACAAGCATGATGTCCCGAGTTCAATCTCCAGCACCCACATAAAAGACCTGGGATGCCCTACAGTCCCAGCACTTGGGAAACAGAGACAACTGCTGACCAGCCTGACCAGCTGAATCAATGAACTCCAGGCTCAGTGGGAGAGTCTGTCTCAAAATATAAGATTCACAGCTCCTGAGGAATGACACTGGAGGTTAACCACTGTGCTTGCACAAAGTGTGCATGAACATGTTCTTGCGTACACACACACACACACACACACACACACACACACACACACACACACACAGTTTTTTTTTTTTTGTTTGTTTGTTTTTGTTTTCCGAGACAGGGTTTCTCTGTGTAGCTTTGCGCCTTTCCTGGAGCTCACTTGGTAGCCCAGGCTGGCCTCGAACTCACAGAGATCCGCCTGCCTCTGCCTCCCGAGTGCTGGGATTAAAGGCGTGCGCCACCAACGCCCGGCTAACACACACACAGTTTTTAAGAGACCATATCATCTACAAAACAGCAGTCTGACTGTTTCTCTTCCAGTCTCAATGTGCTTTGCTTCTCTCTCCTGCCTGATTGCTCTAGTTAGGACTTCCAGTCCTGCGTTTGGTGAAAGTGGTGAACGCCCCCATCCTTGTTTTGACTCAGATCCTGAAAAGATCTCCATTTTCCCCCTCAGAGAATGATGTTAGCTGTTGATTAACATGTGGCCATTACTATGCTAAGGTCCCTTTCTTTTTTCTATGCCCGATTTTTCAGTTTTGGTTATGGAGGGATGCCGAATTTTACCCACTCCTTTTCTCCAGTTGTTGAGATGACTGTGAGGGTTTGAGCTACATTCTGCTGTGTTGTGTATTATGCTCACCAAGTTTTATGTGCTGCATCATCTTCAACGCCCCAGGATGAAACTCACTTGATCAGAGACAGCAGTTTTAATGTGCTGTTGGTTTTAGTTGGCAGCGTTTTTAAGAGTTGTTGCATCTATGTTCCTCAAAGATAACAACTTTTTGTTGCTATTGTCTGATCTTTGCCTGCTTGGGTATCGGGGCAATGCCAGTCTTATGAAATGAGCTTGGAAAACATCCTCCCTCAGAATTGCTATTGCTTTAGATGTCTGCCAGCATTCCATAAAGGAGACATAGGTTCTAGAACTTTAACAGGAAGCTTTTACTGCTAACTCAATCATGTTACTTGTTATCGGTCTGCTCATCTGTTCTAGTTCCTCATAACTCTGCCTTGTTAAGATGGAGTGATATAGGGGCCCATCTTTCTAAGTTATCAGATCTGTCAGGCTAGAGTTGAACACAATAACCTCAAACTATTCTCTGAATTTCCATCATCTAACTTATAGCATCTCGTCATCTCTGATTATAGTCATCCAAGCCTTCTCTCTTTTTCTTAATCTAGTTAAAGTTTGTCAAATGTATTTTTAAATACCAAGCTCTTCCATTTATTGACCTTGTTCTTTTTTCATTCATTCATGTGTTTGTACTCCAACGTGTATCTCTTTCCTTTTACAAATTTAGAGTTGATTAGCTTTCGACTTTCTAGTTCTTTGAAGTTGTTTGTTGGAAAGCTTCCAATTTCTTTCTTTCTCTCTTTCTCTCTTTCTTTCTTTCTTTCTTCCTTCCTTCCTTCCTTCCTTCCTTCCTTCCTTCCTTCCTTCCTTCCTTCCTTCCTTCCTTCCTTTCTTTCTTTCTTTCTTTCTTTCTTTCTTTCTTTCTTTCTTTCTTTCTTTCTTTCTGTGTTGAGGTTTGTTTTTACAAACTGCCCACTATTGCTGCTTTTTATGGATCCCATTGGTTTGAAACTGTGTCTCCATTTTATGTAAAGACTAAAAAATTTCTTCTTGAATTCTTCTTTGATCCATCAGTTGGTCAAGAGTACATTGTTATCTATTTTCCATGTATGTTTATATTTTCCAGAGTTTTATTGTTACCAATTTCTATAGACTATCTTGCATTGTGATCAGGAAAGACAGTCAATATATATCATTTAAAAAAAATATTGAGACTTATTCTGTTGTTTCTCATACGATTTATTCTGGAGAGCATCCCACAGGCTGCAAGGAATGTTTATTATACAGTTGTTGGAGGGAATGTTCCAGAGATATCTGTTGGAGCTGACTCCGATGCCAGGTCTAGAGACTACATGTGAGCTCCAGCCCAGATCTAGGAGCCTTCAGTTCCTATCAGGTATGTGTTTGGGGGGCAGGGAGCCTGTTCTCGGGTTCCTTGTGGCTTTACCCAGCAGGTCCGAATAGAGGATGATCAGGACCAAGGGCCTGAGTGCAGGTGTCTGAGATGGTCTGCACTTGGCTGTGCTGGGGGAGGAGGTCTTTTGCTCCACCCCTTGGCATCTCTATAAAAACCCTGGGGCAGAGACAGTCGGGGCCCGTTGGAAAAGGTTCCGGGCCCTCTCGAGGGCCTTTATTTTCTATCTGTTTATCTCCACAATATTCTCCGCAATAAATCTTTCTATCTAATATTTCCTGCTGCTCACACTCAAGAAAACTCTGGGGAGCTGTGGGGTTGGTAGGTAAACGCCCCACAGGGGCGGGGGGGCGGGGCACTCATTACTGAGCCCAAGACAGTGTCTTGTGCTAACTTTCTGGTTCTGCTCATGTCCTAGTCTGCTTTCTACTGATGGGACAAAGACACAAAGATAAAGACCAAAAGCAACTTAGGGAAGGGGGGTTTATTTCAGCTTATAGCTGTAGTCCATTGGGAAGGGAAGTCAAGGCAGGAACAGAAGACAGGAACCTGGAGGCAGGAACTGAAACAGAAGCCATCAAGAGAAACTGCTTACTGAAAGCTCTTCTTACATGCTCAGCCTGCTTGCTTATGCATCCCAGGACCACCTGCCCAGGGCTAGCTGCCCACAGTCAGCTGAGCCTTTCCATACTAATCATTAATCAAGAAAACACCCCTATAGACTTGCCCATAGACCAATCTGATAAAGTCATTTTTTTTTCAATTAAAGTTGTCTCCTCTCAAATGATGCTAGCCTCAGTCCAGTGGAGGGGGGGGGGCAACTAGCAGAGTTCCCCAGAAGACAGTTTGCCCTTTCTGCCATGGACCCGTCACTGACAGTGCCATCAGCCCCCAGATGTTTCACACCAGGCTACAGCAGTCCGCATGACAGTGAAATGCAGGAAGTGACCCTTGACTGGATTTGGGTCTGAGAGAAAAAAATGAACAGAATATGTTCAACTCCTTGAAGGTAACAAAATTCTAATTTTTTTTAGATTTATTTATTTTATGTGCATGAGTGTTTTTCTTGCATGTATGTCTATGCACCACCATGTGTGGGAGCCTGGTCCCCTCAGAGATCAGAAGGGGATGTCAGGTCCTCTTGGAATTGAAGTTGCAAATGGTTATTAGCCTCCATGTGTGTGTGCTAGGAACTGAATTCTGGTCCTCTGTAAGCAACAAGTGCTCTTAACCCCTGAGCCAACTCTCCACCCAGCCTTTGCAACAATATTTTAATCGCCTAACAGTATGTCCTTGACCTTAGAAGGGTGATGATAGATTTTAACTTTTGAAGTACATCCAATTACCAAGAGGGGTTGATAAAAGACAAATTGTTCCACACCCTCATGTCCATATCACCTCTTCTGCGCTCCTGGTTTCTGATTCCGTAGGTTGAGGTGGAGGTGTCCATCATCTTCATGGACCAGATGAAGTCTCATCATTAGAACAGAGGAATGTAGAGGAGCAAAGCGGGGGCCCTAAGGCAGCAGTTGTCTTCCAGAGAGCCGTCCACCAGGGTTCTTGGGAGACATTGTTTTTCTTTCCACTCTCTCTTTCAATGTTTATAGTTTTAACAAACCACCACAAACTCTTTGATAATAAAAGAAACTAATACATTATAAAAAAAAAATCAGTATCTCTCAGCCGCATCTGATGCAAGGGAATCTAATTAACATGCTTTCGAGTCTGTAAGTGGTGCCCAGAGCAATTCCCTGCATAAGCACTGCCTTTTCACAGTTACTCTGCAGTGAGAATTGAGCTATGTGACAGGTCTCTGTGTCTTCCCAAGTCCTAGCATGGTGCCTCTCGTGCTGAGAAACCAATGAGATTCACAGCAATGCCCTATAAATAGCTGTGTTCACAGAACCCGAGAAAATGGTAAGCCCCAAAACATCCAGCCACCCTGAGGATGTTCGGTAACATTAGGGACCTGAGGGGACACCTGGCAGGGGAAGGCCAAGAAGGCTCCAAGAAAGGAAGGCAGCCACTTCCCAGAGCCTGATGGCTAGTGTTGTCTAAAACTCAGTCTGTCCCAGAGATCTCAGGAGGGAGTTAATCATAATGCTCAGATCTACGAGTATGCAGAACCTAGGATCCAAAGTGATGAACAAATAATTATCCCAAACAAAGCCATTTGTAGAGGATTTCTTTATTGAGGACTTCCTACATGAGTGAAGCATCTACATTGTTCTTCCTCCTCCTCCAACTCCTCCCATTTCCCCCTCCCAAATTCATAGCCTTTTTTTCTTTGTTTCTCGTGTGTGTGTGTGTGTGTGTGTGTGTGTGTGTGTGTGTGTGTGTGTACAACCTACTGAGTTCATTCAGTGTTGCCTGTATGCACATGTGTCTAGCGATGACCTCTTGGGATTGGACAACCTATGAGGGAGCTCATCCCTGTAGTAAATTGCTTCTTCCTCTCTCAGTAACCATTGATTACCTGTAGCTTTTCAACACGGGGTGGGACTTGGTGGAATTTCTCCTGTTCACATTGTCATATAAACTGGTCCTGTACAATAAAGACTTTTTATTGTACAGAAGTGCTTTGCATAATAATTTTTCACTTTCCTAGTGACGCCAAAGGAATCATTTCAAACATATTCATGGTCAAATGCAAATCTCATAATGTGCCCCTGATTTTCCAACACACAGAACTTTGCTTTAAAGTGTATTCCTTTGTGTGGAAGGAAAATACATTAATCATAAAGATTTAGAAAAGGCTGAAAAGTGGAGAAACGTAAAGCAATTACGTAAGCAATTACAAGACTATAATGCTACTAATTTTTTTGTGGTCTCTTACCATTCTCATCTCTCTCTCTCTCTCTCTCTCTCTCTCTCTCTCTCTCTCTGTGTGTGTGTGTGTGTGTGTGTGTGTGTGTATTTGGAGGCTAGAGGTCCTCTTTGGGTGTCATTCCTCAGAACATAGAAGAAGAAGAAGAAGAAGAAGAAGAAGAAGAAGAAGAAGAAGAAGAAGAAGAAGAAGAAGAAGAAGAAGAAGAAGAGAGATTTTAAAACAGTCTCACTTTTGAATATTTGGTTCCCAGTTGTCAGACTGTTTAAGAAGGATTGGGAGGTGTGGCCTTATTAGAGGAGATGTGTCACTGCGGGTGGACTTTGAGGTTTTAAAAGCCCATCATGCCCAATCTCTCTCTTTGCCTCCTGCCTGAGGATGTAGCTCTCAGCTACTTCTCTAGTGCTATGCCTGCCTGCCACCATGCTTTACCATGATAATCATGGACTCACCTTCTGAAACTGTAAGTAAGGCCCCAGTTAAATGCTTTCTCTTATAAGTTGCCTTGGTCATTGTGTCTCTTTACAGCAATAGAACAGTAACTAAGTCAATATGTAAAGCTAAAGTTGAATACTCATAAGCAAAATTCCCATGCACGGGGCTGGAGAGATGGCTCAGCGGTTAAGAACATTTGCTTCTCTTATTGAGAACCAGGATTCTGTTCCCAGCACCTACATGTGGTGGCTCACAGCTACCTCTAACTCCAGTTCCAGGGGAAGTGGCACTTTTTCTGGGCTCCATGGGCATTACGTGCACATGGTGCATATACAAATAGATAAGCACATATATGTACATGTAAATAAAAATAAAAATTTTAAAATCCCCATGCACAGCTATAGCTGAAGTTTTCCTGTGTACCATTTGGTCGGCAGCTGCTTAGACCCAAGTAAACACACAGAGGCTTATATTAATTAAAACTGCTCAGCCATTAGCTCAGGCTTACTATTGACCAGCTCTTATATTTAAATTCGGCCCATTTATGTTAATCTATATGTCACTACATGTTCTGTGGCTTTACCTGTGTGCCATTACATGCTGTTCCCTGGATGGCAGGCTGGCATCTCCTAACTAAGCCTTCCTCTTCCCAGAATTTTCCTTGTCTGCTTATCCCACCTATACTTCCTGTCTGGCTACTGGCCAATCAGCATTTTATTAGATCAGTGTACAAAAGCATTATTCCACAGCACACAGCTATGATTTTCCTTTATAATAAAACTTAGATATAAAGTCACTGGATCAAAGGGACAAGTTCTGTCTGAAACCACTAACATGAAATACCAACTATCTTCTACAGTATCTATATGCTTTTGGAAATCTACTAGCAAAGATTCCATGCCAAAGTCCTAGAGATAAGGCATGTTCATGAGTCTGGGCTCCATCATGTGCACACACCTGTCTGTCAGTAACATCAGAGACAGCAGGTGACAGGCTAAGATCCTGAGGACCTCACCTCAGCCCTGAGGTCAGGTGTGGGAAGGCATTTAAAGCCATTTGAAGAAATTAGACACATGAAATTTTCCTTTACTCTTTAAAAATATTTTTTCCTGGATGTAACTCTCTCTGTTTGGATTTTGCAGTCTTCATGAGAAGGTTTATTTTCGTGTGCCCAATTACATGTTTAAAGAGAACTGACTGTGAGATAAAAATTTAGATGTGACTTTGGGGAAGGGAGCAATTATTGAGTTAATAAATTTTAAGTTCTAAAAGAACTGTTTCTAATTGAACCAATTTATCTGGTACCCTCTATTTTGGAAAAGAAATAGTAGTATATGTATAACACCAATGGATGAACCTTATCTGTTGAATGTCATGTATGAGACACTGACAATTTGCTGTGGATATTTTACATCCATATATGAGGTTTGTTTGTTTTTAAGTCTTGAGACATAGAGCTAGAAATACGGCTCAGCAATTAAGAATACTTGCTGCTCTTGCAGAGAACCTGGGCTCAATTCCCAGAATACACAGAGTGGCTCACAACTGTCTGGAACTCTAGTTCTAGGGAACCCAACACCCTCTTCTGGACTCCAAGGGCACTGCACTCAAGTGGTGCACATACACTGGACAGGCAAAACACCCATCACATAAAAATAAACATTTTTTTCTATTTTTAATAATTTAATGATTTTAAATTTTAAATTTTAAAATAAATCTTAAAATTTTTAGACAAATATTAATATAATAAACACTAGTGTTCTTCTCCCATGATATTTGTTTCCACCTTGACCACTCACCATGCCTAAAAAAGCACACGCTCCCTGCAAAACATTCCTGCTGTCTTGTGTTCTTACGTTGACTCCCCAGCCCCCGCTACCTCCCTCCTTCTTCCATACTCTCCAAGCAACTATCATGTAAATGAACACTCTCAATCAGTTCAGCTATAACACTATATTTTGTTTACAGCTTTAAGACCAACTTCTTCCTCTAAAACAAACTGAACCACTGTAGAAACTTTCTCACTATGTCTACCTCCCTTTAAGAAACAAAATCTCTCACATAAGAGATTTCCAGACAGAAGCCTCTGTCCCCACTCTGGCTGAGCAGACCACACTGCCATCCCCACTACCTCCAGGTCACAGAGGTCTCACAACCCAGCTGGTGAATGCCACATGGAATGATGGCCTGTATGAGAGGAAGAACCAACAAGCAGCTATAATCAGCACCGGGTTTGTAAGTTAGAAGAGCTGGAAAAATGTCAGATAGTCACTGCACATAAAGCAGATGAAAGGATGCGTGGCAGACACGGTGTGTGCACATGTGTGTTCATGTGTGTGTGTCCCCTTTTCTTGTTATCATTATTAATGTCCACCATTGTGGTGTGAAGGTGCAAAGTTGGGTTGTTTCTGTTGTCACTGCATCATTGGCTGATCTTGCTCCCCCAAACCAATCATTTTCACACTAAATAACCCAGCTTAACATATTGTACTGATTGTGTTCTCTGGGCAAGGTGGTACAGGATGTAAATGACCCTCCGGGAACCAAAATTTAACCTGAACGAGGCATGCCATACAATTTCCTTTCTGAAAGGACATCTAAGGAAGGAAGCCAGGTAGCTAAAGGCAGCTAGCTCATCAGCACTATGAAGGAAAGAAGAGGGCACCCCACTGCAATGGCCCAAACCCAGGTGCCTCCTCTTTCTCTGACAACTCCTCATCCAAGTAATTTGACAATATAATGGCAGCCAGAAACAAATGGGCCTTGGAGATATATAGGAGGACCAGGTTGAGTAAATGATAGAATTAGATATGGATTCCCCTGACAGGCTGGGCACTGGCAGGAGCTTGGCATAGGACCACAGAAGCTCATGGCAGGTGAGTATGAGCAGAAACAGAGTGAGGCCTGGCAATGAGATTGGTCATCTGCCCTGAATTTGTAAGACCAATGAGAGTCCCAGATGCCCCAAGGGCTTCCCTCTCCTAGAATATCTATTATGAGACTCAGGTTGTGTCTTAGTTAGGATTTCTATTGCTGTGAGGAGACACCATGAAGATGGAAACTCTTAGAAGGAAAACATTTCATTGGGATGTCTCACAATTTCAGAAGTTCAGTCCATTATCATGGTGAGGAGCATGGCGGCGTGCTGGCAGACACAGTTCTGGCTACATCTCAATCAGAAGATAACAAGACGTGGTCTCAGTGTCACACTGAGGGACACTTGAGCAAAAGAGACCTCAAAACCCACCCATCCCCCACAGTGACACCCTTCCTCCCACAAGACCACACTTCCTAATATTGCCACTCCCTTTGGGGGACCATTTTTCTTCAAACCACCACAGGTTGTATGTACCCCAGGATAGCTGACCAACACTTACTTGCTCAAAATGTAAGGCTTACTTAAAACATTAGGAGACATCTATTCTTCCTTTCTTGGTTCTTGAGTGTGAACTTTGTAGATGTAAACATGGCACTGCAATGTCTAAAGGCTGGGCACACTGGGAAAGGAGAGAGAAGGAGCCAAGTCTTAATGCCATGGGATGAGTAAATGGGAGGCGGGGAGGCTTCAGCAGGAAGGAGCAGAACTCTGCCAACCTTGATAATACAGTCACGTGGTAAGAAGGGAGGGGCTCAGTCTCATCCTGCTCTCCTCACTGCTTTCACCATGGAATTTTTGCTATGGTGTGACTATGGTTTTGCCCTTCTGAAACTCACACTGAAATTCAATCCCCTTTTATGAGATAGTGAAAAGTACAGCTGGGTGGAATCCTGGACAGGTAGGTGGTCAGGTGACTGCCATTATGAGTGAAGTAACTCACTCATGCCACTGTTTGTAGATTAGTGAGTTCATGAGCTAGCCTGAGAGTTTCTGCTGGGAAAGCCAGTTTGTATAGCTAGAGTTTTCCTGCCTGGTCCAGAATCAGGACAAATCTCTCTCACCTGCCAGTCCCACAGCCGCTCAGACCCAACCAAGTAAACACAGAGAGACTTATATTGCTTACAAACTGTATGGGCCTGGCAGGCTTCTTGCTAACTGTTCTTATATCTTAAATTAACCCATTTCTATTAATCTATAAGTTGTCACATGGTTTGTGGCTTACCGGTAACTTTACATGTTGCTTGTCATGGCAGAGTCTGGCAGCGTCTCCTTCTATGCCTTCCTGTTCTCTCAATTCTCCTCTCTGTTAGTCCCGCCTATACTTCCTGCCTGGCTACTAGCCAATCAGTGTTTTATTTATCAATCAGTCATCCACAGCAAGTTTGGCTGGGTCTCTTTTGAGTCCCCTGTCTCAGGCCATGCCGTCTGATATTCTGTCTCAGGAATATGTCTGCAGAAGCTCATCATCAAACATGACCTTTCAACCTTGGATAGGCCCAAATAAATCTCTTTAGTCTTGTGTTATTACCACTAGGAAAGACTAAATGCCCTAAGGCCTGATGATCCAATAAAGAAAGCGAAGCTCTTAGCTTAGTCATGGTGGTTCTGCGGCAGCGACTGGGGTTGCAGATATCTCCTTAACATACCAATTTCACTCCCTTTGGCTGTATACCCAGTAATGACATTGCAGGATGGCGGATCCACTTTAAACATTTTTGAGACGTCTTCACGCTGCTTTCTATAATGGCCACTAATTTGCATTCCCATCAATCATGCATAAGGGTTCCCCACTACATTGATCAAGATATAGAATCAACTCATCACTATATGAGTAGCAAAAAATTAGATGCATATGGAATACTATTCACCACAAAAAGAAGACAGTGTGGATATACACAGGAACATGCATAAGCCTGGTGGGCACTGTATTAAGGGAAACATAACAGGGAAGAAATGCAAACATTGCATAATGTCACTTATATGTCATTCTTAAAATGTCAAGCTCCATGGAATTAGAGGGTAAGATGGTAGTTATCATGGACTAGAAAGAGGTTTGGTGAAATTCTCAGTTGAAAGGTACAAATATTAGTTAGGCTGGGTGGTGGGTGGCACATACCTTTAATACCAGCACTCGGGGAGGTAGAGCCAGGCGGATCTCTGTAAGTTTGAAGCCAGCCTGGTCTACAGAGCAAGATCCAGGACAGGCACCAAAAATTACACAGAGAAACCCTGTCTTGAAAAGCCAGAAAAAAAAAATATTAGTTAGATAGGAGCAGCAAATGTGGATGTCTGTTGTACACAGTGACAATAATTAACCATGGTATTCTGGGTACTTGAAAATCACCAAGAAAGTAGATCATAAATGCACTCACCATAAAATTTTGACAAATATATGAGGTGAATCATATGTTAATTGGCTTGGTTTGTTGATTTCTCAATGACAGAAAAAAACCATATTGGCAGCTAGGGAGACAGTGCAATCAGTGAAATGCTTGCCACACAAGCGTAAGAATCTGTGTTCAGTCCCCGCAACTTATGAATGAAAGCCGTAGCATGTGCCTGTGAGCCCAGTGCTGGGGAGACAGACACAGGCAGACCCCTGGGCCTCCCTAGCTGGTCAGCCTAGGCCAATGGGCAAGTCTGGGCTCCCAGGGAGGGGCTCTCTCAAAAAGCAAGGTGGACAGCTCCCGGAGCACACCTGAGGTTGGCCTCTGTGCTCCAAATGCACTTTCATACATGTGAATACACACATACAAAACCATCATATTGTTCTCCATAAATACATATATGTGTGTGTATACACCAAAAAAAAAAAAACCCAAAAAACAAAAGAAAACAAAAATCCAAGTAATTGAACAAAAGAAAGCAGCAGCCTAAAGTAGAGTGCCTGATTATCACAGGGCTTGAAGCTTGGCGACTGGAGAGTGTGCTCAGACAACAGAGCCACTGACAGAGTTAGATGAACACCTAATAATGCATTGTCCTTAAAGAAGCTTGGTACAGAAAAACATGATCTTCAGATGCCAAACAAAACAAAAATGTTACAGCAAAGACATTCAGCTTCTATGTCAAAGGACCCAGAGGAATGATCCAGAAGCCTAAGTGTTAGAGATATCTCTCACCAGAAACATGGAAAAGACAGAAACCATGAGGAGAATTTAAAGACAGGGTTGTTTCAAAATGAAATTCAAACGGCAGCCTGTGGCTTTGAGAAATTTTGCGTGGAAACATTGCCCGCAGAGGCTGGTAGTGAGAGTATAAACATCACCCAACAATGCCCACCTCAGCCCCCTGCGCACACAGGCCTTTTCTATTCTGTGATATTTCTTTCTAAGAAAAACAAAAGAATAGCCGTCACCCAGGGATCAGGAAAAGTTTTCAAAACATTCAGAGGAATGAATGGATCCAGGACACCTACCATGCTGACAGTAATAGTTCTAAGAGGAGAGAGAGATACCAGTGCAGAGAGAGAAATACTTTCAAAAAAGTACAGGAAGAAAACACTAGAGATTGCCTAGTTCCATGGAGGATTTAAAATAAAACATGTATTTCCAAATCTTGCTTGAAGATAAGACGGCTCTGAGGTACTTGTTAAAAACAAGTTGCTGAAGCCAGGCAGTGGTGGTACACAACTTTAATCCCAGCACTCAAGAAGCAGATGTAGGTGGATCTCTGTGAGTTCGGGGCCAGCCTGGTCTGTAAAGCGAGTTCCAGGGCATCCGAGAGCTGTTACACAGAACACAGAGAAATCCTGTGTGTTGCTGGGGCTGGAGAGATGGTTCAGTGGTTAGGAGCACCAGATGCTCAATCATGAAGACAGAATTTGGGTCCCAGTCTCCATGTCTGACAGCTCATTAACACCAGTAACTCCAGCTCCATAGGCTCTGACGCCCTCTTCTGGGTTTCTCAGGTACCTGCACACACTTGCGCGCGCGCGCGCGCGCGCGCGCGCGCGCGCACACACACACCCACCAACGCCGCCATCGCCACCTCCACCCCCCACCCCCCGCCCCACTAAAACCTTTTATAAAAATACTCACCTGGCTTATTGCTCTGGCAGCAAGCCTGTCTTGCTTCCTGAACGCCATCCAATAGGTGGTTCTTGCCCTCTGCTGTAGGACTGTTTCCTTCCCATTGTCCTCTCAGCCCAAGACTGCACTCTAATATATGATCAATAAAATATATCAGAGTGCTGGGGATGCAGCTTGGAGGTAAAGAATTCTCCCGGCATGCAAGAGACTCTGAAATCATGATGCACAGAGCATCAGAAAAAGAAACTGGGGCTAGGGATGTAGCTCACCTTCACTAGCTTTGGCCCCTCGGATGACTTCCAAGTATATATTGTGGCATCTGAAGCGCTGTTTAGCTTTCTTTCTGTTGCTGTGATAAAACACTATAACCAAAAGCCACTGTGGTAGTTTGAATAGGTATGGCCTCCACAGACCCAGGTGTTTAAATGCTTGGCCCATAGGGAGTGGCACCATTAGGAGGTGTGGCCTGTTGGAAGAAGAGTGTCAGTGTGGAGGCAGACTTTGAGGTTTCATATATGCTCAGGCCACACCCAGTGTGTCACTGTTTACTTCCTGTTGTCTGTAGATCAAGATGTCGAACTCTCAACTCCTTCTTCAGCCCCATGTCTGCCTGCATGCTGCCATGCTTCTCTCCATGATGATAATGGACTAAACCTCTGGAACTATAAGCCAGCCCCAATTAAATGTTTTCTTTTAGAAGAGTTGCTGTGGTCATGTGTCTCTTCACAGCAATAGAAACCCCAAGTAAGACAGCCACAAAGGGAGAAAAGGATTTACTTGGTTACACTTCGAGGTCACAGTCCATCACTGAAGGAAATCAGAGCAAGAACTCAAGCAGGAGCTTGAAGCAGAAACCATGGAGAATCATTGCTTGCTGGTCACTATCAGGTCTATGTGCAGATGCCTTTCTTATATAGCCCATCATGTACAAAATATGGGGTTTGATCCCCGGTATCACATAACTCGGGAGCTGTGGCTGTGGTGGTTTGAATGAAAATGGCCCTCATCGGCTCATATATTTGCATGGTTAGCACCCAGTTAATAAACTGTTCAGGAAGCATTAGAAGGTGTGGCCTTGTTGGAGAAGGTGTGTTGTTGGTGGTGACTTTAAGGTTTCAAAAGCCCATGCCAGGCCCAGTGTCTCTCTGCTTGCTGCCCGTAGATGAGGATGTCAAGCTCTCCAGCACCACGCCTTCCTGGATGTTGCCATGCTTCTTACTATGATGCTACTGGACCAGCCCCCTGAAACTGTAAGCAAGTACCCACTTAAATGCTTTCTTTCCTAAGGCTTGTCTTGGTCATGATGTCTCTTCACAACAAGAGGACAGTGACTGAAATTGTGGTACTCTGGACACGGAGATGTGAGTATCAGCTGTCCAAGACCAATATCTGCTACACAGTGAGAATTTGAGGCCTGCCTGGAATAAATGGGACCTTGTCTTAAAATTCAAAAGAAAAAGAAAAAGAAATGCTTCAAGCTGAAGAAAAATGGCAACATCTAGAAGTCTGGGTCCATAAAACAAATGGAAGGATTTGGGAAATGATTCCTCTGGGCTGCAGCACCTTGGCAGATTTTTCTTGCTTTGAGGTTTGTGAAAGCCTAGAGAGCAATGCTCAGTGCTATGAATGCATCACCCTGGCTTCTTCTGGCCTGAAGGGCTTCTCCTCAGAAATCTGTTGTGTTTAAACAGACTGATGCCACACTGGGATCTATTCTGGGAAGTTATTGTTTTGCTTTGGAGTCTTGGTTGAAGCAGTCATGATGTGTGATGGATAAGTCACCTGAAAACTGATCTAGATCAAGGCAACTAGAGGCTGTGCTTGCCAAGAAAATGGTGACCATGAGAGGACCAGGAAAAGTTTCGTCTGGACATCAGAGAGTCCTAGGGAAGTGCAAGAGAAGCAACCAGCAATGATTCCAGTGAGCACTATTAGTTTGGTCTTGAGGTGTTTGGATACACAAGGACTAAATACACATACTACCGTGGTCTGTCAGCTCTTCCCGGGGAGCTGCAGACTTCTACAGGTCAAAGTCTTCTTCTGCAACAGCCATGATTTGAATGTGAACTGTCTCTCACAGGCTCCTGGGTGTGGTGGTATTCTAATTGTACTGAAATGTGATTTTGATTGTATGTTAATAAATAAAGTTGCCCGGGGGTCAGAGCTATTAGAGCCATAGCAAGAGTGTGGCGGTGGTGGCACACGCCTTTAATCCCATAGATCACTGTCTGAATGTACAGCCCCCTAGGTCTTAAAGGCATATGTCTCCAATGCTGGCTGTATCCCTGAACACACACACACACACACACACACACACACACACACACACACACATACACACACACACACACACACACACACACACACACACACATATATATATATATATATATATATTTCAAACTTTGTTAAGATATGAATGGTCATATAGAGTACTAACTAATTCTAGAAAAAAAAGGCTTCAATTATATATATATATATATATATATATATATATATATATATATATATATGTCTTTGTGTTCGAGTCTCTTATCAGTTTTCTGCAGGAAATCACGGCTAGGCCTAACATCAACTGAAGTCTCCAGAAAGAAGATGGGGCCCCACAACAACAACAACAATTCCACGTGGACAATAATAATATCATTAAGCTGACAAACATCATCCACAGATCAGCTTTGAACTACAAGGTGCTCAGAGCAATTTTGAGATGACTAGCTGAGATGATCCAGTCTCAAAGACTACTTGAATAAGGACTTGAGATAAATCCTGAACTTTGGCATTATACACAGGCTGGATAATGAAGGATATAGTTACCTTTCCTAGAATTTGACAATTAACCTAAAATTTTTCTTTCAGGATAAAGAAAACTTCACCCATACCCAGCAGGAAGCAATTTTAAGAATATGACGCCCACATTCCCAAAGAGGTGGTGTGGGGCGGGTGGTTTTTTGGTCTTTTTAATGGGTTTTGGGTCTGGGATAATTTTCAGTGTTTAGGGGGGTTGGTTACAAGTTGTTGTCAAGGGTTAGGAAAAAGGCTAAGCAAAGGAAATTAGATTTAAGGTTCTTTAAAAAAAAGAAAAGGAAGAAAGAAAAGAAAAAGACAATTACTAGTTTGAAATACTTTACATTGGATTGGATTGTTTTATATTGTAAACAAATTTGAAATTGATATTGTTAGAAAATGCTATATGTATATTTCTAATTGTATTTATACCATTCATTTAATAATGTAATGCAAATTTCTGATCCTTGAATGTTATTATTACCAACTATTAGGATATAAAGAAATGAAAGTTAGTAGTTAGACATTACAATAGAACTTGTGGTCATATTAGATATGTTTTAAAAATTGAGCAGAGATGTTTTAGACAGGTCATCTTCAAACCCTTCAGAGATCTACAGAATATGGCATTTAAAATGATTTAATAACTTAGAAAATTTTTCTTTTTTGAGACATGTCGGCTCCTGGCAGTACCAATCTACTTCAGAGAAAATATGGGCATTGAAGAAACTGAATATGGAGTCAACTTTCACTGTGGCAAAGGTTAGCCACTGGACAACAAAGTATCCTCGAATCAACAGGACAAAATGGACAGGCAGAACATGAAACAAGGGACTACTGATTCTTGCCAAAACAAGTGTGGTTATGGCTTTATCAAAAGGCATCTTCTGAGGCCAGGACAATATGGCCCCATCCCTGAAGTGGCCTTCGCATCCAGAAAAGGTACAGTGCCCTTTTCTTCAAAGGCAGCTTAACAGGCAGAGGGCCGATGGGTTCTGTTGTACAATGGAACAACAGCTGAAAGCTCATGCCTCTCGAAAGTAGACTGGCATTTAATAGAGGGATGTGGAGAAGAAGGGGATGCTGAGATGAAGCCATATATACACAGCCACGAAGAATGAACAGCTGAATTAAAAAACTGTCAAAAATTTCCAGAATTTAAAATCCTGAATCATGACAGGACACTAGTGGAATTCAGGTGTTTCTGGTACATGGACTGCTCTCACCCAATGTGAGGTTGAACTGTTGACCTTGTGTACATCCTACTTCACAAATGAGTCTGTCAGATACACTAAGCCTATAGGCTGAAGATGATGCCCCAACACTGCGGAGAAACCTCAGGTGACTGCCCAGGCAGCTGGCTGTTTCTGTCAACTCACAAATTTTTTTGGAAGTTGCTTGCATGCACTTCCTGTTTTTATTTTTGTTAGCTAATATTATTCCCTTCTTGGGTCTCTGAGGGAGTTGAAGATTAGTTAGTTATGGTTGAAGATTAGTTAGTTATAGTTGAAAATTAATTAGGATAGAAAGTGCATTAGATACATCTTGGATTTACCAAAATAGGATAGATAATGGAATTATTTTCTCTGATTTGTCAAATACCTGTTTAGGTATTTATTATTTATATATATTGTATATAGTTATTGTACTTTTGTATATAGTTTTTCTTTTGTTAGTTATAACCTTTTGCTTTTTTTCCTTTTTATTAAAATAGAAAAGGGGAAATGTGGTGGTATTCTAATTGTACTGAAATGTGATTTTGATTGTATGTTAATAAATAAAGTTGCCCGGGGGTCAGAGCTATTAGAGCCATAGCAAGAGTGTGGCGGTGGTGGCACACGCCTTTAATCCCATAGATCTCTGTGTGTTCAGGGATACAGTCAACATTGGAGACATATGCCTTTAAGACCTAGGGGGCTGTACATTCAGACAGTGACGAGGCAGTCACGTGTTTGGGTTTACAACCAATGAGAAGGCAGAATGACTGGAAAATCGACTTACACACAGGAAATAGCTCTCTTTTGGGAAGCTGGGACAGCAGGAGGAAGGGTGAGATTTTAGCTCTGAGCTCTGACCTCTCGGCTTTCTCTTTTACATTGTTTCTGTGTTTCTTATTTAATAAGACGGTTGGTTACATCTACACCTGGGGTTGAACACCTGGTCCCAGCAGGCAGCTTTATCTGAGAAAACTGTGGATTCTTTAGGAGGTGGAATCTTGCTGAAGGAAGCTGGCCACTGGGGGTGGGCCTTGGAGCTTTATAGATGAGCCCCATTTCCTGTTCAAGTTCATGCCCTGCTTCCTGCTCAGGGATACCTGGTGACCAAGGAGCCTCCCACAGCTGCTGTCCTGCCTTCCCTGCCTGATGCCCTGTTTGCTCCTCCATGATAGACTTCATCCCTTCAGAGCTGTGAGCTCCAAGAAACCCTTCCTCCCTGAAGTCGCTCTTGTCGGGGTGTTGAATCACAGCCACGGAAAATGTGAAGACCACGCGTGTGAAAAAGAGTTGTGCTCCACAAGTGTTGGCGTTTCTGGTGACTTCCAAGTGTGTATTATGGTATCTGAAGCATTGTTCTGGCCTTCTTTCTGCTGCTGTGATAAAACACAGGGGAGGAAAGGGTTTATTTAGCTTACACTTCCAGGCTCTGTCCATATTTGAGAGAAGTCAAAGCAGGAACTCGGCAGGAGCTTGAAGCAGACATCACGGAGGAACACTGCTTGCTGGCCACTGTCAGGCTCATGCTCTGTTAATTTTGTTATATACCCCAGGATCATCTGCCTAGGATTGGTGCCGCACAGTGAGGAGGGCCCTTCAGCATCAATTAGAAACCCAAACAATCCCTCACAGACATGCCCACATAGCACCCATCTGATCTGGGCTATGCCTTAAATGAAACGCCCCTTTCGGACGATTTCAGGTTATGTCAGCTCGATACCTAAAACTCACTAGGACAAGCATGATGTAAAATGCCCATCTTCCAGATCCAGCTTATTTCGGGAAGGAAAGATATAACTGTTTTGATTAAAATGAATGTAAAAAAAAAACAAAACAAACTATCAGTTGCTAAATAGCTTCATCTATGCTGGGCGCTGGTGGTACACACCTTTAATGCCAGCACTCGGATCTCTGTGAGTTTGAGGCCAGCCTGGGCTACCAAGTGAGTTGCAGGAAAGGTGCAAAGCTACACAGAGAAACCCTGTCTCGGAAAACAAAACAAAAAACAAACAAACAAACAAAAAATAGCTTCATCTAAAGAAGTGTAGTCGATAACTGCTGGCCAGTACTATACAATGCCATGGTGTCACTGTGCCTGTGGAGATGTGAAATGCCTTGTCAGAAACTAAATATAAGTTTAAATATGCATATTGTTGTTTGCAAGGGTGGAGAAGATTACTGAAATACATACTTGAGAATTTCCTGCCTGGAAAAAGAGCAGTTAAAGTAAAAAATCATGTTTCAGAAAACTATATGAATATTTTCACATTAAATAAAATTAAAGGCAGAGAGGTAGTTCATGTTTTTGCATTGTGGGTAAAATCAAAATACATATAAGGACTTAAAGTAATTTATTGCAAGTCTTTACTATAGAGTAAAAGGCAGGGCATAAAATGGTTATTGCAATGTATAGTTAATAATATAGAAAAATGTTTACAGCACATTTATAAATTTGAAATATGCTGACAAATATGCAGATAGACTTTAGAGTGACAGGTTTTTTTTGGAAGAAAAAGGAATATAGCAAGAATATATCTATGTATATAATATACCTATGTATTTTCATAATAGTATCAAAAGTAATTATGGCTAGTAATTTTTTAAAAACACCAATTTAAGCAAAATTATAACATTTTTAAGGACAGAAAGCAAGGACTAAATAAATAGACATGGGTAAAATCCTTAATAGAAAAAAATGTTAATTTTGTAAAAAATGAACATAAATTCTAAGCACTTCCTGTTAGAATAGTAATTGAAATATAATTCAATTTGTTTAGTTTGGAATAAATTTTTATTTTATGTATATGAATGTTTGGCCTGCATGTATATGCATTACATGTGCAGTGCCCATATAAGCCAGCAGAGGGTGTCAGGGCCCCCTAAAATTGGGGTTGTGAGCTGCTGTATGAGTACTGGGAATTGAACCTGTGTCCCTTGCATAAGCAATAAGTGCTCTTAATTACTGAACCATCTCTCTGGTCACTGGAATTTTTGCTATCAGAATAGATAGTAGATCAATTGAGTAAATAGAAATACTAAGTCACATACATAATGTTTGATATTTTAGTGGGTTTACAAGGTAACAAGGTTGATCAGCTCACTCACTAGGAGAATGCATGGAGCTGTCAAAACTAACTGACCACAAGAAAGGACATAAAAGTAGACTTCTGTCATTTATTTTTATGTGTTCAATTGTTTCCATGAAGCCATTTTTACATTGAACATGATGCTTCAAATCAGACACAATTATGTTCAGTTTATGTTCATTTATATAATATGCTTAAGAGATTATTTTACATGTATATTTTAAATTTTTATGTATTTATTTTATGTGTGGGGGTGTTTTGCCCACATGGATGTCTATGCACCAGGAGCTCTTGGAGGCCAGAAGAGGGCATTGGATCCTGTGGGACTGGAGTTACAGACAGTTGTGAGCTACCTGGGAAGCAAACCTAGGTCCTCTGTGAAGTGCAGCCAGTGCTCTTAACCACTGAGCCATGTCCCCAAGCCTCTTATATTTTATATTTTCTTAGTTAGATTTGACTTTGCTTCTTTCTTTTTACAATTTTCTGAATTTCTCCATAATACAAGGTCCTGATTATATAAGGACATTTCCACCCAGGTACTTAATGTTTTGAGCATTGTCCCCGATACCCTGATACCCTCCCCTTTCAGCTCCACCCGCTCATTAGTCCCCTTCACCCCCTGGACAGTTTACTTCTACTTTCATGGCACTTGCTTTATTTTTAAAAAGATATATCTTATTGATCTCATTCACTTTTGATAAAATAAAATAAGATCTAAAGGTGAACGTATAACCTTCAGGTAAAAACAGAACTAAAAACTGACCAGACAACCCAGGAGACTGTGGAAATACTCAAGATTCGGGGGGAGTTTTTCAAACAAGAACTGGAAAGGCCACACTTTATTAAAGTTATATGACCACATAAAATTATTGAGGTTTTGTAGCCATGTAGATATTTAGGAGAAAAAAAAACCAATATTTTTAGAAAATGTTCAAGTATTTCTGACAGGTGAAGTATTTGCATCTAAAATACAAAGAATATTTAGGGAAAAAAAATGGCCAGAGGATCCAGGTTCAATTCCTAGCACTCACTTGGCAGTTTGTAACTCTAATTCCAGGGAATACAATGCCCTTTTTCTGGGCACCAGGCCTAAATCCACACACCCTCACCAAAAAAAAAAAAAAAAAAAATGGCTGGGAGGAAAACCAATAAGACAAAGGCAGGGGACACAGGTGACAAGGTGACATGTATAGAAGGGAACATCCAAATAGCCAAAAACTCTAGTAGCTGGAAAGATGTTTTTATAGTAGTGTTATGACCACTAAAACAGACTTAAAAAAAAAAACTGAAACAGCTATTCAAACCTTGTACTGGGGGCTGGAGCTGGAAAGGTGGCTCAGTGGTTAAGAGCACATAAGAGCTCCTAGAAGAGGGGCTGAGTTCAGCTCCCAGCAGGGCACCACGGGGAGTTCCTAAACACCTGTGACTCCACCTCCAGAGGAGGTGCCCTATTCTGGCCTCTGTGGGCATCGCATTCATGTGCACATACCCACAAACAGACATATGAACATAATTAAAAATAAAATGCATCTTTTATTTTGACCTAAGGAAATGAATACTGGAGTAGATTCAGGGGTGGGGATAAATCGAGAGGCAACTTAACAGTGCTGTGGCCTTTGGGGAAGACAGTCTGGCAACTTGAACATATAGAGTTGTTAAGATCTCCCATGCTCATGGGTCTGTAGGGTTAACATACTAAAAATGGCCATATTACCAAAAGCAATCTGCAGATTCAATGCAATCCCCATCAAAAGTCCATCACAATTCTTTACAGACCTTGAAAGAATAATACTCAGCTTCATATGGAAAAACAAAAAATCCAGGACAGCTAAAACAATCCAGAACTTCTGGAGGCATCACCATCCCTGATTTCAAACTGTACTACAGAGCGATAGTAATAAAAACTGTGTGGGATTGGCAAAACAAAACAAAATTAAAAAAAAAAAAACTGGTGCTGGTGCTGGCATAACTGGATGTCTTAATGTAGAAGAATGAAAATTGATCCATAATCTGTCACCCTGCACAAAACTCAAGTCCAAGTGGATCAAAGACCTCAACATAAATCCAGTTACACTGAACCTGATAGAAAAGAGAGTGGGGAATAGCCTTCAACACACTGGTACAGGAGACAACTTCCTGAACAGAACACTAATAGCACAGACACTAAGACTGACAATTAATAATGGGACCTCATGAAACTGAAAAGCTTCTGTAAGGCAAAGGACACTGTCAAAAGGACAAAATGGCAGCCTACAGAATGGAAAAAGATCTTCACCAAACCTACATCTGACAGAGGGCTGATTTCCAAAATATAAAAAGAACTCAAGAAACTAGACATCAACAAACCAAATAATCCAATTAAAAAATGAGGTACAAATCTGAACAGAGAATTTTCAATAAAGGAATTTCAAATGGCTAAGAGTCACTAAAAGAAATGTTCAACATTCTTAGCCATCAGGGAAATGCAAATCAAAATGACACTGAGATTCCATCTTTTACCTGTTAGAATGGCTAAGACCAAAAACACTAATGACAACTTACACTGGAGAGGATGTGGAGTAAGGGGAACATTCCTCCACTGCTGGTAGGAGTGCAAACTTGTAAAGCCACTTTGGAAGTCAATATGGTAGTTTCTCAGAAAATTAGGAATTGATCTACCTCAAGACCCAGCTATACCACTCTTGGGCATATATGCAAAGGATGCTCCACCGTACCACAAGGAAACTTGCTCAACTATGCTCATAGCAGATTTATTTACAATAGCCAGAAACCGGAAATGACCTAGCTATCCCTCAACCTAAGAATGAATAAAGAAAATGTGGTTCATTTACACAATGGATTACTACTTAGCTGTCAAAAACAAAGACATCAGGAAATTTGCTGGCAAGTGAATGGAACTAGAAAAGATCATCCTGAGTTGGGTAACTCAGATCCAGAAAGACAAACATGGTATATACTCACTCAAAAGTGGATATTAGTTGTAAAGTAAAGGAAAACAATGTTACAACCCACAGGCCCAGAAGCTAAGTAACAAGGAGGGCTCAAGGGAGGGATGCATGATTCTTACTGTGAAGGAGAAAGAGAATGGACATTGTCAGTAGATTGGGGGAAGGAATAGTAAGGGGGTGGAATGGGGAACAGGAGGGATCAGGTTGGGAGAGGACGTAGGAAGAGAGTACTCAGAGAGACTACTGAAATCTGGGAGTATCTCTGGGATGAGCTAGAAACCTAATACAATGGAAACTCCCAGGAATCTATGAGGGTGACCCTAGTTAGGACTCCTAGAAATAGTGGATACAGAGCCTGAACCAGCCATCTCCTGTAACCAGGCCAGGCTTCCAGTGAAGGGACTGGGACATCAACCCAGTCACAAACTCTTCAATCTACAATTTGTCCTGCCTGCAAGATGTGCTGGGGTAAAGATAGGGCAGAAATTGTGGGAGTGACCAACTGATGACTGGCACAGCTGGACACTCATACCCTGAGAAGGAACTCACCCCTGAGCACCAGGATCCAGAGGCAGGATATCTCAAACATATGTTTGGATAGACCAAACATGACTGTCAAAAAAAAAGTCAATGAAATTACTCCTAATGATATTCTGCTATACTCATAGATTGGTGCCTAGCCTAATTGTCATCAGAGAGGCTTCATCCAGCATGCCACTGATGGAAATAGATGCAGAGACCCACAGACAATCATGAGGTGGAGCTCAGGGAATCCTGCAGGAAAAGAGGGAGGAAGGATTGTAGGAGCCACTGGGGTCAAGGACATCACAAGAAAACCCACAGAACCAACTAATCCAGGCTCAAAGGGGCTCACAGAGACTGAAATGACAATCAGGGAGCCTGCATAGGACTGATCTAGACCTTTTGCATACATTACAGTTGTGTAGCTTGATCTTCTTGTGAGACTGCTAACAGTGAGAACAGGGGCTATCTCTGACTCTGTTGACTGCTTTTGGGACCTGTGACTCCTACCTGATTGCCTTATCCAGCTTTAATGAAAGAGGAGAAGCCGAGTCTCACTGTAACTTGATGTACCACGGCTGGCTAATATCCATGGAAGGCCCTACTGTATATGAAGGGAAACAGAGGAGGAGGAGTGGGATGAGGGTGGGGACTGGGTGGAGAGGAGGAAGGGGAAACTTTGGTTGGTATGTAAAGACAAAAATAAATAAATAGCAAAAAACGTAAATATATATGGAGAGTTGTACATCAGATCTACGCATGTGCATAGACATAATACTATATAAATATGAATATAAGTATTTTATATTAATTGTGTGTTGCCCATTGCCCAGCAATCCCACTCAAAACTGATCACACAGAGAAGAATCACCACTGCCTAGGAATGTAGCCCAATGCTGGAGTCCTTGTCTAAACTGTGCGAGGCCCTGGGTTCAATCTCTTGATCTGCATATAAGCAAGAAGGAAAGGAAAGAGGAAGGGTATAAGATGAATCTTAAAAGGTCTTATTAAAAGAAAACCCAGTGCCAGCTATTGGGGTAAATTCTGAAAGATCAGAGAGACAGAACAAGCCACAGCAAACCTCACCTCACCAATTCCTCAGCTGGTCTTGTTTCCTCAGATTGAAAGCTTCTGAGTCCTCACTCAAAAGTGTCTCCACTGAACTGCTGCCAAGAAGCCTAAAAGCTTAAAAGCCCTAGTTCCTGGTCCTCATGCCTTATATACTTTTCTGCTTCCTGCCATCACTTCCTGGGATTAAAGGTGTGTGTCTTTCCCAAGCAAGACATGAGATCTCAAGTCCTGGGATTAAGGTGTGTGTCACCATGCCTGGCTCTGTTTCCAGTGTGGCCTTGAACTCACAGAGATCTCAATGGCTTTCTACCTCCGGAATGCTAGGATTAAGGGTGAGTGCCACCACTGTCTGGCCTCTATGTCTAGTGTGGTGGCTGTTCTGTTCTCTGACCCCAGGTAAGTTTTATTAGGGTTCACAATATATTGGTGGACACAATATATCACCACAGAGGGGAGAATGAAAGAAAACATCACAGCCTCAGGCTTTGGAGACATAAGTGAAGAATGTCTATTGTAGCCTTGTCTTTCGTAAGGCTTGTTTTTCATTATGTGTCTGTGTGTGAGCATGTGCATGTCATGTCCGTGACGACAGAGGCCAGAAAATGGTGCCAGATCCCTGTAGCTGGAGTTACAGGCTGTTGTGAGCCCCCTGGGCTGTGTGCTGGGGACTGAACTCTGATCCTCTCTCTGCAAGGTCGAAGAATAATCTGAACCACTGAGTCACCCTCCAGCCCTGTAGAGTATTACTCAGTGGCAAAAACTCAAAGTGAATTTTCATGAATAGAAAAATGTATATGTGAGCTAGACTGCATCTATAGCATAAAAATAACACTTAGCCATTGGATAGAATGGGTTAAATCCATACCTGCTGGCTTGGGAGTGTTTGGACAAGATTTCAAATGAGGAAAAAAAAAAAAAAGCATGCAGAGCACAATGGAAATCCCCTGTTTGCATTTACCAGCATTGGTATTATGTGTTTGTGTTTCTGTCTGTCTACAGAAAGCCTGGGCAAATAGGCAAGGATTTAGACTACTTTGTCAACAGGATTTACTTTGGGATGGGTGACTGTCTTGTGTGTCAAGGAGGAACAACAGTGGAATGGGAACAAAAGGAATAAGAGAATAAAGTGGGGAAAAAATCAACCCTCAGAGGAAAATTGCATGCTTAGTCAGGGTGTGCAGTCAGTCAGGCTGTGCAGTCAGGGTGTGCAGTCAGTCAGGGTATGCAGTCAGTCAGGGTATGCAGTCAGTCAGGGTGTGCAGTCAGTCAGGCTGTGCAGTCAGTCAGGCTGTGCAGTCAGTCAGGGGTGTGCAGTCAGTCAGTCAGGCTGTGCAGTCAGTCAGGGTATGCAGTCAGTCAGGCTGTGCAGTCAGTCAGGGTGTGCAGTCAGTCAGGGGTGTGCAGTCAGTCAGGGGTGTGCAGTCAGTCGGGGTGTGCAGTCATCAGTCAGGGTGTGCAGTCAGTCAGGCTGTGCAGTCAGTCAGGCTGTGCAGTCAGTCAGGCTGTGCAGTCAGTCAGGGGTGTGCAGTCAGTCAGGGGTGTGCAGTCAGTCGGGGTGTGCAGTCATCAGTCAGGGTGTGCAGTCAGTCAGGGTGTGCAGTCAGTCAGGGTGTAGTCAGGGTGTGCAGTCATTGCCTAGGTGGAAAAGCTCTTATTCAGAAGAAAGCCCCAGAGAACATCCCTCCCTGTTCACAGCGTGAGTGACACCTCTCAATTTGGGCTGAGGCTTTTTTGTTGTGGTTGTTCCACTAATTGCAAACCCAACGTGAGAATGCTTGGTTTTTCCTGGGAGAGATGTTAACTTCAGCAAGTGCTAAGTACTCCTGGTTCAAATCGTCAGTCCCGCTCAAGCCAGCTTCATCGACGCAAGCGTTGAAGCTCAAGGCAAGACTGCAGATGTGGTTTTAAATGAAAAGGGTGTTCTCTGTGGACTTCAACCAATGTGACATGGGTCAGTTTATAGAGCCTCTGGAATATTCTTCTCTATCTCACCCTGGCTTCTTCTGGTGCTAGCTCATCCTTCAGGCTTCTCCCTGCATTTCCCTCCTTGGGTAAGGCTGCCTCCCTCCTCTCTGGGGCCTGAAATAATGCCTATCTTGTATAACCATTGCCTCTTTGTTCACAGAACCATGGGGCTTGTTTTCTCCACCCCTCTCTTCTCTTCTCCTCTCCTCTCCTCCTTCTCCTGTATCCTCAGCTCAGCAGTGAGAGATCTGAGGTGGAGAAGGCAAGCGCTTCCACAGCCACTCACTCCTCTTAACTAGGGAGCTGAGAGCTGTCCTCTGAAAGACATGCCAGGAGTTTGTGCCCAGGGGCTTAGGGGTTTTAGGGATGCCTGGGAGACACCTGCAAACCGGAAGCTCGGTTCCGGTAAGTGCCGAAAGCTCAGCCTCCAACAAAACCGGAGTTTAGTATCCCTCCTCTCCACACTGGAGGAACCAATATTAGCCTAGCAATACATTTCAGAGCCTCAAAGCACCTCATGTGCGACACAGTGCGCGGGCTTGCTACACTAGTGCGTAAAGGCATCTCTCCCAGCGCCAGGAGGGATGCAACCCATAGCAACGGGACCGGTGCTCTCCCCACCCCCGCAGGCATCTCACAGATCCTAGAAAGGCTGCGCTAGAGGGGACCCGCTGAGGGGCAGCTGGGATCCCCTGGAGCCTCGCCAAGGGCAATCTGCCAGGAACACACTCCTGAGCTCGACCCATCTAGATTTCTTCAAAAGGGCTGATGTTGCAGGGGAGGCTTGTCCATCTGCTCCCTGTCCAGCCACCAGCTTGGCCCTTTGAAACCGCCTTGGAGTCAGGCGGAATGGGGAGAAAAGACAGGCAGAAACTTGTCATTCAGTCCGGGTGCAAAACTGGAAACTGGCGAAGACCCTTCTCATGCTTCTTCAGTTCCACCTAGCCTCAGGACACGGACAGGCTCAGAGAAGGAGGCTGCGAGGTTGGCAGGCGAGGCAGGGGGCGGGGCGGTGTGGAAGCTAGTCCGCAAAGGGTGCTGGCCAAGAGCCCAGAATTGTCTGTCCGGGCGACAGGCCATCGGGCTTCTGCCCGCTCTTGCACTCACCAAGCTTTGCAGAGAGCTGCGCATAGTCCCCAGTGTCTGCAGCTGAGAGGGTAGTCGCTGGCTCTGTTGGAAAGCACAGACTAGCAGCTCCTAGAGAGGGACCAAGTCACCAAAGTGACATGGGAAGGTATCCCAAATGCTTGGAGCCCATCACTGCTTCAGGGGTTGGGGAGCAAGGGAGAGGAATCAGTCCACCAGAGCTAGGTATCTAGGGGTTTCCTTAACACAAGGAAAGTTGTCTTCCGGACTTCTGAAGCAGGGTGTGGTCACCTGTCACTCCGTGGTAGCAACCGGAGCGCAGCAGCGGCTCTCCACCCCCACACTCGCCCGGCTCCCACCGAGACAGTCTAGCGTCTCCGTAGAGGTTGTCGTGGGGCACCGGGGCTGTTTACTCTGGGGTACCGGAGGACAGAGTTAACTGTCCTCCACTTCAGCTGTTTCCAAAATCATTCCTTTTCTGCTAGCATCCCTGGTACAACCGCGATTCCAGCTGAGGACCCTATCTGGGTCTTTTCCTTCCAGGCCACCTTGTCGCCCCCTCGCGGAGTGCTGGGTTCATCTGGCCTGCAGAACGCCCACGGCAGGTCACGAGCAGCAGAAGGCGTGGTGGTTGCGGTGGTGGAGCGACACAGCTGCCAACAGCTGGCTCAGCTGCTGCGCTGCGCTCGGGGACCAGCGAGTACGCAGCCCAGGTACAGCCCCTTCCCAGTGACGTCTCTGCAGCGGGTTATAAAAGCCTAGTGCGCAGCCTGCCAAGGTTCTGCTAACTCCTGAGCCCAGAAGGACCCGCGCCAAGACGGAGAAGCTGCTGCGGGCGGCAGCAGAGGAGAGAAGCAAAAGGGAACTCACCCGCTGGATGCAGACCCCAGAATCCGGGCGGAGGATCAGAACTTTTGCAAGCGGAGCTGAGAGCGGCCCTTCTTCCCCCTCCAGCCTTCACTCAGCACCCAGCGTTGCCTTTCCCGCCGCCGCACGCGTGTTAGTGGGAGTTGCTAGCAGCAGCAGCAGGTGCAGAAAGACCGGGTCTTGCCATCTAGAACTGTAAGGAGTACAAGTGTTTTAAGGCAAACGAGAGCCTACCTTGAAAGTGGAGGAATTTAGAGGCACCAGGGCCAGGCAAAGAGCATACACAGGAGAAGCATTGCTCCTCTGAGCAAGTCTCCTGCTAACAAGGACTGAGTTCTGCCCAGGAAACTTCCCACCTTCTGTGTGGCAGGACCTGAAGCCTCAGGCGACTGCAACAAGGTTCTGCAGCAAAGAGGGGTGCGTGGTGTGTGTGTGTGTGTGTGTGTGTGTGTGTGTGTGTGTGTGTGTGTGTGTGTGCCTGTAAAGAGGCCAGGGCTTTGCTGCCTTGCTCCAACATGGATAATGTACTTCCTGTGGACGCAGACCTCTTCCCCAACATCTCCACCAACACTTCTGAGTCCAACCAGTTCGTGCAGCCTGCCTGGCAAATTGTCCTTTGGGCTGTTGCCTATACCGTCATCGTGGTGACCTCCGTGGTGGGCAATGTGGTGGTGATGTGGATCATCTTGGCCCATAAGAGAATGAGGACAGTGACCAATTATTTCCTGGTGAACCTGGCTTTTGCTGAGGCCTCCATGGCTGCATTCAATACGGTGGTGAACTTCACCTACGCCGTCCACAACGAGTGGTACTATGGTCTCTTCTACTGCAAGTTTCACAACTTCTTTCCCATTGCTGCTGTCTTCGCCAGCATCTACTCCATGACTGCTGTGGCCTTCGACAGGTGAGTCTGTAGAATTGAGAAAGCACCCAGAGTACCGCGACTTGACTAAGGAGGTCTGGGGCTGGAGGTGTGGTCTGAGAACCAGACTGTGCATCTAGGCCCTGGGGCTCTGCCAGCCTGCCTGCCTGCTGGGTCCCTTTGATCATAGGAGCCCATTGTCTTCCTCATCATTTTTTCCCACTCCTCACCAGTCTCTCTTCCTTTCAATTCAATACTTCCATTTCCTTTACTTAGCGTCCCTTTCTGCAACCATCCACCAGCCCCCTCCCCCAGTCTCTGTAACTACTTATTCTTTCCCATACATTCTTTCTCTCCTTTACTTTAGTGCCTGGATGTGGGATATCAAGGGCTTGGCCAGAGACCTAGGCTCTGCCCAGGGCATCATGAACTCTGGATCTGTTACTGTGTCGCACTTTGTTGTGGCTTTGTGTTTTAAGTATACCTTAGCAAACTCCTCATTTTTTTTTTTTTCATTTTTTCCCCCCTGAAGATTCAGGAACTTTCCATTCCCACTTCAACTCTCCAGTGTTACATGAGAGTGGAAAACGATTTGACTGCAGTATTGAAACACTTCAGACTGATTTAGCCTCCTCCTCAGATTGGAGAAGCAGGTTCCTTTCCAGGGCTTCCCCAGGCAGGGGTCCAGGAAGCTAGCCCAGGGAGACTCTCAATTTCTTCTTCTATGAAAGGTCAATGTTTTTCAGCCCATACATCCACAGAGAAACGTGCTTGTTAGAAATAATTGAAAACTCATCTCCTCCAACCCTCAGATTAGGGCTTAAGACGCCTCTTGGAATTACAAAGCTTGGCTCTTTCAAACAGAGGGCCTGGTACTCTGGAATTAAGGGCTCCTCAGGTGTCATGACGGGAAACTGGTGACTACAGCACAGATTCATTGGTATTGACTTTTCCCTGAGTGTCCCAGGTCTTTCGTGTATGGTTTATATAAACAGGGTTACCCGGTGTTTACTGAGATGTAAAAGTGTGTTTAACAAGTGCCGCAGGGACCTGAAAGTGGATTGTTTTGCCATTACTGTTGAGATAAATGAATGTGAGAAATCTAAGGAAAGTGTTAGGTAAAAACATCAAGGAAAAAAAACCCAAAATACAACCCTCTTTTATATGGAGACCATATATTATTTGTAGTTTGTGTCTGTGGTGAGTAAATACTTTTAAAAGCCAAGGAAAATCGTCATTCCTGTCTTGATAGTGGCATACAACTGTTGTTTATAAGTTCCTCACGATGTGTCTTAGATAAAACATGTGTGAATCAATTTGTATTTTAAATGCAGGATGTAAAATAACTATTCAAAGTGCTAGTGAAGGAACTATTTTACAAGCTTGTCATTTGGACTGTGCAAGCTCTCAGATACTGATTTTGCTGAAATGAGGTGTGCCTGTAAATATTTCTGTGTTGACATATTCATTGAACTCATAGAAGATTCCTTAAATGAATAAGCCCTAGTATGATGTGTAGCTAGGTATATTAGTACAGTGAAACGTGGCGTTTTTGTTCCATACATGCATGTTTACTCATTCTTCCATGAATTAGAGCTGAGCTGATTTTTTTTTCCCACTGCAATGGGGCCTTGCCTGAGCTTCAGGGAGACCTGTCCATTGGTGTGAGCCTGAGCACTGGACAGCTGATGGAGCACCAGCAGACACCCTCTCTTTCTCTCCCTAACTTGCACAGGAACGTGTTCCACAACCTGCTTTTTCTAGGGAACTTAGGAGATTAAAATAGGGAATCAGAGTTGGGGTCTTCACAATGGATTGTTGCAGAAAGCCAGATTTCAGCCCCACAGCTGTTTACCTTTATAAATCATGACTGGACCTTAATGCAGTGGGACAACTGCCCAGTGGCTCTGAGGACCTCAGATGCCAGAGCACAAGAAAGGCCAGGTGTTTGCTATGTGCAGATGTGGCTCAGGGGTGCTAACAGGAACATGCTCTGGGTTACACTTGAAGTTAGAGTTAGGACCCAGGTTTGTGAGCAATTCATGTCCCCCAAGGACATGTTCCTGTTCTTGCTCAGCTTCAGGAGCACCTGATGAAGGGGTCTTTTGCATGAATGCCCATTTTCTCCCCCCAAAACCACTGCAGAAAGAAAGGGTAATAAGTTGTCTCTGAGGGAGTGCTCACTCACAATATATCACCACACACTCCTTCCACCAACATGGATATGCAGTTACAAGAAATGCTTACAAGAGATGCTAAATATTTTAATGTCCCTTGAATTATTAACAGAAAACTTCTGAACCAAATCTTCGAAAATGACAGCATGGGTTTTTTTTTCCTGGCTATAAAATCAAACCTTATTTATTGCAGAAGATTTTGGAAATAGAAAGAGCATAGACACAAAAAATTAAAATTGTTACCTCACCATCCCAAATAACACCTGGTAACATTTGAAATTCTCGTTTATGAGTATTCACTACCCCATGGAGGTCACGTTCTGTGTTTCTGTAACTCACATTTTCCATTGGTATTAACAGGAAACATTAATAACTTACCTTCTTTAGACAGGAGATTCTGATTAAACTCAGTAGGTCACATACAAAAGGAAGGCATGGGGGGGAGCTGAGGAGAAGGGTCCTCATGGAGAGAGGGAGGTGAGAGAGGAGGGTGGGGGAAACATAACTGAATCCATTTTATAAATGTATGCAACTGTCAAACAATAAAAATTTAATGTCTTCAGAAATATATTTAATGTCTTCATGGTATTGCATTGTAATACCATGCAGGTGGTATGCAATTCTAGAAAATTTTTGCCATTCTTACCAATGCTTTCGTGAACATTTCCATATAATTTTGTTTTATATTTTTTAAACTAGAAAAGATTCCTGGGAGTAGACTCACAGGATCAAATGAACCATCTGATAAAAAGCTATTCCACTGTATTTTTAAAGGACTGTAAACTCTGGGCAGAGCAAGGAGTACATTGTGCTACCTGGTTCCTTTGAATCTCCGGAGCACAAAAGAGAAGATTTGATAGCTCACTACCTGTTGATGGAATAGTTCCATGAATTGATAAGTAAAACATCCCTAGAAGGACGTTTGGAAAGAGACATAATATTGTAAAGAGAATATGCGTAGTACCTGAAGATCCCGTTACTGATAGTTAGCCAGCTGAAAATCCCACCACCGCTGGCTCACAGTTGCTTTTCTGGATGTGCTATACACCTCCATTTATGCATTGAGGAGTAAATTTTAGATCATAACAACAACTGTTAATAGGTGACTTTCTTGATTTTATTTTCTCAGGCTTTTGATTCAGTCACTGTTGTTGCCTGATATTGTTGCACGGGTACATTCTGTGTCATGAAATATTTTAAAAAATAAGATTCCTGGCATGTAGCTCAGTGGTAAAACACTCACACAGCACACATAGAGTCCTGGGTTCAATCCCTAGGACCGTAAAAAAAAAAAAAAAAAAATGGAACACTTAGTAGATGCATTATATTACAAGACTACAATAATTTTCCATTATTCCAATAACTTTGAAAATTAGTGTCTTAGACATAAATATCTTACACTTACATATTGTATGCCTAGGCGATAATTGTTTGTCATGATGTGTGTGGAGGTCAGAGGACAATCTGCAAGGGTCTGGTTCTCTCTTTCTATCACGTGGGTCCTAGAGATAAATCTCAGACTTGGTAGCAAGGACCTCCCCCAGCTCCGCCATCTTGCAGGCCTCTAGACCTAAATCTTCGAGAGTGCCTATCTTTCCTGAGAAGAAACTCCTTGAAGTGGTTTGGTTAAGCTATCCTTCTAAAATTTGCCAACTTTCTTCTTAGGACCAAATTATATAAAGAGAAATAAAGCTTCAATTGCAGACTGCAGCATTAATTCAATGCTCCATGCAGTCACTCTGTAAATGGAGGTGGGGGTAGAGGAGGGTCTCTCCTCTAGAAGGAGCATTTTTAGAAAGATTTATGTGTGTCTTCTTCTGTGTGTACAGATGTTTTGCCTGAGTGTATGTTTGTGTGTCACGTAAATGCCTGGTGTCAAGGGGCTCAGCAGAGGGCATTGGATCCCTGGAAACCGAAATTACAGATAGTTGTAAACCGCCATGTGGGTGCTGGCAACTAACGCCAGCTCCTCTCTACAAGAGCAACAGGTGCTCTTAACCAGTGAGCCCTCTCTCCAGCACCAAAATACCCATTTTGTGAAGGCAGTGCTTAGATTTCTGAGGCAAACAAAGCTGAGTGAGTTCAGCTTTCTCCAGCTAAACTTCAACAAGCATAAGGAATTTTGCATGTGTCACACTTAAAATTCAAACATCTTGTTAGGTGTAAAAGGTACAGGTGTGTGTGTGCGTGTGTGTGTGTGTGTGTGTGTGTGTGTGTGTGTGTGTGTGTGTGTGCTGTTGAGAGGTGGGACCTCAGTTTACAGGGGCTGTCGATGATGAGCATTTTATCAGTGGACCCTAAGGAGTGAGTAGGCAGCTGGACCCCAGAGCCTAAAAAAACAGGGAAGTGGATCAGGAACCAGGCCCACAGCAGCAGGAGGTTGTGAGAAGCAATGGCTTCTCTCCCAGAGAGAGGCAGGTGTGACTTCAGTGAGATAAAAAGATATGCATTGGTTGCTGTTCAGACTGGTTCTGGACTGTTGTGTTTTGAGTGAAATGAAACAGCCCAATGGGACTACCTCTAGGCGGCATGAGGATGGCCAGGGCTGCACAGAGAAACCCTGTCTTTAAAGAAACATTTAAAGAAATGCTTACCTCCTTTCTGGAGCAGCCCTGTTATGCTCTGTCATGTGTTCTCCCAACTTATGGGACTCTCTAGTGTCACGTTGGTTCAAGGAGGGCTGCATAAGGTGGCGACCCCATCTGAGAAAGGGGTTATTTGTGTGTCTATGTCCATGTGTATAGAGGGGGCTATTCTGGGTGGAGGAAACCGCACGGCAAAAGCATTGAGCTCGCTCAAACATATTTGTTGGAGGAGGACAGATGTAATGAATGAATGGATTTATATTCACATACAAATGTGGGGTGGGTGACTAGAAGGGTCAGTGGGAAGAGAATGTGCCCAGTCTATTTTGGGGTTTGCTGTGAAGATGCATTGATAAGCTGGAAGACCAGATAAGCAAGTATTGAGGGATGGGTTAGAAATGAGTCAGGGATCAAAATACAGACTGGTGAGTTTTCTGCACACCGAGGTGGTAGCCATCTGGCTGCCTAGAATTAGAAAACACCTCTTGGTTAGGCATGTCCCAAGAAAGGCTTGAGAGTCACAGGAATGTCCTACCAGGCACAAGGATGAGAAAAAGCAGATGGAGAGGGAGAGGAGACATCAGGACAAAGGTTACGAAAAGCAACCGGTGTTGGACTGTGTTCATTGTAGTCAAGGACATAGAGAACACTGGGCTTTGAAGTTAGAGAGCACTGGTGACCTGCAAAGCGACAACATCCACAGGCTGTGGACAGCATGGCAACATGGGGAATGAATGAGCTCCTCCTCAGTTATCCACCCACGGAATCATCATTGAGCGTCTGCTCTGTGCCAGATGTTGAAGCACTAACCTTGGCTTTTGGCCCCAGATGTTGAGGTTGGTGTCTTTGCCCCTGTTCACTCAGTCTTCAGGGATCAACAGAGATGTAGAGAATGTGTGACCAATACCACACTGGAGATGGGAGGCTGAAAACAAAGCAAAGCACTCCCTTGGGAATGTGGGAAAAGTTTACTGGTTCCAAGGGAAGAAGGGGGAGGAAGGGAAGGAGGCAGAAGAGGAGTGGGTTGCAGAGAAAAGAACATATAGCTTTGTATTTTAATTAAGTTCAAGGACATGGGATTGGAAATGCTCATAATGATTTATTAATATTTGTTACTTGGAAACTAGGCAGATTTCATGTTAATAAAATTGATAGTGATGTCTTCTTTCTGTATGCTTTCCAATTTATTGTCTCATCTAGCCTTCCTGCTGCCAGTAGGATGCTTTGCCTACCTAGCCAAGGCAATTAGGTGCAGCATCTTTTATCATTGTCCGCCAACTCTCCATCTTCTCAGAGCCTGAAGATCATGGACATTGTGTCTGTGTGCCTATGCATGCCACGGACTCATACATGACTACTCATGGTGGCCTTTGGATGATAGCTAAGGAAACTTGCCATTGAAAGAAGAGGCTGTAAGGCTTCTCTAAATACCAAATGCAACAGGTGCAGCAGATGCAGCAGATGCAGCAGGTGCCCCCTTTACAATTTTCTACCTCCAAATAAATTCAACCTTTCAGACAGGGGGAGGGCCAGAGTTTCAAACACATCTTAAATGGTTTTTTTTTCTGTTTGCTAATTGGCTCAATTTGATTGTCGCATCATTATAAATCCTTTACCTGTGTGTAACTGAAATCCGCCTATCTGGGTTGGGGTAGCTTCTACTGGTCCCTTCTCTGTGTCAACTTTTACAGTATATCCTTCCTGGAGCTTCCTCATCCTTAGTTCACTCACTGCCCATGACTCTTTCATCTTTCCATTTTCATGATTCTTATTTGTTGATGGGATCCTTAGAAGAAGGTGACCAGAATAAAGCATCCATCCTGTCAACATGACCCTGTCCAACACCATGTGCTGTAGGACTCATATCCTCAGCTCAGAACACTTCTGATTAGTGTTAGAAGCTGATTTTGACCTGCTGTTCTAAATGACATGTCATTACCCATGCCCATAGCCTTCATCCAATAGCACTGCAACTGTCTAGAATGTGCCGCTTTCTAACACTCCTCCCTGCTCACTTGGCTGCAAGCTCTATGCAAACAAGGGTGCTCTATATGGTTCCTGTTCCCAGCGCTTACCCAGCACAAAGTAAGAATTCACTAAACTGTGTTCAGTATAGATAAACTGACTGTGCCTCCCTCTACACACTAGAAGATCTGAAAACCAAGCTCAGTGCATGAGTATTACATCCTAAAGCATGTGTAAAATGTTCTCTGTTGAACAAAAGAAAAACCTTGCTAAGTGTCTGCTATATGGAGCTGTCTGGCAGGACAGAACACTTTTCATCAAGGTTTCTTCATTCTAAAATACCTACAAGTTCTAATTCACACCTGTCTCTTCCTCATACCACTTGGCAATCCCCATGGGGTCCTCATCATTCCCTGATGGTCCCGATATACACTGTTACAGGAGTAGAGCTGTAGTTGGAAATGTGTTGGTCATTGCCACCACACCCCCAATCTCTCCAGGCATACTGGGATTGTATAGTCAATTATCTTCCCTAGTCTATTATCAAACCCATAGGTTTTTTTCCAACTCTACTTTCATCTGCCTTCTGAATCAATACCTACAGAAACTACCCTCCATCCAGTCCTCCAAGCACTGCCCACAGCAGCCAAGTGCCTAGTCCAGGGCTGGCTATGTGGCTTTGTAAATAGTGTTCACCTCAATGTCTAGCACTCAGACACGGGAACATTCCAGCACAGAGTGACCCATGAATGCTATGGGATAGGAGACCGAGTGCATGACCCTCTCATGCCCCCACAGGAAAGACTACAATTGTACTTCAGAGGGTGCAGTAGCAGGAGAGACTCCCGGAGGAGAAACCCCAGGGAAAGGAGAGGGACTTCTACTGTGACCCCAAGGTCTCAGCCCCAGCATGAGTTTGCTGCAGCACATGAACTGCTTTAAGAATTGGATCTAGGATGGGGAGTTGGCATGGTAAGCATCAGGACTGGGTTTGATTCTCAGAACCCACACTTTTTTCATACAGAGCCGGCTGCGCTCAGTATGAAAGAGCTCAGGCAGCTGGGCGGTGGTGGTGCTTGCCTTTAATCCCAGCACTCGGGAGGCAGAGCCAGGCGGATCTCTGTAAGTTCAAGGCCAGCCTGGGCTACCAAGTGAGCTCCAGGAAAGGTGCAAAGCTACGCAGAGAAACCCTGTCTCGAAAAACCAAAAAAAAAAAAAAAGAAAGAGCTCAGGCAATAGGTTCCAGCACTGGTTCTACCATGCCCCAGCTAGGCAAACTTCATCAAGACACTTGATTTAGCTGAGCTTGACTGTCTGATAAAATGCACCCAATAAAACTAACCCCAGGCTGGCGAGGTGATGGCTCAGCAGTTAAGAGCACTTGCTGCTCTTCCAGAGGACCAGAGCTCAGTACCCAGTAACCATGTTCAGTGGCTCACAACCACCTTTAATTCCAGCTCCAGGGACTCTGACATGATCTTCTGACCTCTGTGGGCATGGTACTCATGTATGCAAATCCATACACAGACATGCACATACACAGAAATAAAAAATAATAAAAATAAACCTTAAAGAACCTAACATCATAGGATATTATCACAAAGAGAGAGTAAAAGGTATGAAAATGTCTCAGATCATTGACTGACACCCAGTGAGACCCCATTAGTGGTAATTAGCATCCTGACCTCTAATAAACCCTGACTTATCCTGTCTCCATTAGACACCCCCATTTCTATCTCAGCCTCCCCTTGGCTTCCTTGCACACCAGGTATAATAACACTAGGTGAAGCATCTTTCCTCGATGAGAATACAGTTTAAGGTCGGCCTGATTGAGCCGCCTGTCTCTGGCTAAATGCTTTTCAGCACCACTGCCACCCATGGAGACGTACACACTCCGCTAGAAGTCCATCATCTGCATAATTACAGCTCATGCTGCAGAGACACTAAAAGCTTTCTTCAATACCATGCATTAAACGTGCGTGTTCAACCTTCTGGCACTGTAAAATGACATTGTCTTCTGCCGGATTCAAGTTTAAGAACCGCCAAATTGAGATTTAAAAAAAAAAAATTCATAGGGTTTTAAGTAAGTTTATGGTTCTGTGTTGGGTCCACAGTCACAGCTATCAATAGATGCGTGATGCCTGGGGGCTGCAGGTGGGATATGCCTCCTGCCGATCTTTAATGGCCCCCAACACCACCTTCTCAAGGAGTGTGCATTTTGTTCCTTGCATGGATTCTGGCCTCTGTGTGAGTTTTCATTGACTTCTAACTCAGCACAGCTGCAGTGTTTATTTGGCCCTCAGCACTTCCTACATATCAGGAAACGACCCCATTAAGCATCACTGTCTCCTGACCTTTGACTAAAGCTCAAGGAGCTCTTACATGTGAGGTAGGGCCCCACCCCTAAGCATCTCAACACCACTTCTGAACCCATCAAGGGTTCTTTACATATTTTCAGTTAGTCACAGCTCTCTCAAATACAGCAAATCAAAATGCAATCTTTAAAAATCTAAGCACCACTTATAAGCTTGACTAATTAAGTTCTTCCTAAACATTCCAAGCGATAATCACACATTTAATACATCTGATTTTTCTTAAAACCATCAAATCCCTAACAGGAGGATTTATAAGCGTTAGGAACAAAATTGTTCTCAGGACTTAGCATAGATCATATAAGCCAAATAGATCATATAAGCCAAATACCTCAAAACTCCCCCAAGTTAGCATTCTCTTAAAGCACTCCAACTGCCTAAGAATTAAACTTGCAAATTCAGCAAGCATGCATCTAAATATCAAGTACAAAATACATTTGTTAATCCTCTTGAACACGGCAATTAAAATTACAAATCTCATAAATAAAATGCTCCTATATGTTAGGTTCTCATTTCTACAAATTCATAGAAAATCACACACAGCAACTTACGACCACCACAAAACTCACTTCCCTACACACACACACACACATACACACACACACACACACACATACACACACGTTCCTTACACAACATTGCTATTTCTTTGTCTATTTCATTTGTGTATATGTGTGTGTGTGTGTGTGTGTGTGTGTGTTTCTGTGTGCACATGTGCACCTGTAGACTCTAGATATATCTTCTTCAGTTGTTGTCTACTTTAGTTTTTTTGAGACGGTATCTCTGCTTGAACCTGGAGCTCATCAATTCAGCAAGACTGGCTTGCCAGTGAGCTCCAGAGATCCACGCCCACTGGGCCTACTTTTGTATGTGGGCATCTTAACTCAGGTCATTAAGCCCTTTCCTGACTGAACCACATCCACAGTCCCTTTGTTTTTTATTTAATGCCTTCCCAGCTTCCCAAGCCGTCCTCTGCAGAAGGCCTCTGAGGTCCTGAAATCAGGGGCTGAGTCAGAGGTGTGAATCTGAGGGTTCCATATGGAGTCTTGCCCAGAGATGCACCCCAGATCTGAGCTCCTTTCCCAGCAGAGATCTGCTTACCCAGTACCCTTAAGATTTGCCTACACTTTTCCCCTAGAATTATTTTAAAGTTCTGAGAAACCCTGTCCTCTGCTCCCTTGGCTTCCTTCAAATTTTACTCTTTCCCAAGTTTTACCTTAGCATTTTATCAAGGATGGATGGGATCATGTGAAACCATGTCCTACCCACCCTGGTTTACACTTCTTCTTCCTTCCCTTAGTCCTTCTCTTATTTTACCTTATGGGGGTCAGTCCTCTGTTGTCAGTAATGGTGTGCTACACACAGAACAGGAGTTTATTCTGGCTCCCCATTCTGGAGTTCCAAGTTGGGGGGCCACTTCTGGTGATGAGCTTCTTGTCAACAGAGTCCAGAGGTAGTGCTAGGTGCATCATGGCCAGAACTGATAGAATTAATATACACATATACACACATTATGTGTGTGTGTGTGTGTGTGTGTGTGTGTGTGTGTGTGTGTGTGTGTGTGTGTGTTTGTATGCAAACAGGCTGTGGTCCAGCTAGTCTACCAAAGTCCAAGAATCCAGTCGTCGTTCGGTCCACAAGGCTGGAGGTCTCAGCTGGTCTTCAGTATACACCAGAATTGTGAAGAAGTACTCTCTAATGCCAGTAAAGGAATGAACTTGCCAGCAAGAGCTAAAACTTCCTTCTTCCATGACCTTTAGATAGGCTGCCAGCAGAAGGTGTGGCCCAAATTTAAGGTGGATCTTCCACCTCAAAAGACCCAGATTAAGGGTGGGCCTTTACACTTTAAATGATTTAATTAAGAAAAAATCCCCCCACATAGTTGTATCCAGCCATGGAGATTTTTGTTAATTCCAGATGTAGTCAAGTTGAAAACCAAGAATAACCATCAAACATGTGATGTGTGTGTGTGTATATATATCTATATCTATATAGATATATTATATATATAATTGTTGAAATATGTATTTCTCCCTATGTATTTCATATATGCATATATATGTACATGTGTACACACACACACACACACACACACACACACACACACACACATATATTTCAACCAGAACTGAATTTATGGGAGCTATGGTATACCTCTCCAAAATAAAGAAACCCCCAGATATGGTGTTATGCACTTGCAATCCCAGCACTGGGGAGGCAGAGGAGTCAGACAGATCCCTAGGGCTTACTAGCCAATCATGGTAGGCTACCTGACCAACTCCAGACAAGTGAGAGACCCTGTCTCAAACATCAAGGTGGGTAGCACCTGAGGAATGACAGCCAAGGTTGTCCTCTCGCCTCCAAGCTCACACACCTACACCTGCACAGACACTTGCGTGGACACTTGCACTCACATGAACAAACATACACAAGTAAATAAAGTCACCACAGACACTCTTGGCATGCACCTCTGATGTAGAAACAGCAGTGCCCTTTCCCCTTGAGAGACTTCCTTTCTGGAACCTGGAAACCACCCAGAATCAACTACTAGTTCTTGTGGCAGTCTTTCATCAGATCAATGAGTTGAAGACCTTCTTGTAACTCTGGAAATGCTGGGATCCTCCTCTTCCCTTTCACCTCACTGCCTTGGATTTTAAACAAATACATTTATTTGTTCAATTCCAGCACCTGAGTGTCCTCCTTTGCTACTCCATAGATGTATGAGCTCATGTAGGAGGCCACGGAATAGTCAGGGCAGCCTCCTCTCTGCTCTGTCTATCATAAAATATAACTTAGACATTCATCTTTAAAAGCTTAATATGCACATTAGTAGCATGGGAGGGGATTGGGAGCATAAACTTAAATACCCACCTTGTATGATTTAATAATTTTATTTTACTCTGGAGAAGTGACCTCTTGATGAATTAATATGTTTTCATAAGAGGATTTGTCTGATTCTGAAATCCGTTAAACAAAAGGAAACCCTCCTTAAATACTCTTCTAAATAGTCCCAGAGATACAGATGGAGCTAGAATTTCAAACAGAAGCAGCCCTGAGTGTGACTATAATTAGTCAGTGTAGTAACTGAACTGGGATATCCAAAGAGATACCTCATGGGCCAATCGTCTGGAGTCATCATTTAAGATGGTTTCCTTAATTATTTTCTCTCCCCACCTGGGATGCTGAGGAGCTGGGAGTCAGTCACAGGTGCGGCATGGTGGTCTAAAATGCTAGACACACTGCAAAGGCAGAGACAGTGCCCTTATCTTCCTGGAGCAATCCTGTCACTGCCGCTATCACCAGCTCAAGTCAGCTTTGAGATGCTCCTGGGTCCTGCTTCACAAATCCATGGTCCCAAATTGCTGCTCCATTCTCCCCACAGCCTCAGACTGATTTAGCAAGTTAAATTGAACCAAGAGACATGCAGCTGTTAAAAGAACACCAAGGTGGAGTTCATGGGGACCTTTTACTACTCAGAAGGTCTCACCTGTACTTCAAGGAAAGAATGTGCTCTTGATCATTACCTATTCTTTGAATGGTGTGAAATGCGGCTAATTAGCATAGCGGAGGACTTGAGCTCTTTAGAGAGGTACCATGAGATGATCCTCCCTGGAGCCACACTTTACATTTGTTCCCCAAATGCTTTCCTCTTCCCGTGTGGAGTGGCGAGGATCTGAAAATCAGAAGGCCAAGATCCAACTGGAGTGTCAGCAAAACTTGAATGTTCTTGGTTTTTCAGTGGCCTGGTGTAATGACACAAATTAGTCACCTGAGTAGGGGTCTCACCTACAGGATTGTCCCTGGTTGCCTTAAAAGATGTGGGGAAATAATGACACAAATTAGTCACCTGAGTAGGGGTCTCACCTACAGGATTGTCCCTGGTTGCCTTAAAAGATATGGGGAAACCCACCCCCAAATGTGGGTGGCACCCTCTGGCAGCAGCCCAGAAGAAATGTGGCAGATTTTGACTCCTTGGCCTCTTCTTGCCTCTCAGTTAGTTTACCCTGCTGTTGCTGCAGCTGCTGCTGCTGCTGCTGCTGCTGCTGATGATGATGATGATGATGATGATTCCTTTGCTGGTATCAGAACCGGCATTTCCAGGCTTCAATCACTAAGGATCAGTGGATCTCCAGGAAAGTCTTAGGTCCTCGGTGCCTGGTTGGGACTAGTGAAGCCCTCAACCTTACTGACTGAGCAACCTCCCAGGTTGTCAGACTTTCCATGGTGAGACAGGCAACATGGGGCTACTATCCTGACTGCTGAGGGATTCATTTCAAACACTGAGCAACCCTTGGCTCTCAGCCTCTCAGGTGTGAGATAGCTGTTGTTACTGTTTCAACAAAAGCTGACTTAATAAATTCTATTCATAATATATTCATCCTGTGGGTTCTGACCCTCTAGAGAACTCTGACCAATCCACCCTGAGAATCATTGAGGAGGTAGAGAATCAAGATAGCTAAGCTGAGCGACTAGAGCAGTGTGCAGTGTAGACGGTAACAGAATCCGGATAGTACAGAAGTATCTGGAGCTGCTTTCTAATGGAACGGTACTGCATACTATGCCAAGGAGAAGACTGGGGGCCTGTTGCTGTGAGCCCAGATTGCTACTAAAAGGCTTCCTGTCTCCATCAGAGTTCTCTTCACCCTGAGTGCCAAGGAACTCTGAATTTAGATCTCAAATGAGGTTGAACATGCCTTCTCTTCCTCTCCTTCCATCTTTGTGAGTCACTAATGGTCTTGGCCATGGCTCTAACCTAGAAGAAAGTCATTATTAAGAAGTGGCCATACTTCAACCTGGAAGAACGCTATCATTAAGAAGAGACTTTAGGGCTGATGATATGGCTCAGCAGTTAAGAGTACTTACTGCCCCTGCAGAGGACATGGGTTCTGTTCCCAGCACAGGGCACCTTATCCAATGCCTTCTTCTAGCTTCATTGGTCACTTGATACATATGGTGCATATATACCTATGTGCAGGAAAAGACGCATACACATAAATAAACCTTGAAGACATAGAAACCGAGATAGACAGAGAGGGCAGGGAGAGGTGGGGCGGGGAGGGGACAGACAGACAGACACTTTGGACCACAGTTCCACACAGCCCCCAGGATCCAGCAGATTGGGATTGAGATGAGAGGTGCAGTCCTGCTGGGAGAGCAGAGTTAATTCTTCAGCTCTCCTGCACCTTCATCAGTGGAGCGTGCTGCTCAGAGTCCTGGGGTGAGGCCAGTTTTCCAAGCGCTGGGCTCTCTGCCAGGGTTTGTCTTCTCCCCTCCTCTCTCCTCTTCCTCCCCCTTTGTCTGCACTTTTCTTCTCCTTTCCATCCCTCCCTAAACAAAACCCTCTGTGTCCTCCCTCGTAGCCCTGCCTCTGCTTCGAGAAAACAGCACAGATTCAATAAATGTCAGTGGCTGAAAAACCGAGACAGAGCAGGTGAAAAAACAAGAGCTGTTATGTACAAAACATTTACACAGCAATATAAAAAATCAAATTACTGGTGTTCTCATTAAGCAAATGAGCCCATAAGAATGCCGAAAAGATTCTTGGAGGCTGTTCATTATCGAGGTATGAACATAAGCTACTTTTTCTAAGGAAAAAAAAATAGCTTATTCTTTAACAACATCTGCAAAACTTCAAATTTCTTCCTGGTCTCTCTTGATGTACCTGTTTTATGCCATAAAAATCACAGATGTGTTCAAAAGAATTGGCAACTCACCAACAACTATAGTATGCAGCGAAACAAAAAGCAAATCAAACCTTGTGTGAGTCCAAATGCCTCCATCACCAATCCTTAGAAATTTCATTCCAAAGCAATTTTTCTATGCGTGGGATTGTTTCCACATTTAGAGCCCTTGTCTTAGCCAGTTTTCCATTACCATGGCAAAATGTTGGCGATAACCAACTCAATAAGAGGAAAGGTTAGTTTTGGCTCATGGCATCAGATGCATCAGTCACCCCATGGTCACATGTCCCCCTTGCCTCGAGGCTGTCACTACAGGCTCACACAGAACATCCCAGAAGGAGCACAATGTAGAAGAAGCCTGTGGTCTTCAAGGCAGTGGGTGGATGGGTGCAGTCCTAATACGCCCTTCTACGCACATTTCCTGTGATCTTACTTCCTCCCACTAGGCCCCCATCTCTTGAAGCTTCCACCCCTTCCCAGCAAGACCACAGGCTGGTGACCAAAGCTTTAACAGATAGGCCTTTAGGAGATGTTCAGGATCCAAACAATAGCAGTCACCCAGTATATGTTTTTAACTTTTTAATTTCACATAATATATCAGTTACTGTTCTCACTGATGTCACAAAATACCTGGCAAAGGCACTTAAAGAAGGAAGGATTTGTTTTGGCTCACAGTCTGAAGGCACTGTCCATCGTGATCAGGAAGGCATGGCAGACAACAGGAGCATGAGGCAGTTGGTCACATTTTGTCTGTAGTCAGAAAGGAGAGATGAATTCTGGTACCCAGCTCATTTTCTCCATTTTCCCTTTTTATTCAATCTGGTACCCCAGCATATGCTGTGCTGCCCTCCTCATTGAATATGGGTCATCTTGCTTCAGTTAAAACTCTCTGGAAACACTCTCACAGACATTCCCAGAGGTGTGTCTCCTAGGTGACTGCAAATCCAATCAAGCTGATGAGAAAGATGAACCATGACACAAAGTAACATAAGAAATATTTCATGCAATAAATATTTTCCACAAAATTATGTTGGATGTTTGGAAAATACCACCATTTAAATGATTTTTTTATCCTTAATTTAATGGTGTTTTTAGTTCTTTGACACAGTATATAACTTGTCAGTGTTTTCACTGAACTTGCATGTGTACATAACTATCGGGATAAATTCTTCAGAGAAAAGTCTGTTCAGAATGTTAAATGCTTTCAGACTTATGCTTTGTTCAGCTAAATCAAAACTAAATTAGGAATATCTAAACAACTGAGCAGCAGCTTGAAGGGGACTGTTTATATACAGCACACAGGAGTGTTGCTTTACCTATTTTCTAAACATGGTCTATGTCTTTTTTTTTTCCCAATAGCAAATATCTAAAATGTTGTTTAGGGACTGGAGAAATGTTCAACTGTTAAGAGTACTAGCTGCTCCTGCAGCGGACCCAGGTTCAGTTCCCAGCACCCACTGGATGCTAAACTCCATTTTCAGGGGATCCAATAACCTATTTTCGCCTCCATGGGGACTGCATACATGAGGCACATGGACACACATTCAGACAAAACATCCTCACGTGTAAAATGCACTTCTTATGGATAAGTATCTTTTTATAAATTTATTACATTTTTCCTCAATTACATAGCCAATTTTAAAATCTTCTTTTTAAAGAACCCATTCTAGATTAAGAATCTACCCTTTAACTTTCATACCATGCAAAAAGTCCCGTGTTTCCAATTCCACTTTAAATTTCTTCTTTAATGGTCACTCTAAATAAAGTGGTTATATAATTATGACATTCGCCTTTAAAAAAGTGTTTCTCTCTTTTGTGTCATGCTTAGGAAAACCTTTCTTGATCTAAAAGTAAATAAATGTGCACAAATAATTTCATGCTATGGTTCCAAAGGTCTTCAGTTTTCTACCCATCAGTAATTTAATTCAGCTTCCCTCTTTTCCAAAATGCTATACAATTATTGAATGATTATTTCCATACTTATTTGAGATATTACCTTTGTCCTACCTTGAATTTTGCTCATCTTTGGGTGATCTATATTTTTAATTAAGCAAACTGTTTTGTTAACACATGTTAATTATGTATATTAATGGAATTTCATGCAATGTTTCCAAATACATGATGCATTGACCACATCCAGCTACGCTTCTTCCACCCTCTCCTCTGCACTCCGCCCAGGCCCTGGCAATCAGTATTCTGCTTTCAAGTGAGTTCTCATTTTCAGTTTTCACATGTGGAAAAGAACGTACAGTATGTCTATCTATGCTAAATTCACATGAGACATGCATTTATCCTTCCTATAGACTCTGGGTTTATTTTAAATACCCCTGTTGAGGTTGTGACAGGGAAGAAAAGGTCTAAGTGGGGAAATGGCAGAGAAGGTAATGCAATATGTATATCAAGAAAGCAGACAGATTAGGAGACATGGGGGGGGGGGAGTAGCAAAGGGGAAAAGAGACGGATGGAGGAGTGGTTAATGATATGGATGTATGAACACATAACAATACAGTGAAACCTATTTCTTTGTATGCTTACCAATTTTTTTTATCTTGATAATGAATAAAATATTCCTACTTAAAAGCCCAAGTGGAACTTTCCCTGAAATGCATTAGACTCGGTACATTTGCAGAGTACCTCTGGAGGAGACTGTTAGCACATCAGGTGCTTTTCAAGGTGCAAATGTAGTGCGTCATCTATATAGGTTTCTTCATATGGAGAGTGTGCATTTCCTTAAAATTTTCAATATACTCAGGGTCTGGAGAGATGGCTCAGTGGTCAAGAGCTCTGGCTGCTCTTGCAGATGATGTGAGTTTGGTTCCTAGGACCAATGTAATTCCAATTCCAGGGTACTCAGTACCCTCTTCTGGCCTCCCATGGGCACTGCACATATGTGGTGCACATAAATACATGCAAACACTTATACACATAGAAGAAAGAAACAGATCTTTAAAAATAGATTATTTATATCATGTTTATAAATTATAAATATTTCATATATAAATTTAACAGTTTTGGTTGCTAAATGCAATTCAACAATTTTCCTACTTTTTTCTAATGGATTATTGCTAGTCTATTAGAAAGCTAGTGATCCTACAATACTTAACAGCCCTGTAAGGAAATAAGTCCTATGCTTTAGCTAGAGTGCTACTAATTTTCCCCAGGTCTTCCTAAGATTGTGATATAGTTTACAGTCACCAGTCTTTTTTTTATTTGCTATGTCCTTTACACCTTTATTTACTAGCTCTTTCAGAGAAATATTAGTTAAAACTGGCCAGTGTTAGCATCTTTTTCTGATCTGTTACCAGAACGTTTTTCTTAAAATCCCTGTCTCTGTTGGTTTCTGATAGATATTTTTTAATGATATAATTTCACTCCCAGTTTACTAAGAGATTTCATGAGATCTTAGTGTTTAAGAATTTATTTTTATTATTTTTAATTGTGTGGTGTGTGTGTGTGTGTGTGTGTGTGTGTGTGTGTGTGTGTGTGTAGCTAGAATTTTCCTAGTCCTGCCTGGCCCACAGTCAGGACAAATCTCTCTCACCCGCCAGTCCCACAGCTGCTCAGACCCAACCAAGTAAACACACAGAGACTTATATTGCTTACAAACTGTATGGCCGTGGCAGGCTTCTTGCTAACTGTTCTTATATCTTAAATTAACCCATTTCTATTAGTCTGTAAGTTGCCACGTGGCTCGTGGCTTACCAGTACCTGACATCTCGCTTGTCATGGCAGCGGTTGGCAGCTACTCTGCCTCAGCCTTCCACTTCCCAGAAATCTCCTCTCTCCTTGTCACATCTATACTTCCTGCCTGGCTACTGGCCAATCAATGTTTTATTTATTAAACAATCAGAGCAACATATTTAACGTACAGAACATCCCACAGTGTGTGTGTGTGTGTGTGTGTGTGTGTGTGTGTGTGTGTGTGTGTGTGTGTGTGTAGTGTGTGCATGAGTGAAGTTGCTCATAGGGACCAGAAGAGGGCACCAGATTCCCCTGGAGCTAGTGTTACAGGTTGTCCTGAGTGGGCCATGTGAGTGCTGGGATCCGAACTCAGGTTCTCTGGAAGAGCAGTACCTGCTCCTAACCTCTGAACTGTCTCTCCAATTCACCCACCTTTTAAAAGATTTGTTATCATTTTTAATTACTTGTCTTTCTGTGTTTCTGAGTGCAGATACTGATATTTCATTTACCATTTGTCTTATGGGCATCTACCTCCCCCTTTTTTTTTTCTGTTACTTAATTTCTTATTTCTCTACTGTTTTAGCATTCCTATAACAAACGCTGTTTGGTCTGAGGCTTTGTTATTTGAGCATACTGCTCACTCTGCTCATTAATTTTTTATTTATGCTTGGACATCTTTGCAGTGAAGTACAACTGGCAGACACATTCCTTTTTTTAATGTTGTCTTTTCAAATTCCATTGCTGGGGCTATGAATAAGTGAAATGAGTTCTTCCTAGAGTTGATTCTGTTAGGTAAAATAAAATGAACTTCAGTAAAAAGCTTCTCACCCAATAATTTCTTAAATAATATGACTTCCTTCTTTTCTTGTTTATTTATGATGCACACCTGCGTGGGCTTTTCTGAGTCTTCAAGTGAAGCAGAGAGAAGAGAAAAAAAAAAAACCCAGTAAGTTAATGACTCAGAAAGCCGAGGGGAGCCGAGTCTGCACAGGAAGCTGAGAACCTCATCCTCTTGCAGACTTTGGTAAGCTTGGCATGGCGCCTCGCCTCACACAACACACTCCCTGCCCATCAGGACCACCTCAAAAGCCATCCTCCAGACAGAAGCAGGGAGCTGTTCATCAGAGTTTCTGTAACATTGCTGCTCCTCAGTGAGGGAGGGAGTTTAACCCCAGGTGCCACCTTTGTCTGCCACATCCTGAGAGAGAAGCTTTCTCCAGAGCAGACATAGATTTTAACCAAATCCATGATACAAAGCAAAGTAGAACAGCACGGCTTTTTCAGCTTCGGTGTGCCTTTTGTAAGAGCTTTCACAAGCCTGTGATTAATACAACTGCCTATTTCAGATCATAATAATAACATGTAGAGGGGTGGAGGGAAATATGGATTACAGAGTTGTTTGTTTTTTTTTAACATTAACGCATTAGGTTTTATTTTTTGCAAACTCTCTTTTCCCGTAAACAATATGAATAATGCAAACAATCAGATATTGTTGAATAAGAAATATAAATAAGCCTTAGGTGTGTCTTTAAAAATCATCATAACATGTAGGGTATTTTCTTCCAACGTGTTATTGACAGATGAAGTCTGGTACTTTCATCATTGGTTTGCTTTTGAAGAGGTGGTTGTGTTATTCTGGCCTCCTAATATCTACACTATGTAAATGTTGATCTCCATATTTGTTTATTTCTTTTCCATTTTTCATGGATATATGTGGTATGCACATGTGTGTGCATGTATGCATGTGTGTGGGCACACATGTGGGGGTGCACTTACATATGCGTGTGTGCACGTGGAAGCCTGAGGTTGACAATGGGAATTGTTTTCCATCCGTTTTCCACCTTATGCATTGAAGCAGGGTCTCTTCATCAAAACCAGAGGCTGCATCAAGCTTCTGAGGCTGGAATGACAGGCACTTGAGTGTTTCTATGCATCTGAATTCTGCACCTCATGCTTGCAAAGCAAGTACCTTAAGCCTCGAGCCACGGTCCCAACCCTCAGTGTTTGTCCAAACTATGAAATACACACGCTGATCCCAAGAATACAAGTTAGTAAGATTCAAGAGTTTCTGCCCACAAGCCAAGCCCTCACAGTCAAGTGGGAGCCACTGATACTAATCAAATGTTTATTCAGTGACTTTTTACATGGCCATGACGGTGACACCAGATAAAACCATATGAGGGAGGAAGATCGATTTCGGCTCCAGGTTTCAGAGGTTTCTGTTCAGTGTGTTAGAAACAGCAAGGTGAAAACTCCTCATATCGACACAAGCATAAAGCAGAGGGGAGCTGTAACCAGAACAGGTCCAAACCTTCAAAAACCCACCCCTAATGACCCGCTCCAACTAGCCAGACCCCCCACCTGCTCCATAGCACCACCTGCTGGGAGACAAGTGTTCAGAACATGAGTTCTTGGGAGGGAGCATTTCAGATTCAACCCATGACATGAATCCAATGGGTTTTTTTTGTTTTTTTTTTTTTTTTCAGATCAGTATATAATTTTGACTGTTTTAACAGCTGACAGGGAATATGAGCATTCAAAGTATATAGAAAACACACATTCTTTGAATGGATGGCTTTAGGTTAAGACTTCCAGGATGGCGTAGTAAGTAGGGACAGAGATTATGACAAGCACTATAGATGACCCATGTAAATGCCATCCACATCCCCCTTCTCTTTGTTCCACCCACATGCTATCAGTGTTCCAGCCTCCTTTCCAGGGAGTACAGGCCACTTAGGACTTCAGGCAGTTAGGTGGGCAGGAAACCTCTTGATCAAGCTTCTTGTCCTAGATTAAAAAAGACAAAGGTTGGGAGGACCTGAGTTTGATCCCTAACACCCACATACTAAACCAGGAATGCTGGTGTGTGCCTATAATTCCTGTGCTGGGGAAGCAGAGACAGGTAGACACTTAGAAGCTCATTGGCCAGCCAGACTAGGCAAACTGAGGAGTTCCAGGTTCAGAGATTTGGCCTCAAAAGTAAGGAGTGATGAAGGAAGATACCCAGCAGCTGACCTTTGGCCTCTACATGTATAAGTATGCACACATGGACATGAACATGAACAGACAACATATACATGCACATACCTATGCATACAAAAAAGGCAACAAGAAGAAGTGCTTTGTGATGCTTGTTCCACTCCCTTGAGAACAAATAAGAGGCCTAGAAGGCAGCAGAAGTACTTTTTCATCTGTGAGATGAGCCTCTGCCTACCGACAATCATTCCCTTCAACATATTGATCCGTATGCCAGCCTTGCACCGCTTAGCTCAGGGCTTCTCATTAGGAACAGTGGTGAAGTTCTCTACGCCTGTGACAAACAGATCCTCTGCTGTTTGCAGCCAGATATAATCCCAACTAATTAAGAGGAGTGAGGTCAGATGTGGGGGACGGAGCTGTAACCAAGATCAGTGCATTAATGAAAACACTGGGTGGGAGGAAGCCAGACTCACCGGAGAAACAAATACTTTTCATTTAGCCTCCCCATCTCTTGCATTAAAAATTTATCCACGGATAAAATTAGAATGCAAATGGGAGACACACAAGAGTGGGAGGGAGACAAGAGAGGGCCGGGGGAAAGAGTAAACAGAAGAGACTATATAAATGTATGAAATTGTCAAGGAAAAACTGAACCAATAAAAAAATGTTTAAATGGAAGAAGCACAAAATTATAACTTCGAAGCATTATGATAATTTATTACTACCATCTCAGCTATTAATGAAGGCATGGTAAGGAAAGCTCACTACAGGTCAGTGCTAACTGCCATGGGAGTCGACACTATGGGTTCAACCATGGTTTTGTAAGTAGGAAGGCAACAGTAAGAACATCTAACACAAAGATGATGTTAGAGCCACATGATTTTACCTTTAACAGCCCTAATAGTTTCTATAAGGAATATTACAGTTCCCTAGAAAAATGGATCTAACATCATATATAGTATATATCATATCATAGCATTTCATTTCCTATTGAGAACCCCCTAGAATGGCTCCCATGGTAGGGGCTCAACAGTCCAGCAATGGTTGTCTACACACCAACCAAGCTGAGAACCCAGTGGCGGCTCAGTCCACAAATCTGGGTTCCTCGGCAGTCCCAATCTGGTACTGTAGGCCTGGAAGATTCTCATAAGGTTTCTAGTCTTCAGTCCACAGTGGAAGGCTGAAGAAGTGCGTTCTGATATCAGCCAAAGCCAGCCAGCCAGCCAGCCAGCCAGCCAGCCAGCCAGCCAGCAGCAGCAGCAGCAGCAGCAAGAATCAAAGTCAGGCAGCCCCATCTAATGTCTCTTCCAACTGGGCCACCTGTTGGGAGGTGCTAGCACTCTGGGAGAAGGACTTCTCTTGGTTAATCCTTTCTGGACATGGCCTCTCAGATCCACCTACATGGGTATCTTAGTCGATACCAGATCGGGTCAAGTAAACAAGCACAGTAGGATATTGCAAGTGAACCATTTAGCAGCAGGTAGCTAACAATCAGTCCTCTCTTGTATATTTTCTTTTGTGTCTCCTCACCCTGCCATGTGTAACTCAGGCTATTTCCTTTCCATTTTTAAAAAGTTGTTTCTTAAGTATTTTGAAAGGTAACTTGGGAAGGAAGTATTTTGAAATGACCTTTCAGTCTTGATATAACTATAATTCATATTTGATTTGGAAGCTAATGAAACTAATAGAAGTGGGGAGAATGTGAGGAAGAAATGATTGGCATAGATTTCGAATAGGAAGTTGTCACAATATTGATACAAAATGTGCTCAGAACTATGGACTGGAGAAACCAGATCCCAGAGATTATGTGTGGAACTGGATGACTCAGGAGCTATTCGTTGCTTGTAAGGGAGGAAAGAAGACAGAGTGGAGGGTTGTCCCTGGCTACTAACTTGGTAAGTGGTCAAATCAGCAAGTCAAGACACAGAACACGCTGAACAAAAAAAAAGGCTACCCACTGTAAAAAATCTCCACTCCCCTGTGGACATTCAGTGTTTATTTACCGAGCCCCGGTTGTATCAGGCACTTATTGCCGCATTAGTGCAGTGTAAGGAGCATCCCTAAGATTCCACTGGTCTGTAATAATGAATAACTGTCCCACTCACTAGACGATAGCATCCAGCTGGTTCGGGCTAGTCTGTTTCCTGAGTGGATCCCATCTCAAGTGTGAGCAGTTAGTTGCCAAGTCATCTAATCTGGCTTCAGGGAAGGCCAGCGATGCTCAGCTCAGCTCCACATGTACGTTCCTCCTCCAGTAGTCTGCCCAAGGATGTTCTTGGGAATAGTGGTGTGCAGAGGGCAGACAGGTGCATCTGTGTTGTTTCTTTTTCATGTTGTGACTGAGTACTTGACAGGGAAGCAGCTTAAGAGAGGGAACTTCAGTTTGGACCACAGTGTGAGGTGAGGGAGGCACTGTGGTAGGACCCAGAGGCAGCTGGTCGGTCACAGTCCATCCATAGTCAGGAAGAAGAGAGTGGACCGTGAGTAAGGCCAAGCTGTAACAGGTCAGCATCCAGTGACCCCGCTCCACCATCAGTGCTCCACTTCCTAAAGGTTCCATAACCTTCCAGAACAGCGCCAGCAGCTGGGGCCAAGGGTTCGAACCCGTGAGCCTAAGGGAGATAGTTCATATTCAAAGACAACACCATAATAGCATCTTTCAAATCTATGCTGGTGTCATAGCTGTCAACTCCCCAATGGCCAAAAGAAGTCCTAAAGCTAGACCAGGTTCAAGGTTGCCAGTGACAATAGCATCAAACTCTGAAGGCAAAGAATAAGGATAAAGAAAAAGACCGAATAGTCAAGCCATTCGTATTACGTATGTGCAGATATATCAGCTGTGTGCCAAGCACAGATCAGCATCTTCTCATTGCTGTAAGAAAACATCTGACAAAGCAACTTAAGGAAGAAAGATCATGGCTACAGAGTAGCTCCAGTTGTGGAGGCAGGAACATGAGAAAGAGGTAGACTGACTGAAGGAAGAGCAGATACCACCACATTACAGGGGAAGAAGGGAAGGAAGCCATTCAAGAGGAGGGAGGAAAGTTTACTGAAGGCAGACTATGTGTCACATGATGTTTGAAGCATGTAGGGGGATGTCAGGCTAGGAAACATTTGTCACCGTATTAGATCCAAAGGCTAGAGCAGTAATTGGTAAACGGAGAAGCTGAAGCCTCTGGTGGAGACCAGAGAGCAAAGGAATGATAGGATTGGTCCTGGGATGATTAGGAGAAGACCTACAGTCTCCTGTAGGAGAGCTGCCTCCTTGACATTAAACATGGAGGCATCTCTTAGCAGTGCCATGGGGAAAGGATGGGGTCTCAACAGGAGTGTGCAGGGCTCTGTGGGGTTCCTGAGGTCTTGCTGTGGGCAGAGCAGCCTTGCCAATGGCCCTGGGAAGTACAAAGGCCTTCTCCTTTCTTGGGAACTTTCATGATTGTGGGAGTGGAGGAACAAGAACTCCGGCATGTCTCCTGGGGAAGCCACATGGTGACTTCAGCAAAGATGCCTCTAGCAGAGCTTTGAAGGAGTGGAGAGGGATGAGATGGACCGCACAGGCAATAGGTCATCTGTGGGAAACAGGATCTGCAATGCACACAGCAGACTCCATGCCCTACTTTTTAAGCCACAAATATTTTAGAATATTCCCATGTGGAACTACAATAAAATGTACAGATTTTACACTCCAGATACTCATGCATTTTCAAGAGCAAAGATCAATATATGTACTGTACTACAAAAGAGGAGTAGGAGAAAAAAATCAATTTATAATCAAATAAGTTATTTCAACATGGAAATACTCAAGGCACCTGGCATCAGGAGGGAGGGAGAATGAGGAAGGCTTGCGGTTTTATTCACAGTCAAAATTCTATGATAGCAGTAGATTCTGAAAAAAATGGGAATGGGCTTTCTTATTCCTTTCTCTCTTTATTTTAACCCAAATACAGCAATCCATGCTATTATCAGTAGCATGATTTTCTGAAACAGAGATCTATTCTTGGTAATCAACAGAAAATAAACCTTTGTTTATATGACAGATTCCTAGAAAACTTAAGGTACATTACAAGCCATGCCAAACCACTCTTTATGTGGTGAACACTGTATTATAGCAATAGTAACTTGGATTACCATATTTAGATTAAAATAAATAAATGAATAAAGGAATAAGGCAGATTCCTAGAAAATTGGAAACATATTACAAATGATGCAAAACCACTCTTTATGTGGTAAACACTATAATGGACTTCTCAAAATGTTACATCCTGACACTTTGAATCCACCAATGTGCTAGCCCATTCTTGTCCTCCATTTTGCTTGCCATAGCTTCAGCTACCCAATCAACTATGGTCTGCAAAAAACTAAAAGAAAATCCCAGGAGTAAACAACTTAGTTTTTACATTGTGACCTATTTTTGAGTAGTATTATGAGATCCAGGCCATCCTGCTCTGTTCCACTGAGGATGTAATTCAATGCTTTGTTCAGAGTGTTCACTCTGTGTACATCACCTGCCCACCAGTCACTAAGCAGCTGTGAGATCCCTTGCCATGGGATTACAATTCTTTAATAATGACTTCAAATAGTAAGAACAATACAATGGCAATTTTATTATAGTACATTGTTGTTTTTATTGTTATATTTTGTTAATAGTTATTTTTGCTGATTTCTTTCTCTGCATAATTAATACATTGAACCTTGTCATAGGTAGGTATAGGAAAAAACAATCTGTAGACGGTGCAGTGCTATACAAGCTTATGGGATTGTGAGCCTTGGGGAGTGGAGAGACCTCATGGCACAAGGGACTTCCCAGATAGACCAAGTTAAGGGTCCTAAGATGGGGAGGTGATCCTGGCCACCTGTGTGGGCCCAGCACACTCACATGGGCCCTGAAAAATTAAAGTGGGAGAGGAAGGTTAAAATCAGAGAGGGACTAAAGATGCTACACTGCCAGCCTTGCCAGGGGAGGATGCAAGAGGATCACAGGCAGCTCCAGCCCTGGGAAACAGAAGCCATGCGGACATCCAGATTCTAGCTTAGCAAAGCCTACTTTTGATTTTGGATGATAAACCTGAAAATAATGTGTATTGTTTTTAGTAAAACAGTAATTCTGGTCTTTATATAAAATGAGATCCAGGCTTAGGGTTTGGGCAAGAGGTTTTTAATCACCTGTATGGACACTTGGAGGAATATTCCAAAACTTATTTGGGGGGGGGGGAGGACATGGCTCATATGATAGAGTGCTTGCTCTAGCATAATGTAAGTAGTGTGGTGGTACACGCCCATAATCCCAGCATTCAGGAGGTGGGGGCAGGAGAATCAGAAGTTCAAGTCTGTCCTCAGCTACATAATGAGTTTGAAGTACATGAGATTATGTTTCAAAAAAATTATTTGGAGTGTAGTACAAGGCTTCCTGATGCAAGACCAGGCCATTCATCACAGGGTACCCAACATCCCTGGCTCCACACGTGAATGCCAGCACTTCACCCAGTGTCATTTTCATCACCAGGCATGTCCTCCCACACGAAAATTTGAAGATGGAAGTACCCTCTGTCTAGAAGCAAGAATTTGAGTACTGGTCTAAACTACAAACCTAGTTTCAAAGATACTTTCCAGGTACCCAACGGCCTCAAAGCAGACACTGTTGTAGATCAATAGCCTACTGGAATGCTGATCAGTCAATAGATTCCCAAATTGATTTCTTAAAAGCTCTTGCTTATTTGGTCCTTCCTGGGTCCTGTGCCTGATGGCAACACTGAGACCAGAATCTGCCTTTGATAATGAAAACCGCCACCGTCCATAGCCATCCTGTTTCCCAAGGAGACATCTTAATGAAATCCCCAGTTACTATAAAATTTAGCAGCAGGGGGAATTGGTGTAGTTAAAATAGCAAAAGGAACCGCTGTCCCCTGCTGTGGATTCGGGGTTGTGTGGTGGCCGGGGCTTTTATCTAATGCTTCCTCCCTCCACAGTCATCCCTTAGTATCTACAGAGGTGAGACAAGCTTAGCGTAATATGATTCCTTCTTGCAACGGATGCTGTCATTCAGATTCCATTTGAGGGACCCAACAGGGGATTCTGGTGGAACATCCAGAGAAAGAATTGTGGATTTCTAAGAGGGCCAGGCACATTAGGAGCCGAGGCAAAAAAAAAAAGCCCTCTGGTTTAGGAGAAGCCCAGGAGAGGGTAAGCACTGAAGGCAGGGAAGACATGCTTCCTTCCTGACGCACAGTGTTGTAATTAGCCCCTCACCCAGGAGACTAGGCACCCACACTTTGCACTTCAGGCTGTCTGTCCTCAGGGGAGACTGCCAACTGTGATGTGAGGGTCGGGATGGAGCAGGGTGAAACGGCTCATTACAGAACTGTTCTGTACATGGGGGTGGCAAGCTCTAAGCCCTTCTCTCTACTTAAGAACGTGGTTTGATCCTTACCAAGTCAAGGGATGTTCTTTTTTGGTGAAGGGGAAAGTATGATGAATAGTCTCTCCAGTTAAAAGAGTAGATAATTGTTGCATAATTAGACAACACTTCACCGGAGGGTTTGCCGGAGGCACAACCCAATGCAAAGGTTGAGAATGAGGGTGTTGTCCTTCCTTCTTGCCTGCATGATAACGGAGAACTTGGCAGCTAATTTCCCCAGCTATTCCCATCCCTTCTTTGTTTTTCACACTCCTTTAGTTTAAGTAGATTTATTTGCCAAGTAGATCAAAAGCCTTCCAAGATGGAAATGACCCCTCATTATTTGTGATTCAGTAGGCTGCCCAAAGAGGGCCTTCGTATAATTGACAATGATGACATATTGTGAAGTACTGTGACAAGGATTCTGAAATCACTCATTTATCAGCAAATACCGGATGACTCAAGTCTCAAGGTTAATCTAACAGTAAATTAATAATCCCTGACAAAACCTCTGTGGACTGTAGGCTTGCAATGCTGTGTTCAATGGGAACTGATGCTCCCAGAAAAACAAAACAAAACAAAACAAATAAGAAGTCTGCCTCTGTGTTAATGATTCTCCAAGACTGAGTAGAATTCAGTGATTGTTCAAGAGTCTGAAAGTTGTGGTTTGACAGCCAAGTTCTATTGGACTATATCTTTAGCCCCATAAATAGCCATTCATAGCCCACCCCTGTGTGTGATTAATATCCTTGTGTCTCTGGTAAAATCCTTTTTGAATATACAAAAAGGTCTCCAGTTTCATCAACCAAATGGCTAAGAATGCCATTAGATAAACAACACTTGAGACCTATAGCAGAGATGTCCCCACTCGGCTCTAACCGTCTACCTGATGTTTCCGCCAATGTATTCTTAAAGCTCCTTGGTTCGTGATTTTCTTGGTTCTGTGACTATAAAGACTTTATGAAAGTTAACATACTCTTGGGGATAAGCTGAATCTGGTTCCTAATCTGTGGTCATTCTTATTTGGCTCAAGAATAAACTGTCTCCTATTCCCCTTGAGGTGAGCTGTGTTTTAGATTTGACATCCGTGATGTAGAAAAAATTAAGAGCCCCTAAGAGCTTTCAATTTAATAGTTAAATTTACACCAGTGGTAGGGGCATCGTTCACTGTGCACAAGAAGCTTCTCAAGGTCTACCCATTTGTGCCCCTTGACCAGAACTGTGCTATGTCTAGAATCACAGGTGAAGATTTGACATACTCTCAAATCTCAAATCACAACTCAAATTGTGAATTGAATTTTACACCCCACCCACCAAAATGAATACATTAAATTCCAAGGCCAGGCATAATAAGGTATGCCTGTAGTCCAGCTGTGTGAGAAGAGGAAGCAAGTAGGGTCATTTGAACCCAGGAGTTCAGAGATAGCCCAGGCATGACAGCAAGACCCCATTTTCCAAAATCATATATTTCATACACACATAAACACCACCACCACCACCACCAGCAGCAGCAGCAGCAGCACCATAGTCATGGTAGAAGAATTAGAAATGCAGAAATGTGTAATGTAAGACACATATTCTTCTAATGAAGAATTATTCTTTGAATAATATAGCACAAAAAAGAAAAAGAGGCAGAAAATGTCTATATTAGAGTCTTTGCAAATGTAAGGAAAAAAAAACAACAGCAACAAATGTCCTCTTCCAAATGTCTGTGTCAGATAAAGGGAAAATCAAAAAGACCCTATTGGAAGAAGAGAAAACCACAAGAAAACTAAAATGCAATTTCAGGATTAAAACTGCACTGAAGATAACAGCAGACACAGAAAAGCCAAATTTGTCCCATAGAGGGGAAAAGGAGTAAATTGTTCTAGAACAAAGAGAGGAGAAGAAAAATGAAAATTTGAGAGAAAAGTTATTAGTTATAAAACAACAACAACAACAACAAAATGAGCCCCAAATCCAATTTCAGATCTGCTTATTCTTAGAGAGAAGTCGAGCCCAAGCTGAACAACCGCACAGAATTTCAATAGAACCAACCTTCCTGAGTGAAGCCACCTCCCAGAACATACACCATGTACTCCTACATCCCAGGAGCTCTAACGAAGGAGAACTCTGCTCTCATTAATTCTAAAGTCTATGCTAAAAATGAAAAATTCTTTTTACATATCCCTGTGGGAAAAATAAGAGACTCGATAAGAAGGAAAAATTACTATGAATTAAGTCTTCTGATGGAATGTTATAAATGTCTGAGTGGAAATGAGTAAAAGCAGAAAGGATAATGACCTTATTGGTCTGTGGATATGGCTCAGTTGGTACAGTTTCTGCCTAGCATGCAGGAAGCTATGGCTTTAATCCTATCCCCAGCAGTACATAGAAACTGGGCTTTGGTAGCATGTTTATGGTCCCACTAGTTAGGAGGTAGAGGCAGAAGGATCAGGAGTTCAAGGTCATCCTCTGCTATGTCGTGAGTTCAAGGCCAGCCTGTGCTAGAAGGGACCCTGTCCAAAATGTCATCTACGTATGAACTGACCTACATTATCACACTTGGAAGATAGTCTCAAATGTGCAAGAATTTTGAACACAGAGCAGTCACACCATTTCCTTAGATGACTATGCACAAGTACCAAAACTGTGAAGAAATTAATAAAATTGAAAACTCAGAGGAGGAAGGATGGAGGCAAAGTAAGCAATCATGAAATTACAATCTATCTAATAGTATTTCTGCCCATTTTTACACAGTAATTAAGGTGGAATCTGTACAGTTGCTTTTCTCTTGCTGTGATTAAACACCATGACCAAAGACAGCTAAAGGAGGAAGCTGATTTGAAATAAGGTTCCAGAGAGGGGGTTCATAATGGTGGAGAAGGCAGGACAGCTAGAGGCAGGTATGGTGCCAGGAGCAAGAAGCTGAAGGATCAAATCTTCAATAGCAAGAAGAGGGGAGAGCAAACCGGAAGTGGGTGGGGCTACAGACTCTAAAATCTCACTCTTACTGAAGTGCTTCCTCCAGCAAGGCTCTGCCTCCCAAAGGTTCTACAACCTTGCTGAACATAGCTACCACCAGGAACCAAGAGTTCAAATTGTGAGCCTGTGGGCAACATCTCTAGTTCACACCATCACAGAATCAAAATGTTGGAAATTTTAAGAAAGAAAAATAGTTGAAAGATCCATAATTTGCTAATAACAACAATATAGCAATAGATTATATTTATACATGTAAGAATTAGAGAACTAGGAATATGTCCACTGTGAAGGGTACAGCCATTGGAAGGTAGGTTATTATTGACTTAATAATGGAAAAATCTAGATTCAGGTGGAATTTGTTATATCTCTTTGTAATATTTCTGATCGCAAAGGAGAGCTATGTTACATATATTAATTGGGAGACTAGAAAATCAAGCTATAATTGCCGCTGCTTCATTAGTCTGCGTGCTTAGAGTTTTGTGACCTGCTTGTTATGTGCAGTGAAAGCAGTCTTGCTAAAATCAGCTTACATTAACTGTGCCAAGTAAAAGGTGTCACTATTCCATTTCCGTTCATGAATATAGTGCACTTTGATCATACTTCCTCTATTACCCTCCCCTTAATCTTTTTATTCTTTGAAATGTTCATACATTTATTCAATGTGTTTTGATCATACCCATCCACCATTACCTCCCTCCAACTCCCTCAGTGTCCCCACCCCATCTCTTCTCAAGTTCATGTCCTACACTATCTTAACTGTTGATAACCCCCAGACATCTGACCAAAGTCTCACTTGTTTGAGGTCGTTCTCTGCTGGCACACTATGTCCTTGCTCTTGCTGGCTTCATCAGCCCACCTCTCCTCCTCAGCTCAAGCTACTTTCCTCTGGCTTCACTGACCATTCTTCCGCCACCCTCTCTGGAGCTACAGGGGCCACATTGAAGAAATAACCTGCTTCCTCAGGACCCTGGTCAGGAGACTGATCAGCCCAATACCAGGGTGATTCCTTTATGTCAAAGACCTTAGGGACCTCTTCAAAGTCCCTCCTGCCATGCAAAGTGGAAACACTTATCACAGATTCCCAAAGTTAGGACTTGGACCTCTTGAGGTGGGGAACATATTCTACTCACCAAAATATTATGCAGCCATATCTCATTCAACCAATTCTGTTTATTTGGCATTTGTATCACTAGTTTTAAAATAATAACATATGCGACACCAGCCTGTGCAAACTGAATATTTCCAGAGGGCAACTTTCTAAAATTGGAATTCGAAGTCAAGGACTTTTTTTTTTCCAGTGCCCAAACTCTTGATGTATTGCTGAATTTCCTCCCCAAAATGCTTGGTTTTGTACCTTAGAAACCAGGAACTGGGTATCTGGGTTTTATTTTCAATTATAATATTTAACAATTTGAAAAGTACAACTAGTATCATTATTGCACTAACACTAATTCCTTGATAATTAATGAACCTGAACTGGTTTTTAATTGTATTTTGAAAGAGTCCTAAGGGATAGCAAAATGGCTGAGTGGGTAAAGGCACTTGCTACCAAACTCAAAACCTGAGTTTGATCCCTGGGACCCATGTGGTGGAAGGAGAGAACGAACCCCTTAACATTGTCCTCTGAACTCCATATGAGTGCTGTGACATGGTTATGTATGTGTCTTTGCACACACACGTGACAAGTAAATATTGTTTTTTAATTTAAATAGAAAAATCCTGAACCCATAGAATTCTTTCGACACCATTAAAATGTAGAAACTCCATTTTCTAATCCAAAGTCTTAATTCTGAAACTGGACACCCCCAGATCTTATTAACCAGCCTGATGAACTGTTTCTTATTTAGAGACGTGATGCCATTCAGAAAGTCTCCATTAGCTGTGTTTGGAACTGTCGAGGTTTGCTGAAATGGAGCAGCTGAACTTAAAACAAGTTCAATGTCACTTCCATCAAGGATTAACTCATATTTCTGCATTTGAGATAGTAAACAAGCAATACTTGGGTTTATGTGAACCCTGAGAATCTATTTTTCAGACTTCAGTAAGAGACCCATTCTGAGCCATTACAGTGATGAGACAATTCACACATTCAAGCCTCCAGCCCCTGTGACAGCCCTGGTAGTGTTCTGCATGAGGACAGAGAGCCAGGCCTAGCTCCTCACCGTTAATCAGCCAAGGAGACTGACTTCTACACTGAGGGGATTGAAGACCCTCCGGAGGGTTCCTCTGGACCCTTCACAATAACTGTCCCTCTCATTAGGGTCTTTGTGGCTTTTAAGTACACTTTTCCAAGCCAGATCCCCCTAACGTTGTAAAGTCGGTCTCTGCTCTTTGCTCATTCTCCGTGTTGGGGTTTCTCCCCCTGCTCCTTCAGCTGGTAACCATTGTCTCCAGTCACAGTCCTTAGTCTTGCACAGAGCCGATGGACAAAGTCTAGTATAGAAGGACAGATGCCACTTGATGGCGCATAGGTTGGGAATCTTAAAAGTTTATCTTATTGAACGAAGTTGGGAAGGGTGTGAGAGAGAATTGAAGAAAAGATGGTGTAATGGATGCAGAGGCGCAGTTAGATTAAAAAAGTAACTTCCCATGCCCTCTAGTACAGTCAGATGACTATGATTGACAATAAATAATATTTCAGTATCACTAGCAGAGAAGAATATGAATGCCCCTCACCCAAAGATAGAGGTCTGAGGTGATGGACATGTCAATTATCCTGATCTGACTTTTATACAGCATATACATGTATTGAAATGTCACACTGTGTGCAAAATATGTACAGTCACTGTGCACCAATTTAAATGTCATGAAAGCATTAAGTCTCTTAATAAAAGGTAAAAATATATTTTTTTAAGTTTCTTTGCTTCTTAAATTTTTCTGGTATGTCTTTGAATTCAAGGTTTTATAGTCTGTTAAGATATTTTTTTTCATCTGTTATTTTTAGTTAAGAAAGCTCTCTGGCAACCTGTGGTGTTTATGTCTCTTTTCTTGAGAGTTTTGTATGGGGGTAAAAGAATGATGTGTGTGTGTGTGTGTGTGTGTGTGTGTGTGTGTGTGTGTGTGTGTGTGTGTATGTGTTTTGCAGATATGCATGCGTGTGAGTGAGAACAAATGTAGAGGCCAGAGATCTACATCAGGTGTCTTCCTCAACCACCTATTTTTTTTTTTTATTTTTTGAAACAGAGTCTCCCATTGTACCTGGCACTCACCAATTTATCTAGGTTGGCTGGCCACTAAGCCCTGGAGATCCTCCCATTCCCCCCAACACACACACACACACACACACACACACACACACACACACACACACACACACACTGATGTTACAGTTGCATACTTCTGGCCTGGCTTTTTGTTTTTGTGAGGGTACAAAATGTCAAACCAAGTCTTCATACTTTCTCAGCAAATGCATTACTGACTGAGCCACCCTCCTGGCCCGAGGCAATGATTTTCCCCCAAAATATGACGAGATTTCTTTGCAGATCTTTCCTCATTGCATAAGTTTATAATGCCGTGGTTGTTTAAACAAAATTATCATAGGCAGCAGTCTGCAGGCATTTTATTACAACTCTTAGAGCCGTCTTTCCAAACTTGTGTTTATACCATGCTTTTTAAAAATTACTGAGACTTCATTTTACTATTTGTCTGGATGAGCAGGCTCCTTTTACCACCATCATTAAGATACCACACTTTGTGGTATTGCTTCAGGGGTCTTTGCGTGCAGTGAAAACTGTTTCTTGGTTTGGGGAAACTAGGGCCCTGGAAACTCCATGGCCACCTGAGTCACTCTGAGCCAGCAGCTCTCACAACCATCACCTCTTGATGGCAAAGCTGACGGGTGAGTGAGTGCAGTAGAAGAAAAAGCAATGCTTTACTGGAGTTGGGGGTGGTGTTGTGCCCAGATCATAACCCCCAGAGAGACCACCAAGGATGAGCATACCAGAATGCAAAAGCAAGGTTTACTTCTGCTGCAAGTCATGACAGGGAACTCATCTCAAGCCATCTCAAGTGAGGCAGGGAAGAGTTACTCTTTCTTGGGGAAGTTAGTTTTTATAGGCAAAACCCATAAAATTTCTTAGAGGGGAGGGGGTTAGTATGGGTCCACCCTTGATTGGTCCAGTTTTTCCTGGGCCTGGACTTTATCTTATTCTAGCTTATCTGTTTGCCCTATCAGGAGTTTTACAACTCATCTCCGGGGTCTGGTCATGTTATCTCTGGAGAGAAGCATCTTGTGGTTAATTGGTTACCATCAGACATCCTGACTCTGTTCTTTTGAGTTCCTGGGGCTGACACCATCATTTCTGGGGACTTGAAACTGGCCTGGGTCTATCTATATTGAGATATCTTTGTCTAAGGCCCCCTTTTTGAGACAATAGAGTGAGGGTCTTGTGCCTAGATCATGTCCCCAAAGCTGCCACTGGACACTTTAGGTACAGAATGCAAAAGTAAGGTGTTTTCTAAGTTTACAAGCCTCCAGGGAGGCTCTTTCAAATCTCTCATTCACAGCAGGGAGGTTGGAAGGAGCGCTCCCCTTTCTTTGTGAGGCTAGTTCTTAAAGGCACAGACCATATAATTTATTTTAACTCGCCTCTTTTTTTAGTCTTTTGGTCGAATATCCTGACTGTGTTTTCCAAAGTCCCTGTAGCAGATACAGCCACCTGGGGAAAAGGGGTCTAAGTTCTTATCTACACTTAGGAATCCTGGTTTAAGCTTCTCTTTGTCTGTAGGGGATAGAGTGGGGGGTTTTACTGAGGTATCACAGGTGGGGCTCCCTGCAAAGATGGAACTCAAAAGGGAGTTGCCAGTTTGGCCTTCTGGTCGAATCTGTCTTCCACCCAATGCTGAACTTTATTGACTCAGGTTTGTCCGCAAAATAGGGGTTGGATTAATTGAGTGGATGGGGGTGAGACCTAAAGAGGAGCGCAGGCTGAGGAAAATCCCTCCACAAAGTTTCACAAGGAAAGAAGAACCAGGAAGTGAGGAAAGCAGGGCCTGGTGGTGGTCAGTCTTGATCTCGGTGACTTGGAGCTTTTTTTTTTTTTTTTTTTTTTGGTTTTTCGAGACAGGCTTTCTCTGTGTAGCTTTGCGCCTTTCCTGGAGCTCACTTGGTAGCCCAGGCTGGCCTCAAACTCACAGAGATCTGCCTGGCTCTGCCTCCCGAGTGCTGGGATTAAAAGCGTGCGCCACCAACGCCCAGCCGACTTGGAGCTTTTTATAATCCACAGCTCTGAGCTAGACTTACAGAGAATGAATTTTACCCCCAGAAGCATCCAAGGCCCAATTCAGTACAAGGAGGTGCCTGAGCTAAATTTATGGCTCCTAAGGTTTCCTGGGTCCAGCCTCTGCATCGCTGTCTGGGTCCTTTGGGAAGGGTTCTGTGAATTGTCACATGTCTCCTTCCTGGATAAGCTTGGGGCCTCCACCTGTCTAGAGCTCAGAGAAACTAGCTTCCCCATTATAACAGTCTCTCTTCTCTGCCTGCCCCGTATTTTGTTTTTGTTTTTTGTTTTTGTTTTGTTTTGGTTTGTTTTTTTGAGACAGGGTTTCTTTGTGTAGCCTTGGCTGTCCTGAAACTAGGTCTATAGACCAGGCAGGCCTCAAACTCACAGAGATCCACCTGCCTCTGCCTCCTGAGTGCTCTGGGAGCCTCTTATTCTCATATCAAATAAAAAGAGAAGAAGGGAGAAGCTGCCCTTCTCTTCTCTATCAATATTGTAGATTCTTTTTCCAGCCCATTTTCCCTGTAAACTTTGGGATCACTAAAGTCGATGTTCTACAAAAAAAAATCTATGAGTGAATTTTATTGGTATTTCATTAAAATTGTAAAATGAGAAATAATTAATGTCCTTGTCATGATAATTATTTTACATTTCTCTGTGTGTGTGTCTTCACGTTCATACCTGTGCAGATGAACACAGAGGTCAACCTCAGCTACCATTCCTCAAGCACAGTCCGTCTTGTCGCTCACTGGTCAAGAGGGCTAGGCCAGCTGGCCAGCGAGGTCCAGGAACCTGCCTGCCTCTGCCTCCCTGGCCTTGGGATTACAAAGACACTCCACCATGCCTAGGTTCTTCCATGAGTTGTAGGGATTGAACTCAGGTCTCTGAGCTCACAAGACACTTTACCACCATTCCCACAGCGCAAAGCCTTTTCTTTTTCAGATTTCCATTTTACCTCTGGCAAAATTGTTAATGTGTTCGTTAAATGTGCTCATCACATTTTAGATGAATTGTTACCATAGTTTAACTTTATGTTCCTATCATGGAACAGTATTTTATTAGCATTTGCAGTCTTAGTTATTATTGTGAGTGTGTGAAAGGTCTACTATTTGATACATATTTTGTAACTAGCTACAGTAAACAAAAAAGCACATTTTATTTACTAAAAACCAACATGAAGGCTATCCCCAGAAAATGGAGGCATGGCTGTGCATTGGAAGGAACTGAATGGGTTTTCTTTACTTCTGTATCTCACTGAACATTTGCTCCACATGGCAAAGAGCCTTCCTCAGTTGCCCTGTAGAAAGTAACAGAGGGGTACCCTCTGATGGCACCTAGGTGTTTCGTGGTGTGACGCCAGCCACCCCTGACACACTATGGTCTCCCTCCTGTTCTCTGTCCTCCGACACATTTTAGGAAGAGATTCTCACCCTGGGGGAGTTGGTGATATCCCAGAACCCAATGAGCGGTAACTTCGGTAACTTCGAGTGGGGGTGCAGCCAGGAACAAGGAAGGAGGTGGAGGTGCTGATGGTTTGGCCGCAGCCAGGCCGATGTCCATCTATCTTAGTGAGGGATTTATTGCTGTGATAAAACACAATGACCATAAGCAACTTGGGGAGGAAAGGGTTTCTTTAACTTAAAGTGCCACATCAAAGTCCATCGTGGAAAGAAGTCATGGCAGGAACCTCGAGGCAGGAACTGAACGGAGGCTAAGGGTGATTGCTGTTTACTGGCTTGTTCATCGTGGCTTGCTCAGCCTGCTTTCTTATACATCCCAGGGCCACCAGCCTAAAGGTGACACCACCTACAGTGAGCTGTGCCCTCCCACATCAATCATCAATCAAGGAAATGTACCACAGGCTTGCCCAAAGGTCAATCTGGTGGGAGAATTTTCTCATTTGAGATTCCATATTACAAAATGACTCTAGCTTGTTCAAGTTGACATTTAAAAACAATAGCCAGCACACCAACCTGATCTTAAAATTGACAGGTTGGGTGACCATGTTAACACTGTAGAATTGTAAGAGTGATGGCATTAAAGCATGGTTTTTATAACAGTCCTCTTACACAGGATGTTTTTCTAGTTCTGTATGGTGCCTGTTGCTGGGGATGCTTTCTGCCAAAGAAAGGGTTTGCTCTTGTCCCCAGGTTTTTATCAAGAACAGATGTTGCATTTTAGTGACTCCATTTTGGTCTGTATCCAGATACCATGTTACTGTCTCCAGTACCCTATTTTAGTTTTCTGCTGCTGGGAAGAGATACCATGACCAAAACAACTTATAAAAGAAAGCATTGAAGGGGGAGCTTGCTTACAATTTCAGAAGGTGAGTCCATAACCATCTTGGCAGGAAGCATGGCAGCAGGCAGGCAGGCATGGCACCGGAGCAGTATCTGAGAGCTTGTATCTCATCAGTAAATTGGAGGAGGAGAAAGGGAGGGGGGCTCAAAGCCCACCTTCAGTAGTATACCTCCCCCAACAAAGTCACACTTCCTCCAATAGGGCCACACCTCCCAATCCTTACCAAAATAGTTCCACCAACTAGGGATGAGGCATCCAAAAACATGTGCATATGGCCTAATACTTACTAAATAATCCTAATCCTTACCAAAGTAGTTGTAATAACTAGGGACCAACCATCTAAGTATCTGAGCCATTCTCATCCAAGCCACCATAAAACCTAATGGTGTGACATTTGATTATTAATAAACATTCTAACCCGGATCCAGTCTCATTTTAATAGAGCAGCATGCCTGTCTGAGCGCATGCTTTAGATTGTCCTGCAACCACCTTCCTCTCAAGTCACAGAGGACAAATGCGTGTTCTTGAGTGTCTCCATTTGCATGGCTTTTTAAGTGTAAGGTGCACTTGTCTGGTGGACACTAGTTGTTCTCATCAGCTCATGAGAGGAATGAGTTTTCTTCTTGTTAAACTTCACTCAGCAGGTTATAAGCTTGACCTGGGGCATGCTGTGGGACCAAAGGAAAGAGAGAGCTGAGGCTGGAACCTGGCAGAGTGTGGGCACGCTCCCTGCTCCTGCCACTGGCCACTTGTGGAAGCAGAGGTGGAAGGCAGGAAGACATGGACCTGAAGCTGAATGGTTTGTTGGGGTCAGGAATGTCAGCCAGAGCAGAGGCATGTCCTGTGTTCTGGGAACTCACTCAGAGACAGATCCTTCTGGGCTAGACTTGCAGATCAGAGCTCTGACCTGCACAGAAGGTAGGCACCATTAACAGGAACCTTCCCTGGACTCTGTGAGGAGCCTGCAGTGAGTAGATACAGGCTTCTCTTTCTTTTTAGCTTCTTTGACTAAAAAAGGGCTTAATACCCTTAAGAGGGAGATGAGGCCACAGTCTACTGAGGCCATTTTATGAGATGTTGATGAAGTCTGGTACCAGCATTGTCAGAGTCTGCAGAGGCCAAGTTGAAGTTTCAGCTTTTTCAACTAAAAAGGAGCACAGTGGTTCAAGACCCCAATAGACAGGGCCTTTGTACATGTGGATAACCACAGTTCTGGAAGATTCTGTTTAAAATACAGCATTCTTCTTACCATACATGTATCATAGATCACATAGTCACCATGTGTATTGCAAATATCTTGCTTATCATTTGGGGTCTATAAAAAGAGTATTAGGGTCAAACAAATCTCGCTCTCCCTTTCCCCTCCCCTTCTCTCCCCTCTCCTCTCTTGAACTGCTTAGGCCCAAATCCATTCAACAAAGGATCTTCTTCATTTTATTCCAAGATGACTGTCCTCTTGCTATTACCAGCTCATGCTTCGATTGGTCGGGATAATTTGTATTTCCCTAGAAAATCATCTTTTCATTCAGTGCATTCAATTCCCATGACTGTTGTATTTTAGGAAATGTCTTTTCATCTTACATGGTAATTTATTGTCATCGTTATTTTCCCATTATTTTTGTGCAATGTAAACATAGTTACTCCTGTGTGCTTTACTTTGATTTTGCCCGTTCGTCTTTGTATAGCCCATTGTTCATTATTCTAGGGCACGTGGGTTTATTTTGAGACTAAAGGGACAATGTTGACACTGTTTTGTGAGACTGTCTAAAGAATTAAAAGAATGATCGTTGTTCACACAATACACACTAGTTAACCTGCATGCAGAGACCCAAATGATTTCAAGTTTTATTATCTGGATGAATGAGAGCTAGAAGGAATAGTGACGCACTGTTGTGTAAGGATCTGTCTCAGGGGACTGAAGAGAGGGCTCAGTGGTTAAGAGCACTGGCTGTTCTTGCAGAGGACCCAGGTTCAGTTCTCAGCACCCACATGACAGCTCACAGACATCTACAGCTCCAGTCCAAGGGATCTGATGTTCTCTTCTGGCCTCTGTGGGCACCAGACATGCGTGTGGTGTACAGACATCCACACAGGGAAATCACCCATACACACAAAGTAAATTAAACAAGTTAAATCACAGTGTTGTAAGAATCTACCCCAAATTTTTTTGTCCGTTCTCCCTTAGCTTCCTTTACCTCATTATGTCTACCAGACCGTCTTCTATAAAACAAATCATAAATGCTTTTAGTGAAACAAAGTGGAAGATCATGATTTTTTTTTTTTTTAAAGATAGGGTCTCACACTGTACCACAGATAACCTAGAACTCATTATGTATCACAGTCTGGCTAGGAATTCATGGCAACTCTCCTGCCTCAGCCTCTCTAGTGCTGGGATTGCAGCATGAACAGCTTGCTTGAACAAACATGACATTTTTAATCCACCTGTGTGCTAACTTTGTGGAACAAGTCATTAGGAAGGAAATTATAAGTTCAATGTTCTCTAGCTCAAATTCCTTCCTATTTATTTAATGGTCTGCTAAGACCTTCCATTATAAAAGAATAATGAACCTGGTACTATCTGCCCTCCCCCAATGACTTATTAAACACTGAGCTGGTTATGAAGACTTATACAGACACCAATCATGGGCACATCTCACTTTCAAGCTCAACCCTGGGGTATGAAGAAAAACCTTCTGGTAGAGAAGGCCAAACAGGCAAACTCTGCCTTCCTAGAGCTCAGCACAACAGCTTGCTCTCATTGTTTCCTGAAGGCTGACAGGAGGCAGTGGCTGGTCCCCCACCTGATGACCCCTGGCATCAAACCCCGCTCTTCCTTGTGGTGTGGCCAACTAAGTGTGTGACCAGGTGAGAGCGAAGTAGAGATGGGAACTCAACTTTTAACTGTCTCAGCCCACGGTGACATCATCACTTCTACTTAACACTGTATTGCCTGGGTGTGTTCCCAAACACCTAGTTGCAAAGACTCTGGGAAGTGTGTGTCTCACGTGAAACATGTGAGGACAGAGGAAGAAACTGGGCATGCAGAAGCACCAACAGTCTCTTCTACTGGTGTCCCACAGTGCACTTCCTACTTAGGAGAGTAGATCTAAATGAAATTCTGGCACAAATTAACACTCTCAATGCATTAGTGACATTTCAGAATCGCCCATACTTAAATGAAATTACAGAATTTATTAATGTGGGAAAACATTGAAGATTGTGTGTGTGTGTGTGTGTGTGTGTGTGTGTTTTTATGCATGTGTGTGCAAGTGCCCTTGGAGGCTCAAAGAAGGCATTAGTTATCCTAGAGCTGGAGTTGCAAGTGATTCCACCCATTGTAGATACTAAGACCTGAACTCTGGGCGTGCACAAGAACAGCAACTGCCCTCAAGTGCTGAGCCATCGTCTCTCCAACTCACGTGTGGTGGTTTGAAAGAAAATAGCCCCCAAAGGGAATGGCACTCTTAGGAGACATAGACTTTCTGGAGTAGGTGTGGTCTTGTTAAAGGAAGTGTGTCACTGTAGGGGTGGGCTTGAGGTTTCCTATGCTCAAGCTACACCAGTGTTGTAGTTCACTTCCTGCTGCCTGCTGATCAAGATGTAGAACTCTCAGCTCCTTCTTCAGAACCATGCCTGCCTACATGCCGCCATGTTTTCTGCCATGATGATAATGGACTAAACCTCTGAAACTGTAAGCCACCCCAGTTAAATGTCTTCTTTTATAAAAGTTGCTGTGGTCATGGTGTCTCATCACAGCAACTAAAACCCTAACTAAGAAACCATGCTAAAAGATTTTAAGTAAGAGAGAAAAGAAAAGAAGAAGAAAACACAGCCTACATCTTAATTATCTCCCAGGCATAAATAGTTCACAAAAAATGCAATATATATATATATATATATATATATATATATATATATATATATATATATATGTGTGTGTGTGTGTGTGTGTGTGTGTGTGTGTGTGTGTGTGTAATCATATTGACTTTCAATGACAGGAAATGCATCCCTAATCAGGAGAGTCATGAAATATAATTAAATGTGTCTTACATTAGGTAGGGGTCAGACAAGCCTCCTCCTTTTCCTGTATTTTTCATTGGTGGCTGAAGCTTGTCAATTTTCACCACCACATCTTGCTGCTCTAGTTTGGGGTTTTCTCCTTAAAATGAGTAAATATTGTAGTTTTTTATGCAAAGATACTGACTTTCTTCCATAATGCGGCAGTCCAGACCACTGGCCCCTGGGTTCCTCAGTATGCACCACAGTGGGTGCCTCCATCTAGAACATGTATTTCGGGTTCTGTCATTTTTCTTGAAGAAATGCTTTTGAAGTTCATAAAGCTGACTATGTAAACTTTGTACTACATGCCTGTCTCCTTTTGAATGTGCTGGTGTACAAGCGATACCATTTTATCCTAAAACGCATTCTCAGAACATTCTTTGTTAAGTTTGCAAATAGATTTCCCATGTGCCCCTATATGGTATTCATGGAAAGATGAATACCCCAGCACAGCCCTCTCCTTCTTCCTTTAAATTCTGTTCTTGTTACCGTCTTATTTGGGCTTCTCCCCTTCAGTTCTGCCATCTGTCCATTATTCGATTCTGCATTCATGATTATCTCATTCACCAACTTGCATCAGACCTGAAGCTGCACGTGTCATTCAGCGCTTTTGTTGGGGGGCGTGGGGCTCAGGTCTGTGAGCCTATTGTTGCTTACATCTCCCAGGTATTAAGGGGTTATTTCTTTTAAGAAGTCTATATAGTTTTGGGGTTTTGCTTTTTGTTTTTAGCTGCTCACGATCTTTTAGAGTCACTGTCTTTTAATAACAATGTTTCCACCATTTATGTGTCATGTGATAAGTCTGCCTTCCCTTGTTCTTTACCTCCTTTACTACACAGATTATATATTTTGTATTTCAGTTCCTCCGGGAAAGTTGCATGTTCTGATGTTGTTCTAGAGGTTACTTTGACACCTGCAAAACATTTACTTAAAACTTTTCTTCTTCCTATCAGTGCCAAGGAGAGAACTGTATTTATTGGTTATCTGTATTTTAAAAGTTAACATTTAAGCATGTGTTATAAATTCGTCCTTCCACCTCTCAGACTTTTTTAATGGTATGTAGAGTTTTAACTCATATTTTAAAAAAAATATTCTTATTTTTTCAGGTGTGTGTGTGAGTGTGTGTGTGTGAGTGTGTGTGTGTGTGTGTGTGTGTGTGTGTGTGTGTGTGTGTGTGTAAATGCAGTACCCACAGAGGTCAGAAGAGTGCATAGGTCCTGGGATCTGGTGTGACAGGTTATCATAAGCTGCAGGACATGAGCGCCAGGAACTGTATTTGACTGCTGTCATAGCAAGGAGCAATTCTAACAGCTGAACCATCTCTCCAACCCCTCCTGAAATCATTTTAAATTTAGTGTCCCAACCATATGAAAGAAGACTTCTTGATTAAGTAGATCCCAAATATGTCTAGTTACTTTGGGCTCCTATTGTTCATCACAAAATCCGAATTTTGTTAATTTAGTCATCAATCTTTACCACTCTTTCTCCTCACCTACTCTCAGGACACCTCGTGCTCCATAGGAGAAGCATCCTCTCCAGACCCTTGATTCACAGTCTTACTATTAAATAGAAATTGCTAAGGGGAAAAAAAACGAAAAGAAAATGGAGCCACCACAGCACCTAGAGATACCACATTGCTGTGTTATTCATATCAATCGAGTTTTGAATTTGGCCAAGGTGTCCATCAATGGATGACTAGAGCTATATTTGAACATAAAGAAGGACAAACTTGTGTCATGTACTAGAAAATGGATGTAACTAGAGATCACTACATTGAAGGCAATAATTCAGACTCCAAAAGACAAATATTGCATGTTCTCTTATTTGTGGGTCCTGGATTTTCTATGAACACAAAAAATCATTAATATATTTGACACAAAAGTAGAAGTGTGATTGGCTGGCCATGTAGAAGGAACTAGCTGAATGAGGGGGTAGGAAAAAGGAGAGGAAAGGGGTTAGCATGGGAAAGGACATGACATCATTTTGTGCGAGTGTCTTAGTGAATCCCATCCCCATGAACAATGAATATATATGAATTACATTTGAACATATAAAATTATATGACATAATTTCTCATTGAAAATTTATTTTTACAATAAGATTTGTAAGCATATTACAACTATTGTAAATCCTTAATTTTCTATTTCAATGTTTGCAATGCTTGACCTAATTCTTTCAGCTAACAACTTTCCATTCCTTGTCTTGTTCACAGTTCTCTCTCTATCAAAGCTGTGTCTTTGAGAAGGCTTGTGTTTCTGATTTTGTTCTTTGGGCATTGTTGTCTTATTGTTTTTGTTTCATGGACAGTATTGCTGGGAGGTGTACTTTTTGATGTCTTATGACCCCAAGAAGTTCTTTGTTATCTGAGCACATGAACAGCAACTTAGGTAGATAACCTTAAGCTATAAGATTTCTCCTGCCATAATTTTATAAATATACTTCCATTTTCTGATACTATGACAGAAAACTTAGAAAGCAGTCTGATATATTTTCTCTCCTAAAAAAATGTTTATTTAATAATTGTATAGTCAGGATTCTCTAAAGTAACAAAACTTATAGAATGAATCTCTCTCCATATATATGTTTATATATATATGTGTGTGTGTGTATGTGTGTATACATACATATATATGTGTGTGTATATATGTTTATATATGTTTGTGTGTGTTTGTTGTTTTACTTTAAGAATAAAAGTAGAGGGACTAGAGGGATGGTTCAGCAATTAAGATATATATATTAATTATATATATTAATTATATATATATATATAGAGAGAGAGGGGGGAGTTATTAAAATGACTGACAGACTGTGGTCCAGCTAATCTAACAATGGCTGGCTATGAACAAAAAGTCCTAGGATCCAGCAATTGCTCTGTCCATGAGGCTGGAGGTCTTAGCTGGTCTTCAGTATACACTAGAATCCTGAGAAGTAGACTCTAGTGAAGGAATGGACATACTATCAATATGAGAGCAATCCAGTAAAGAGCAAAAGCTTCCTTCTTTCATGTCCTTATATAAACCTCCAGTGAAAGTATGGCTCAGATTAGGGGTGAGTCTTCTCACCTCAAAGTCTGGATTAAAGATGTGTCTTCCTGCCTCAAAAATCTGGATTAGCAGTAGATCTTTCCACTTCAAATTAAGCAAAAGTCCCTCACAGGTATGCCCTCTATTTGGGGCTTTTAGTTAATTCCAAACGTAGTCAAATTTACAACCAAGAATAGCCATCACAAGTATTCTATTTTTATTCTTTAAAAAGATGTATTCATTTTTTATTTTATGTGTATGAGTGTTAGCCTGTGAGTATGTATGTATACTATGTGTATGCCTGGTGCCTGTGGAGGCTGGAAGGGGGCATCAGATCTCCTGCAACTGGAGCTACAGATGAGCGTGAGCTGCCATGTAGGTGCTGAGAACTGAACCTATGTCCTCTGCTAGAACAGTGAACACTCTTAATTACTGAGCCATCTCTCCAGCCCTTCTACTTTTCTTCTTAAAGTAAAAGAAAAGTATACAAAATATCTCCCCAACAAAATCCAGTTTCCCTCAGTATACACACCGAGAGACTTCGGTTAGGTCTGGTAGCATTTTCCTCTAGCAAACCTTAAACCATTGCTTCAGCCCAGATCATCCAGTTCATTTGATCAGTAATCCAAAGTCCATTCTTATTTTTACCTTACTATCCATTCCTTTTCACTCTTGACCAACTCCCGAAGCTGATTCGTGCATTGACATTTGGCCTCCCTGAAAGTGTCCTGGTCAACTTCTGAATGTGATCCTGTAACTGCATTTTTAGCTCCAGGACTCTTCCACATCAATCATTCTTTCAGCCTTGCCTCCCCCTCCACAGTCCTTTAATTTCATCTTTTAATCTTTTGATAGTTAATTTAGAACAGTCTATAGAGTGTTGTTCTAAATCATATTTAAAGCACCAAACTTTATCATTTATTTAACTTTTTATCAATTATTGTTTGTATTATCATTATTCCAAGATATGGTCTCCTACCCACACTGGTCTGAAACTTACTGTATAATGCATGCTGGCCTCAGACTCATGATCCTCCTGCCTCTGCCTCTTGAGAGCTGGAATAAAGGTGCACAGCGTCATGTCTGGCTTAAATTCCAGTCTGATCAAATCAATTTGTTTGATTTAAATGTGTCCTGTTTGCTTTCATGTATGATTTCTGAAGCCTGCTCCTTTAAAACTGATCTTCCTCTGCCTGTTACTATTATATCTTTCCGTGGCATGTACCTGTAATTCATTGCCACCAAATTCCTCTCTTCTTTTTTTTTCCTGTTTATTCATTCTTCTTAAACTCTTTTGGATGTAGAATTAGTCAATATGCCAAGCTGGTCCAGAGACCAAGGTTTGCTTACTCTTTGGTCTTTTCTACAAAATTAACTATTTGTATATGAGATTTTAAAAAAAGAAAGAAACCAACAAAACTGTCTAAATAGTGATTCTTATAAGAATTAAATGAGATATTAGAGCTGAACTTGGCCCAACGACCTTGTGAAGCTGGTATGGTGGACAGTTCCATTCATGCATGAATGTTGCAGGTCCTCAGATGCCCACCTGATGGGTGGCAGAGCCTAGGTGGGACACAGGACCCTTTGAGTTTGTAGAGGGGGCTGGGCTCAACTGAGTGGCTGCGGAGAGCACAGCTCACCTGACGGCAGCTCACCTCCCTTTTCAGCTCCGTCTCCTCTGTTCTCCTAGCTATGTTCATTTGAGGAATACTTAGCTTTCAGGGCTCAGCTGACAAATTAGATTAGGCTGCAAACCTCCAGCTGTCTCTATGCTGCACCACAGACTCAGCAGGCATTTCAATGAAAATTAATTGCTGAAAAATCCATGGCAATCACCCAGAGCTGATAAAACCCAACTTGTAATATTACTGCTCAGAACTAACAAATTCTCAGGTTAGAACTCCATCTGAGGCCAGAGATAGAGACACATTCTTTCAGGACCATCCCGGTTTTGCTATTTATCTAATTAAATATGTTTTACTATCTTGAAGAACAGCTGCCCTGTTGCTGCTTTTAGACTATTCCCCTTTATTAAGTCGGGCCCTGGGAATACATGATATTCATATTCAGCCCAGGAAAAAGGCCGAGAACTAAGGCAAGCTAATAAGCCTCAGGAGTCTCTCCAGACCCACTTGTTCTGATTGAAATTACATTGATGAGGTGGATACCTTGCACAGGGCTTTCCCCGTAGCTACCCAGACCCTTAGCCACTGTAGATCTTGCTGAAAGTGAGTTCCATCCAGAGGTAGTGAAGGATATTGGGGCATCAATCCAAGTCACAGCTGGACTCATATTCTGCCTGACTTTAATCAGTCTAAGATCTCAGCTTGGTTCTTTGTGTGGCCAAGTTTTCATTTTTTTCACTGGTAAAATGATGTTTAACCCTAGCCCATTAGCTTAAACATGAATGTGTATATACATATGCAAGTTCTTGAGAGGTAAGCTCTAAACTAAAGCTGTTCCCATGGGGGCTTGGACTCGGCTGCTCACTGGGAACGCTTTGGCCATTGAAAACCCTCTCCCAGTTACCAGATTTCCTTGCATTTCTTATTCCCACGTCTCCCTAATAAAAGCCAGTAGCCAGAATCAAAAGAATGGGGAAATACTCAACCCGTTCAAGACCCACCCCTTCTGGTGTAAGATAATAAATGTATCGGCTTCTCTTTTGTTAGGGGACAGTTTTACCTAGGGGTGAGACTAGTTACCCTTGTGTCTGGCCTTAGTCTGGGGCTCCGCACCTGTCATAGTCCTCGCCCTGGGCTATGGCATGGTGGCCTCTGCCACTGACCTGCCCTTTCCCTTACACTCTCTATGAAAGCATCCGGGGTACAGGTGGGCATCACCTTCCTGTGTAGCTTTTAGCACAGCCATCTCAGATGCCATCTCAGAGCCTTGTTTTTGTAGGTCCTTGCTGTGGTGGTATTTGCTCCACCCATGATCTTGGGCTACCCAGCCCAAAAGAGGCAATGCCTCCTGTGACCTCTTAAAGGGAAAGGGAAAAGGAGTCAGGAGGTCCCTTCTCCCTGCTCCCTGCTTCCTGGCGATCGAACTGCCAGGTAGATTTCTTGCTTTACCCTGCCATCTTTACCAAAGCCCTGCTCACTGAACTTGAGGGCTGCCTTTGGAGGAAGCAGGAAAGGGAGGTGTGTGCATCTACCAGGTCACCAGATGGCTACTGCTCCCATGGGTGGGTGGGGAGGACTGCAGCGGGCAGAGAGCAGAAGAGGAAGGAAAGAAGAGGCGATTTGCTTAGACTTGTAGCAATTGTGTCCAGCCTTCCTCCAAGCCTGAGTTTCCGGTTTCCGCCAAGATGGCACCTCTTCTCCTCTCCCGTCATCGTTACCGGTCCCCAGTGCCTGTCCTTCCCTGACTGCAAGCCTGAGCAAAAGCTAAGCAGACGGTGCCCCCAGAGTCTGTTTCTGATCAGCTCTCCTAACAGTTGAAATACACCAGAAACAGGAGCGCTCAGCCCTGCCCCAGGCCGACAAGTGAGCAGAAGCGTGTGGGTTTGACAGTGCAGGCCAGGCTTTCTCGGTCTCCTTCATCTGTGTGGAGAACTTGGTTCCATTTGGTTTTTGTTTATTTGTTTTGTTGTTGTTGTTTTTAATTCTTTTTGGTTTGAGGGATGTTTTGTTTTATTTTATAAAACATCTTTTACTTAAAAGAAGAAAAAAAATCCCGCCCCCTCACCACCAAAAGAACAAGGCCTCTCCAGGCCTGTCAAAATAAGCATGTATGTTACATATCAATACACTCAATTTATAAAACAAAACGTGACTGACGTGGAGTTGTTGTTGTTGAGTGTCTTTAAGCCAAGGCTTTCTGTCTAGCCCAGGCTGGCTACAAGCTGACAGGGTTGCCCAAGCTGGCTTTGAAATTACAATCCTCCTGCCTCAGCTGCCTGAGTGCTAGGGTTATAGGTAGGTGCCATGATATCCATCTTCATTTTCTTCTCCATCTGTTTGTCTTAAGATTTTATTTTACTTCTTACTTTTACTTATGTGTGTGTATGTATGTACCTCATGTGTGTCAACACTTGTGGAGGCAAAAAGAGGGTGTCAGATCCCCCAGAGCAGGAGGTACACGCAGTTGTGAGACACCAGACGTAGGTCCTGGGAACTGAACTCTGGTCCTCTAGAAGATCAGGGGTGCTCTTAACTATTGAGCCACCTCTTTATAGCCTGTTACCACCTTCACATGAACTGGTTTGGGGTGACTCTACTAAAATACAATACCTAAGGCAAACCAGATCAGAATGTGTAAACCTCCTCCTCCGGCAGGCCAGCACCCCTGTCCTGCTGCATATTTAAATTTCTTAAAGCAGACTTCTTTCTGGATAAGGCAAAGCCATTTGTTTTCCCTTTTTCTAAGGAACTTAGGAACCTTTTTCTAAGGAACCTTGGTGTGAGAATGGGGCACCTCGTGTCTGGCCACAGCCTTGGGGTTCCCCCTTGTCAAACAATAACAGAAAACTATTTTTGTCAGAGTTACTAAGGCCAGACGTCCAAACACTCCCTCCAAGCCTCTGGGGACAGATCTTTACTGGCTTCCTCCAGCTTCTGGTAGTTCCCAGCAGTTACCATGGATCACACTATCCTGACTCTAGTCTCTGCTGTCTTCGCCTTCTCTGAATCATACAAGAACACTTGTCTTTGGATTTGGGGTCCACTCAGAATATCCAAGGTGATCCCCCAAGAGCCTGAATTGCATCTGCCAATTCTGCTTTTCCAAATAAGGAAGCATCCACAGGGCCAGGCACGGGGGCATGGACAAGGCTTATGGGGGGCCATCCCTCAACACATCACAGTCATATGATAAACACGTCAGGTTTTATGGGCCATGTGGTCTTCATCACAGATGTCCAACTCTAGGGAAGCTGCAAAAGCCACCATGGACCCTGAGGAAACGAGTGAGCCTGGCTGCACTCCAGGAAAACTTCATTTAGGGCCGCCAAAATTTGAATTTCATGGAATTTTTACACATTATAAAATATTCTCTTCATTGTCCCCCAGACATTTAAAACTATAAAGATTATTCTTTGTCTGGAGGCCATTAAAAAAAAACAGGCAACCAGCCATCTGACAATCTTGGGTTAGTACAATAAAATTATTATAAATCATTGTTTGTAAAGATCTCCCTCTCGTAAGTCTGGCCATCTGTTCTCTCTTTTCATTCTCTTAGCTTTTTCTGTCTTTCAACATACATTGGGATCACCCTCTGTCCACACTCCCTCTCTATCCATGTGGGGAATATTACCAAAAAAAAAAGTCACTGGTGGCAGGAAAGAGGTGGTCCTGACTCTGTTGACATGAATCTGAGCTCTGTGACCTTGGGGAGACAGGCTATGACAGTATCTCTGGTAGGACTAGAAGCTTGCCGACAGGGCCAGTTGGGCTGGTGATGTGGGGCAGGACTGTGGATGGGGCAATTGTGAGAAGCTGATGCACACTGGAGAGGGAGATAGACGCAGGGAAATGAGGAAGAAGGAGGGAACAGGAAGGGGTAAGAGAAGGGAAAGGCAGAAGGATGGCTGAGGTTATTCATGGCCAGAGAGGAAGTTAGATCCTCAGGACGCGGGGTGAGCTCAAGGCTTATCAGTCCATGCCAGGAGAACAGACACTTGGAGATGTCTCAGAGCAGAGGGAAATTAGACAAGGAAAGAGCCACGACCCCAGGATGGAAGAGAGGATCCCTGGGGACGGGAAAATGCTACTCTTAGGCAGTTCCCACCTAGGTCGGAGTTTTCTCCCGTGCCCCCCCCCCCGTCTCTGTCTCTGTCTCTGTCTCTCTCTGTCTCTCTCTCTGTCTCTGTCTCTCTCTCTCTCTCTCTCTCTCTCTCTCTCTCTTTCTCTCTCTCTCTCTCTGTCTAGTTTCTGAGATGGAGGGCAGAGTATAAGAACCTTTGCAAATCAACAAAGCTGAAGCTGGAAGCCTTCCCCTCCAGCCTGGGAAGTTGGGGTCAGAGATGCTCCTCTAGTGTAGCTTTCATCAATACAGGAGAGAGAATAATAGCTCAGACATGTGGCAGACAGTTACTTCCTGTTCCTAAGCCTGCTGCCCTGAGTGAGTATCAAGGTGGGACGTTGGGAGCCAGGAGCAGAGTCTTGGGGGAAAGAAGAGTAGGGACCCAGGAGTGTGTGGAGAGAACACTGCACACAGCTGCAAGGATACAGATGAACAGAGACACTTGGAGGAAGACCAGAGAGCACAGAACAGTTAGAGCGCTCAACCACCATTCAAGAGAGATGAGCCTGGGCCTGGCCTACTGGCCTACTGGCCTGAGCCAGGACATTGCCTCAAAGAGATACCATGGCTGACAGGCTTGCATTCCCCCCTCAGCTATGCCGGGATTGGTATTGAACTTCCGTTGTTTGGATCTTTAGATCTAAGTTTTCCATTTAATTTACTTATTTATTTTCTTGCCTAATCATCTTCCTTGACCAGACTTCCCGTTGTCAATCTCTGGAGGTGAACAGCTTCAGCATCGCCACCTTCCCTCAGAGCACCTCGGTCAGGGATGGTCTGTCTCTGTGTCCTGCTAAGCCCTCAGGGCACTGCGGTTTGGGGTTTGCAGAATAGGACATTGTGTTTCAGCAGCAATAACGGGACTCTTGCTGTTCCGATAAAGTGAAGCCAGCAGCCTGCAGGAAGCCACATCAGGCCAAGCTTCCTGTGGGCCACACAGTCTTTGATCCCTGAGAGAGGCACCCAAGGGATCCTGTTCTGCACAATAAACCTCTAACATGTGTTCTTTAGAGAGTCTGTCAACCAGCAGGCTCAACCTTTCCCAAAGTCCTACAGGAAGGCCAGGGTCCTTTCCTAGCCAATGTCCATAGAACACAGGGTCAGCCCAGTCCTTTGTACAGCCACGCAGATATGGCACAGCCATGCTGTTCACCGTGGGCTACTCCCACGGACCTTTAATTTCAAGGGTACCGATGGCCTGGAGTTTGTTTCAGCAGAAAAAGGAGACAGGGCTAGGGAGATTGCTCAGTGGTTAGGGACACTGCTTGCCCTTCTAAAGGGTCTAATACTCAGCACCCACAAAGTGGCTCACAACTGTCTGTAACTACAGCCCAAGGGGATCTTCTGTCCCCTATGGGCACCGCACACATGCGGCACATAGACGTATATGCAAGCAGAACATCTATACACATAAAAGAGGGAAAGTTGGGGGGATAATACTGCCTCCTCCCTTTGGCTCCTCTCATTGGCCAACCTAGATCCTCTGTTGCTCCAAGTTAAAGGTGTCAGCAACCATGCAAAGGGATAGAGAATGTGCTCCGGTGAATTTCCAGGACCCCACTGTTGCTTCTCCATGGGTGTTTATGCTCGCTGGTTCAAGAATCCTCCTATGATTCGGAGGTTTCATTATTTTTCTGATTCTGAAATTGCATCCAAGGCTGGCACATCTGGTAGAGATGCTAGAACACAACCATCTGGCCTTCAGAGTTCACAAATGATGTCAGCGATGCTCAGAGAGATAAGTGGCTTGTCCTGCCTCAGTGGTCCCATTTTGGGTGCCATACTGTCTTCCCGCCAACAATCTTTCATAACTGAAGTGAGGGTGACTTCAGAAAAGACTCCTTTCAATTGTTTGCACGGTGTTCTTGAGATTCCAAAGATAACCGTGATCAAGGTGTTGCCCCTCTCCTGCCCATTGAGATTCTGCCTGGAACAATTCTCATAAGCAACCTTGGCCACACCTTTGGTTTCATAGTCTTCGATCCACTTCCTGACACTTGATGGAGTGGGAGGGCTACCCCCCACAGAGATTCCCCTTAGAAGTGGGATTAAAAGATGGTTCAATGATAAGAATGTTCACTGTGCATGAGTAAGGACCTAAATTTGGATTCCAGTGCTCACATAAAAAGCTGGGAGTGGTTGTGCTTGCTGTGCTGAAGCAGGGAGGGTATAGACGTCTGGGGCTTGCTGGTCACTAGCTAGCTTTAGATTCAGTCAGAGACCCTGTCTCAAAAGAATAAGGGGTGGGGGGAGATAGAGCAGGGCACCCATCCTCCTCCTCTGACCTCAATGTGTGTGCATGGTTGTGCACACCCGTCTCCAGACGTATGCATACACCATGTACATTCACAACACACACTTGCTAAAATATATATATTCCCGTAATGGGAGGGAACACAGTAGGGTGGTTAAGAATTTAATTGTAGGGGCTGGAGAGATGGCTCAGAGGTTAAGAGCACTGACTGCTCTTCCAGAGGTCCTGAGTTCAATTCCCAGCAACCACATGGTGGCTCACAACCATCCGTAATCAGATCTGGTGCCCTCTTCTGGCCTGCAGTCATACATGCTGTATACATAATAAATAAATAAACCTTTAAAAAAAAAGAATTTAATTGTAATTGGCCTTTTTAGTAATATTCAATTATTTACTGAGCTTTAGTTGAACTTCTACTGTACATAGCTATGTTCTGTGAACAACTACCAGGGCTGCTGTTGGCAGAGTTACAGGGAGACAGACCCTGACCATCTCAGCCTCATGTGCTTGTGAATGACCTGGTATATGACATCCCCCCATCCAGGCTCCCATAGAGCTCTTAGAACACGTTTACTAACATTCTCATCTTGTCATATTTTCATTAAGTGTGAAACATGTTTCTGATTTTTCACTAAACTGTGAGGTCCTTGAGGGCAATCTCATTCATGTCTGCACACCTTATCCTGGCCAAGTACCTGACATTTAGCAGGTGCTTAGCGGATGCTCTCTATAGAGATGGATAGAAGATGGGAAGGATGTGAGAGCTAAGTCCCTTACATTATAACCATTCAACAATCCTCACTGGAATGTCCCATTGCAGGTCTGAGAAATGTCAGCCCTGTGGCCATTTGAGAGCCTTAGAATAGAAAGAAAGGACAATTGAGACGTCAGCTGGCCTGGGCCACGTGCCAAGCGTCTCTGGGTTGTGTTTGGGGTGGGTGCTTTGCCACTGAGTTCTGGGAAGGAAGGCGCTGTGTATTTAAATGTTGGCATCTATTTAGACTAGCGGGAAAACATTCTGCCACCTTGCTTGACTGGAACGGGAATTCTGCTCCTCCCTTGACAGCCAAAACAATGCATTGCATTGCAAGATGTTTCAGATCCCTTGGCATCCCGGGCAGCTTCTTTTACGTCAGTGCAAAGGCACACAGTAGATTGTGTTTCTGTGTTCACAAGGTTACAGAATTCATCTTGGGATGAAACACTGGCTCTATGGAGGGGGTGATGAGGAAATGGGGGGCCCTACCTATTATCTTGGTGCCACTTCTCTAGCACATCACATCTTAGGGAGTTGCCTGGAAGAGCAACAGAACCCAAAATAGCACCATCTGTTCTGCAGTAATGCGTAGTCTTTAAACAAATGACGATCATCATTTCATTTCTTCTGAAATTCCACAGGTGAGGAAATTGAGACTTGGTGGGACTTAGTGGCCTCACATCGTAAGTAGTAGCTTTCAGGTGCCCTGGCTTCTCTCTGGCCATTAGCATCACACAACCCAAGCTCAACAGTCTTGAACTCAAGTTCAATACCTCAATAATCCCACTGAAACCTCTCCCTCCCTCCCTCCCTCCCTCCCTCCCACCCTTCTTTCTTTTTTGTTTTCTGATCATTGTTGGGCTTTTTGATTGATTAAATCAGTTCTTTGACACTTCACACACGTACACAACATGCTGTTTACTCTCTCTCCCACCCTCTCTTCTCTCCCTTCTACCGCTGTGACTGCCCTTTCCTACAAATTCTCTTTCCACATTCACGCTTTTCCATTTTGTTTTGTGACCCCTGATGTTAGCCAGGACGATCTCTGTGGCCACAGGTTTGGAGCTGTCCTTCGGAGCCCGGTGGGCTTACTGAAGGCAATGGCTTTTCCCTAACCAGGAATCCATCAATTGCCAATGGTGCAGCAGGGAGGGGTAGGGCCCCAGAAGCCCCTCCCAGATCCATGGCTGATGGCTGGCAGGCACATTCTTGTGCAGGACCAGTGCAGGCAGTGACAGCCGCTGTGCGAGCATGCCTGCAATGGGTGCGTGCGTCATGCCCCGAAGATAGCATTTTGTACCCCTTCTCCCTCCCTTCTGGCTCTAGTGTTCTTTCCACCCCCTCCTCATCAAGGTTCCTGGAGCCTGAGCTGGGGCGGTATGAATGTTTGGTTTAGGCACAAGTACTCGACTATCCCTTATTCTTGCCACAAGGATTAATACTTTCCAAGAAGCCAGATATAATAGACCCTCTTCCATCTTGATCTTGCCTTATCATGTGGACTAAAGTTCTCACCTACTTTTTGAGGTCTACCTTGTTTGATTTCCGGGATTCCGTCAGAATTTTCCTCCTGTCTGATCCCATTTGCTGCAGTCTCCCTCCTGTATCTCTTAGGGATGGTGATGATCATCAAGATGGGCCTTTGAGACCTTTCTCTTTGTCTTCTGTGCACTCCTGAATTGATCTCGCCCCTGTTGTGGCTTTAATAATTCCCTCTACAGCCTTAACGTTCAAATTTTTGTAGGCAAGTTAGATCTAGCCAGTGAATTCAATATATGTAGAGTGATTGATGACAGACAGATGATAGATGATTGGCTGATAGGTGAGACAGATAGATGAAAGATGATTAATTGGTGAATAGATGATATAAAGATAAATGGTTGATGATACATAGAGATGTGATAGTGTAGATATATAGATAAATACATAATAGATTTAATTGATAGGCAGATGATACAGAGATGAATGATAAAAAGTAAATAGATGATTAGTGGGTATATACATAGATAAATGATGGAGCTGATATAGTAAATAATAGATAAATACGTAGGCAAATAGATATAAACTGTACAAATATACAAGTCCAAAAAAGAATAGAGTCACTCACACATACATGCTCTCTTTCACGTTCCAGAACCACCAGCCTCACACACCTGAGTCTGAATTTACTGAACTATCCTAATGTTTCAGTGTTAAAGCTGCCCATTCAACAGTGCATCATATTTCTTCACCTGTTCATATTCACTAGTCTTTGGTAAATCAATATCTGGCAGTTTTTGTCACATGTATCTGACCTATTTGAACAGCATCTCTGTTTCTAGGTACTGAGCCGTTTCATGGCCATTGTATAGGATGCTATACCACTCACACTTTACAAACAACCAGCCTCAGACCTACTGATTCTCAACACACTTGGTTTGAAACCAGCTGTTTCCTGAAATCCAATTTGTTTGACTTTGGTTTTAATTAGTTTTTCAGTTGATTGCGTCTGGTTTGTAAATAGGCTTGCATCCACAATAATGACAGTTTTCTCACTATTTATACCCATCATTCCCTTTGCTTCTCTCAGTTACATGGGCGAGCATGCCTAGAAAAACACCATGATGGGGATAAATGCTCATTTATCTGGTTCTCAACTCTAATGGGAGTAGACCACTTGTATTTTTCAATGTTATTTTTAAAATACTTCCATCATTGTGATAAATGTGTCTACTTTATTTTATTAATGACATATCAGTCTATTTCTGTTTTGCGTAGTAGATGATGTTAAATTTTTATTAAATGGTTTTTAATCATTCCAAAGAAATGATTACAAATTGCTTCTCCTTTGATCTGGTCATATTAAAAATGATATTAATAAAGTCCTAGCACTGAATCATTTTGTAGTAATATTTTCCCACAGGGTTTATTTAATTTAAAAACTTAAAATCTCATTTAGCTCAGGAGACTACATTCCAAATTATGGTGTTTCCTTGATGGCTTCCTGTTATATTTTATCTCCAAAGCCTACCTTTAATATCTTTACAAATTACATCTGCTTATTTATTTGTGCATAAGGTGGACTGCGCTTCACAGCACTAATGTAGATGTCAGAGGACATCTTACAGGAGTTAGTTCTCTCCTAACATGTGGGTTCTGGGGCTCAAACTTGGGTCATCAAGTTTGGTGGAAAGTGTCGTTTACCTGCTGAGGCAGCTCACCAATCATCTTTCGTGTTTTAACATAAAATACATTCATCTCTGTCTTTTGCTTGTGAGTTTTTGGGAAACCATCTCAAACTAAACTTTTGAAGCATTGGTGTGGTTTTCTGTATTAACTAATCTGTTATTCATTGCTGCTACTTGCTAATAAAAATGTTGAAACTCAAATTTACAAATTCATAAGACAAATTTACACTTAATTTTTAAATTCTGGGGCCTCACTTCCAACCCTTCCTCCTCTGTGAAGCTTGGACATGCACCAAGAGAAACCTCTTTGGAAGCAATGGTGCTCACTGTCAGTTTTCCTATGATGGATGGTGATTATCACGGCTGTAGAAATCAGGAAGGAAGCTTATTAAATGCAGAGGTAGCGGATGTACAGGTGAGAAGACTCCAGTTTGTTTTGTTGGGGATGGGAGCTGCGATTCCGGAGATTCACAGAACAAGTGGAGTGATTCTAGGACTCAGTCTGATTTTAGCTAACAACACAACCTCTCTGTTTACTGTATCCTCCATCCTGGTGAGCGTATGCTTTCTCCAGATAACCTTCCCTCCCCACCGATGGCCTGCTCTCCGCCCCAGTGACCTGTTAGCTGGGCCTTCTTCTCTGGGAAGCACATTCATGGATTCCTGTAAGAGAAGCCCCAGGTCTCGTCTGCGTTATGTCCCCAGTACCTTACACAGTCCCTGCACTCAATATTGTGTTCCAGAACAGATGAACAACTGAATGATTTCTTCCAGGGATACAAGCCTTTCTGTCCTTTGTAGTTTAAATGCTTTTGCTAATTCCCATCGGGCTTTCAGATACTTAACTGAGGAGCGTGTAAGGTAGGCAGAGGCCATTGTTTCATCTTTGGCAACAATCAGTGGACTTGTTTGCGCAGCCCCGTGAACCTTCTGTCTCTTCTCCCTCCTTGTCTTCCTGAGCTAGGAGCCTAGGGGATCAGAGGACTATTGTGTAACAACTTTCCTCTAAGACTTAAACATTTGCCAGTCTCAAGCTTGGCATGAGGATCGGCACAAAGAACGGGAGAGCTGAGTGTTCAGGAAGCCAGAGCCAGCACCTTAAATGGACTCAGTGGGGAGACAGACAGACCCTGGCAGCAGCAGCCTGAGGCATAGAGACTGCATCTCATCTCTTCTTCTCAGACCTCCACTGCTGGTCATGTCAATCAATTCATGGCAGCTCTGGTCCCCCGAAGCTGATGTCACGGTTTGCTTATGAGGAGCCAATGACACGATTTGTGATGACTGTTTCCTCCATACCTTCTGTCAGGTCTCAGGCTGTGGCCTGGAGACTGCAGTAAAATAGTCAGGAGCAGCTTGAGGCCCGGCTTGGACTCCTATGGTAGGATGGACGGACATGGGGTATGCAGCCTTCCAAAAGGCAGAGGAGACGGCACACAAAGTTCTAAGTCATAGGCCCTGGCGGAGAACCTACCACTATTACTCTGCTAAGTGGACCTAGCAGTAAACAGCTACTGATAACATGGTTACGCCCATACACCAGTGCCTCTCTCAACCCTCATCAGAAAAGTTTCTGTTGGCAGTAGATAGGATTAACACAGAGACCTGATCAAGGTGCGGAGAATAAGAGACTAGGGGATGCCCTGCTCTATGTGAGACATCTGTATCACACCCCATCCTCCCATGACTTAGGGATCACTGTGGAAAAGAAGGCATAGAGTGTCAGGGTCAGGGGTAGTGGGTGACCACAGGAAACAGTGTCTTCTGGACACAGCAAAGCAGCTGCACACAGGACCTCCCAGTGGTTAGGACAACGGGGTACTTAACCTATGCAAGCTCAATCCAGATCAAACCCCAACCCAGAAAGGAGTCGGACGTGAAGTCCTACCCTTAGCTGAGGAAGGGGCTGTTTATTGGTAATCGTTAGCTGTTGGACAAGGGAGAGTCAGTTTTGTCTAAGCATATAGGCCTTGGTAAATTGGGTAAGTACTGAAGGGGAGATGGATCTGGGGGGAGTTGTGGGAGAGGTGAGTATGATAAAAAAAAATACTTGCTATAAAATTCTCAAAAACTAATAAATTTATATTTCAGATTTAACTTTGGGATATATCATACAAGATACCTTCTCAAACACCCAAGTGTCCTCAGGAGGCTGCTGTAATGCATATGGCCTCATACTTTTCTAGCAGATGTAAGTGCTTTTTGGGCAAAGGGTCGTGTCTCACTCATCTTGGTAACCCTGATGCCCAGTGATGGCTTTATTGAAAACCAAGAAGCATTTGCAAATTGAATGACGTGTGGACAGAGACACAGCCTGGCACTGTCTCCCTGCTTCCCTGGTTCTATTTTAGCTACATCATTCAGAGAAATTGTCAGCTCTTTGTTTGTGTGTCTCTTCTATGTGAAATGGGAAGAAGTTGGTGGTTCCTGAAAATCATTCTTTTGGTGCATCCCTCTGCCTCTGTGCTTTGATGTTGTCATGCAGTCCCAGAATTTCATCTCCCCTGCTGTTCCTCAGGGCTTCCAGAGTCCCCACTGCTCCTCCCATATGGCAGTTTCTGCTCTCAGAGAAAGACCTAGATCTCACACAGGACCTTTGTTTGAAAAGAGTTCCATGTTGGAGACTCTGCAAATTCTGTGGAATGCACTAGGAAAGGTACCTTTTTCTAAAGGATGGTGTCATGTGGTGAGATGGCTTTACTTTACTGAATATACAGCCCTGTGTTTGTAAAGAAGGGAGCCGGACAATTTCCAATCCTAAAGTAAGTATGGTGTTCTAGTTTCACTGTCTTGCTATGATAAAACCCTCTAATCAAAATCGCCTTCGAGGAGTCAAGGGTTTATTTGGCTTACAATTTCCAGTTATAGTCTATCATGGAGGGAAGCTGGGGCAGGAACTCAATCGGGAATGCTCACACTCATGCTTATCTAGATTTCTTATATAGCCTGGCCCACCTGTCTGGGGAATGATGGACCCTTCTGCATCATTTAATAACCAAAACAAACCCCCACAGACATACCCACAGGCCAATGGGATCTAGACAATCCTTCAATGGAGATTCCTTTGCCAGGTGACTCTAGGCTCCTTCAAGACAACAGAGCTCACTGGTACAAAGGAGTTGATGCTTTGAGACAATCCCAGAGGGAGCTGAGAGGAGGAAAGAGTCAACCAGGCAATGAGACCCTCCTGAGGGCTCTAAATTCCCAGTACTTACTAGACTCGTTAACGTTTATGGACATCAGTAAAAGATTGAGTTATGCACCTATGCCAAGGAAGGGGAAGGTGAGACCATCCTTGTACTGAAGAATTATTCACAATGGAAGCCACAGAAGAAAAGACCTGGAGCTCACTCATTCACTGAGGGATCTTCCTGTCTCCAACCCCCTCAGCATTAGGATTATGAAAGAGAGCCCTCACTTGCCCTGGTTCATACTTTGGACTTTGCCAAGATATGAATGGAAGGGTTTCCCCTGAATTAATGTGGACTAAGTTAGTGTCACAAATCACCCTTATCAGAAGGAGACTCTTGTTGGAGAGGAGAATATTTTGTTTTCCATTCTCTGAACTTGGTGTTCTGGACACTATGAGGAATACAAGATTGATGTGCAGCCTGATCCTTGTCCTACAGGGTTCATAGCCTCACTGTGTAGATGATCACTGCCCAGGGTGACCATGATGACATTTTAATTTCAGTTGAGATGAGTGGAAGCAGCAGAGATTAAAGAAAAATCTGGAAGGGGCTTCTTGACAGACGACAAAGAGTTACTCTGTGTGTGTGTGTGTGTGTGTGTGTGTGTGTGTGTGTGTGTGTGTGTGTGCAAACATATATATGGAGGCTGTAGTGATTTGAATAGGAATGGCCCCCATAGACTCATGTGTTTGGCTCATAGGGAGTGGTACTATTAGGAAGTGTGGCCTTGTTGGAGGAAGTGTGTCACTGTGGGGGTGGGCTTTGAGGTCTCATATGCTCAAGCTACACCCAGCATGAGGCACAGTTCACTTCCTGTTGCCTGCAGATCAAGAGGTAGACCTCTCAGCTACCTCTCCAGCTCCATGTGTCTGCCTGCATGCTGCCATGCTTCCTGCCATAATAGTAATAAACTAAACCTAAGCCAGCTCCAATTAAATGTTTTCCTTTAGAAGAGTTGCCATGGTCATGGTGTCTTTTCACAGCAATAGAAACCCTAACTAAGACAGAAGCCAAAGGTTAACCTCAGATATCATCCTGAGGTACCACCCACATTGTTTGGTCTGTTGTGTTTTGTTTATTTTTTCTTGAGACGGGATCTTTCATTTGACCCAGAGCTCACCCATATGTCTAGGCTGGCCAGCCTGGGATCCCAGAGAACCTTGTGTCCAACCCTCTCAGAATAGGATTGCAAGCACACACCACCACACCTGTCTCTTCTGCACGGATTTGAGAGACTAAACCCAGGTAATTACTAGCCCTTTACCAGCAAAGCCATCTCTCTCCAGCACCTGAGTTAATTCTAAAAAGGAAGTGACAAGATTTGGTCCAGAAGACTCTAGGGTACGGTGCTTTCAAAATCTGTCAGCACAGACCAACAGGAAATACCCAAGACAAAAGCAGCTCTGGCCGCTGCTCACTTTAAGCCCATGCCGCCACAGGAAACCTACCCATGAACTCTGCAAGCACAATCGCCTCCCTTATTTCCTACAATAACTTAAAAATAACTTCTCCAAGTAGGCCTGGATGTTTATTTCCCTTTGCTCTTTTTTTTTTCTAAACAGAAGGGCAGAGGAGAAGTTCTTCCCCTTCACCTCCATTTGCATTTGCTTTTGATGACACAAGAACACAATTCCCATCCCAAAGGGAATACAAGATGGTTCCTTCTAGAGCCAAATATGAGTGACCATGATGGCCTGAGAACATACATTGAGGTTACCCTGAATTTTGTGGTCCAATGTGGAAATAGTTTCATGGGGGTTTTTATAGTAATAGAATAAAGAACACCATAAACTAAGATGTTTTTCAAATACACTGGTGGAAACACTGAGTAGGCAATTGGAGCAAAGCAGAGAAAATCTCAGCTACGGACTTTGGATGCTGTTTGATGACACCCTGCCCCCTGATTGGTGGAAAACTGGGGTTTTGTTAGGTTAATACATTCTAAACTGGTTTTTATCTGTTAGGATGTTGGGTCTGGCTTTATCTGTTAGTGACAGAATGTTAGGTCTGACACAGAGGGGGAAAGGAAGAGCCAGCTATTTAGTGGGATAAAGATAGCCTAAGATAAGCTGTAATGGGGCTCCAGGCCTCCAGCATTCCTTTTCTCCACATCACTGACAGTCTGACCTGTCAATCAGCCTTTGCAGATACAGCTTCTTCCAGAAATTTTCATTTACATTTTCTGAATTTACTTGGATACAGGAGGAAGCCAGGCACTCACCATCCTCCCAACCCCTGTGCCTATAAACAGTGCTCACACACAATGCTGAGCATAGTAGGCTACTTTGAGACATTCATAGTTGCAGCTTCTAAAGGATAATGGGTGAATCTGAGTGCTTCTGTTCACACTGTAACCAAGAATAACAGAGGCCGGGCTGGGGAGATGGCTAATGGGCAAAGCACTTGGCTCAGCAGATGTGAGGACCTGAATTCTAATCCCCAGAACCCGTGTAAAGCCAGGTACGGTAGCACATATATGTATTCCTATGCTGAGATGGGAGGCAGACACAGGAGAATCCTCAAAGCTTTCGGGTCAGCAAACAAGGGACAGGTAAAGGTGGAAGGTAAAGATCAGCATCAGAGGTCAACTTCTGACCTCCACACATGCACCTGAGCTTACACATATGAACATGCACACACATGCATTCATCATACACACATATACAACATACATATACATCATATATACACATATATACACCTTATACATACACATATATGCATAAATTATAATGCATATGTACATGCATGTATCATGTGCCGTACACACATATACACAAATGCATCATACACAGATACCATATACACAATTACATCACACTCATACATCATACACTTACATCATATACACCCACACATAGACACACACACTCACACACACACACACACATATGCAAATGCACACAAAGGTCAGAGGTGATGCTACATTACTCAGGAATGAATGCTCCATATGGTAGGACTTCAATTTCCATATCAACAGAACATGTTTATTTCAAGTGACAGAAGCCGATTTGAGAATTACAGATCTTCCTCCCCAGTAATCCATTCCTTCCAGTACTACACCTCTTCGGCTGATGGGTTGACCAGGATTGCATTAAGCATGTCACTCCTCCTGGTCCTCTCCTCTCCACCCCACTGTGTTTCTTCCCTCATGAGTGAGACGTTAGCATTTTGACTGTGTCTCACATAAACTTTCCATGCAGGCTCTGTCTTTCCCCCAGTGGTTTAGAAAATTCCTTATCTTCAGCTCAACAGGAAGGAGATTACTTTTGTTACACGAATATTGAACAGCGGTGATTTATATGTGAGGAAAAGAAAGCTCCGAACAATTTTGTTTACTGTACAACAGTTCCTGGCTCTCCATGGAGAGACCCATGGTGGTCTAAGGGCATTAAGAACAGGCTAGCATTACCGTACGGGAGGAAAGGACACTCAATCCCAGCTCGCAAATGGCATTCAGGGGTTCGGGATGCAGCTGTGGCTCCACACCAGGCTTCTCCTTCACTGCTCTTATTTGAGCAGAAACATTAGAAGTTCTAACGTGAGACAGCCTGGATGACAGGCCATCTGCCGCTTGACTCCAGCCCAACGTGCCTGCTTCTTCAAACGTTCCTTCTGCCCCAAAGACTGCCTAGCAGAGTGCCCCTGGGGAAAAGGACTCTCCTTCATTGCTCTGTGCTCCGTGTTTTGGGGGTATGAATTACAAATGCAATACTTTAGTGATACATTAATTAAAAATAAAAGCTATTTATTTATATAGTGTGATGTTCAGTAGACCTTATTAGTCAACCATATTGTACTGAATGCTTGGATAGTGTTGAATCTGTTATTTCCTTTAGAACTGAGCTTCTCAAACATTCTCAATTTATGACCCCTTTTTGGCCCGAGAAATTTTTAAATGACTCCAGGTACATAGATAAAAACTGGTATATAAATAATTCAGTTACTGATAATAGACCATAAAGGGATTTTAAAACAATTATCTAGTATACATGTAATTTTAACATTTATTAGAGTTGAAAGCAAATCTGTATGCTAATGAGATGGATGAGCTTGTTTATTTTTACATAAATAATTAAATCTTGGGTGAATATTTGATAGTGCATGACATAAGGCATCTTCAATATTTTTCAGAGTAGATCAACATTTTTTAATGATTTTTTAAAATTTATGTGTCTATGAAGGTGCCTGTGGTGTGCCCTGGACCTCAAGTTACAGAAGGCTGTGAGCCATCCGATGTAGGTGCTGAAATCCAAACTCTGGCTTCTGCAAGAGCTATCATAGCTCTTAGCCACTGAGCCATCTCTGCAGGCTCCGATTTTTTAATTATATAATCACCAATGCTAAGAATGCTGGTTCACATAAACATGTAGGGGGAAAAATGACAGACATACATTAAGGACAATTTCAGAAGTTGTTGGGAATTCGGTCCTAATCCCAAGCCAGATCTCATCTAACAACTTTTTTCCTGAGACTCAAGTCAGCAACTCAAACAATAATACTAAAAATCAAAAATTCTAACACAGTGCAATCCAAACATTCAGTGCTTACATTCTAGAAATGACAGGGAATGGTGAAAGCTTGATTTGGGGCTTGGGGAGATGTCTCAGTGGGTAAGAACACTTGTACAATCATTCAGACCTGAGTTCAAATCCTTGGCTCCCACATAAAAGTCATGACAGAGTGTACCTGTAATCTCGGCACTGGGGGGTGGGCAGAGAGAGGAGAGCCACCGGGGTTTGCTGAGGAGCCAGTCACACTGCAGGAATGGCAAGCTCTAGATTTAGGGTGCAACCCAATTTCAAGAGATTTTAAGTGGAAAACTTATAGAGCAGGACACTCAACATGCTCCCCTGACTCCACACACATGAACATACATGCACATATGTATCACACACACAAGCGCACACAGTCGTCATTTTTCATAAGTAAAACATGTTTCTGTAAGATAATAGCATTTTTTTAAAGATTTATTTTATATATATATATATATATATATATATATATATATATAATTATACAGTGTTCTGTTTGTATGCATCCCTGCAGGCCAGATCTCATTACAGATGGTTGTGAGCCACCATATGGGTGCTGGGAATTGAACTCAGGACCTCTGGAAGAACAACCAGTGTTCTCAACCTCTGAGCCATCTCTCCAGCCCGATAATAGCATTTTTGAATGATGGTCAAAGGACTGCAATTTGTAACACGTAGCATTCTCGAACCTGAGCCAAGGTGTGTGTTGCAAGCAGTGTCCATTTGCATTGCATGGCATGATGGCATGTGCATGGCATGATGGCATGCACATGGCAAGGAGCACACGTTGTGTGTTCAGAGGCGAGGCTGCAGCTGATTTGCGCAACAGATCAAGTGCTACCAGAAACATCTCAGACTTATCACACATTTGCTTCTGAGTTAATTTGAAGGCACCATGCATTAGAAAACCTTTTACTGTTACCTAATTCTTCATGAGACCCACAACCAGTTCTGCAATCCCATATGAGATCATGACCCACACGGTGTAAGAAGTTGAGCTTTAAAGTTGAGCTTTAGAAGACTAAATTCAGGCTGGAGAGATGGCTCAGTGGTTAAAAGCACTTATTGTTCTTTTTTTTTTTTTTTTTTTTTTTTTTTTTTTTTTTTTTTGGTTTTTTCGAGACAGGGTTTCTCTGTGTAGCTTTGCGCCTTTCCTGGGACTCACTTGGTAGCCCAGGCTGGCCTCGAACTCAAAGAGATCCGCCTGCCTCTGCCTCCCGAGTGCTGGGATTAAAGGCGTGCGCCACCAACGCCCGGCTCACTTATTGTTCTTGAAAAGAACCCAGATTCAAGTCCCAGCACCCACACAGTGTCTCACAATTATCTATAACTCCTGTCCCAGGGGAACCGGACTCACATGCACGTAAAACAGAAGATTAAAACCCCATTTAGACCAAGTTCCCACTTAGTGTGGGGACCAACAAGCTATGGCCATTGAGCCAGATCTGTCCAGGCATCTGATCTATTGGTATAACTAGCAGGCACTTTTCTGGTGCTGTGGTAAAACACCATGACCAAAACAACGGAAGGGAAAAAGGCTTTCCTTTAGCTTCTGGCTCCAGAGGAGCAGACTCCTTACGTCAGGGAAGGCATGATGGAAGAAGCAGTAAGCTGGTGGACCACATCTCACCCACACACAGGAAGCAGAAAGACCAGAAGTGGAGCCAGGCTGTAAACCCCAAAGCCTGCTCCCAGGGACATGATTCCTCCAGCAAGACTCCGCCTCCTAAAGCTTCCATGACCCTCCAAACAGTGTCACTAACTGGTGACCAAATGTCTGAGTACATGAGTACGTTCTCTCTTACTCAACCTCCACCATGTACTCATGTATTTGCATGTGGCCTTCGTTCTGTAAGGGTTTCTTTGGTGGTGTATCCACTGGCAAGTCACCCATGCTCCCATAAGCAATGAATCCCACTGGATCATCAACAAAGAAGGAAACAAAAGCAAAAGCAAAGCTAGTTGGGAGGAAAGAGGGCTCAGCGGGAGTGGGAAGAGGGGATGTACTAAGTGATAAATATGGTGGAAATAAGTTACATCTAGGTGTGTGCATGTAAATGTCACGATGAAACCATTATGTATAATAAAAATGTTTAGATTTACTTTTTATGTGTATGGGTGTTTTGCCTGCATGTATGTATGTATACCATGTGCATGCCTAGTGCCCACAGAGGCTAGCAGGGGGCATTGAATCCCCTGAAACTAGAGTCACAGGTGATTATGAATTGTAATGTGTGTGCTGGGAACCAAACCCAGGTCCTCTGTAAGAGCAACAGGTGCTTTTAACTGCTGAGCCGTCTCTCCATCACATACTATGTATAATTAATATATTCTAACTAAAAAGACAAAAGAGAATGTTTCTCTTTGAAAGTAAGAATAAAACACATGTGTAGCCCAAAGTTTTCCTGTGTGCCACCCAGTCCACAGACTCTCAGATCCAAATAAACACACAGAGGCTTATATTAATTACGAACTATATACCCATTAGCTCAGACTTATTACTGACCAGCTTTTACACTTAAATTAATCCATAACTCTTATTTTTGTTTAGCCACATGGCTTGGTAACTTTTCTCAGTTCTGCCTTGTCATCTTGCTTTCTCTATGTCTGGCTGATGACTCTGTCCTTCCCCGTCCCAGAATTCCCCTCTTCTGCTTGCCTGCCTATACTTCCTGCCTGGCTCCTGGCCAATCAGCATTTTATTTATCAACCAATCAGAGCAACACATATTCACAGCAGGCAGAAGAACATCCCACAGCACACATGGCTCACAAAATGGAAAACATTTACTGTTTCGCCCTTAAGAAAATGTTGGGCAATTCTGGAACGGTCACAAGTTTTCTGAAATGGCAGTGAAAGACTCAAATCCTGGTTCTGATATTTACTGCCAGAAATTCACACTGTTTCCTCATGCTAACCTGAGAATAATGGTAGAACCCTAAAGATGGTAGGACCCTAAAGTAGCAGACTGGGCATCGAACAACAGGAAGTACATACAGAGCCAAGCCCGCTCTCTGCCTCCTCCTGTCCCTCCCAGAGTCCGTGGGTGAAAGGAAACCTTCAAATTGTCATGTGTAACAAGAAGAGATCTTAGTGGTGACCTGCTTTCGCCTGGGAGCCTGTCACAAAATCAGACTTCTAGACGTCACCGCCGAGTTCTGATTTGATAGCTCTCAGGAGAGGCAAGAGCATCTGCCTTGATTGGCAAAGTCATTTATGTAGCTCTGTGACCAGTCTAGAGGTGGAGATCCAGCTTCTCCAGACACATTACCCGGAAACAAAGCCCTCAGGGCTTCCAAAGCCAGATCCTGTGCCAGGGCAACCAGTCACAGCAGCCTGGGCAAGCCCATGCCTGAATTCTGCTCAGACCTTACACCAGAGCAGAGCCTGGGTGAAGGAACAATGGTCTTCATAGACCTTCTGCGGTCTTGTCCTTCCTGAAGCCTCAAACCCCTGAACACTAAGGACCTGAGATATTGCCTTATTTATAACTGAGTACCATTTTACACGCCACTAGCCTCATGATTACACATGCCCCAAAGGGTATGAAGACTGGAGGCAGAGAGTCTGAGAAGACCTCAGCCTTCAGCAGGGGAGCCTGTGTCCTGCACTGAGTGGTTTTAAACTGTACAGTGTCTCTCATTTCTACCACGCCTGATGCTGCAACACCGCTCCCTTACCTGGGGCCAGGCCACCTGCAGAGCCACACTGCTCAGCCGCCAAGCAGCCTTGTGTGCATTGCTTAATTTCCTGAGGCCCAGCTCCCTCATCTGTGCAGCATGGGACACATTATCATCCACCTCTTCAGACCCCTGAGGGATTAAATGGTTTCCCATGCACGGAAAACTTAGCCAGTTCCTGGCACACGGCGAACTCCCAATGGTGATGGCAGTGGTCTTTACCTCACACAATTTTCTTACCACCTGTATCCTGGTTCCTCCCACGCTTTCTGGATTGCTTCCACCTCCAAGGTCACCTCTTACCTGCCAGATCCAACTCATTCTGGAAGCCTCGGCTCAGATGTCGTTTCCTCTGAATCGTTCCCTGACCACTAAGGCTGCCCAGATCTCCCTGTCATGGACTCATACACCCATTCTTTTTCCACGCTCTTGCCACAGGTGTACCTAGACATTTACTTACATGTTTAGTTGAGAAGAATCTATCATATCTATCGTATAATCGTAAGACTATACTACCTGAGAGGACAGGTGATATGCACAGTGTCTTCTTCCACATCGCCCTGTTATCATATACTGCTGATGGGCACTCAGTATAGAATGAATGAGTGAATGAATGAATGAATGAATGAATGAAGTGAGTCTCCAGAATACCCTCCAGTGACAGTAACCTGAGGAGAAAGTCCACAAGAGGTAGGTCCCCCCAACTCTTTACATAGCTGCAGCCCAATCAAATTCCATAACATACCAAGATACAGGATAGTTGGAAGAGCCATGAGAGGACCCCCACCATGACAGCTGAGTGACAATCCCACTTGTTGTGATGCATTTGTTCAAATGCCTCCTCAATTCTCTGTCAAGAAAGCAGAGGACCTCTTTATATACGTGGTGCCATCTTAACTTCGTGGTCTCTTTGTATTCAAATATACACATTTCCCTCGACAACAAGGCAAGAGATGAAGATAGGCATTCCCAGTGTGGGCAGGAGGAAGAAAATGATGTTTTCCAATTGCTAATTTGCCCAAAGTGGAGTTGTCTCGTGGTGCACAGGACCAGGCAGCAGAGATGATTGAAAAAAAAAAAAGACCTGCGGTAGCATCTGTAGTAGTTACTCCCAGCCCTCTGCCTCTCTGCTGCCTCTGACCTCAGGGTGCTCTGTATACATATTCCAATGCCCAGAATGTGAAATTAAGATGGAACTGAGACAACCAGAGGGAGGCAGGACTCATCTCTACTACTCAGTCCTCTCCCATGCTATCAAGAGATACAGTAATGGTGAACATGTTCATCTGGTCTGATACACCATGCTGCTGGACTTCAGACTCAATGCCACTTTATTCATTGAAGCTCTTAAGTTGTCTGAAGTGAAAACAGGCCCTGAGTAGCATTGGGGAAGCCCAGCATCTCCTACTTGGTTCCTTGCAATGTTTTAGAGCCAAGTTCCTATCACGAGGAAACACTGAGAATCTAGGAGGTTGGGGAAACTGGGTGAGTATGAGTATGAGAGGGCCGAAGGCACTCACTCTCAACATCTCACATGCCAGAGCACTCTGGGGTCAAATTCTCTGTATGTAGCTGGGTCTCTGAGGAATTTTTTGTCTTTTGTAGGAGGAAGGTAATGGAAGAGGGTGCCCTATGTGACCACGCTACAAAAATGGCTTAGATTCTGTTTATAAAAATTCTATTTTAGAAATACTATTTTAAATAATTTGGAGGAATGGGTTAAAATAGGCTCTTCCTTCTCTTAGTAAACTTGGTCTTTTTATTAAATTCTGCAAAGGCTGTGGGTGTGTTGTTTGAAAGCTAAAGGATGTCAGAGACATGCAAACATTGGGATTTCCTGAAGCCAGCATCCAGAGAGACACCAAAGTCTGCTACATATGAAGGTAGTGTTCCGGGTAGCTTTCTATTGCTAAAACATGACAATAAAAAGCAACTTGGAGTGTGTGTATATGGGGAGCTGTATGTTTCATCTTACAGTTCACATTCAGTCATGAAGACAAGACAAGAACTGAAAGTGTGAGCCTGGAGACAGAGCTGAATCGGAGGCTATGGAAGAACACTGATTACTCCCCATGGCTTGCTCAGCCTGCTTTCTTATACAACCGGAGTCACTTGCCTAGGAATGGCACTATCCACAGTGGACTGGGCCCTCCCACATCAATCAGTAATTTAAAAAAATACCCTACAGACTTGCCTACAGGCCAGTCTAGTGGAGGCTTTTCTCAGTTGAGGTCTCCTCTTCCCAGGTGACTCCGGCTTGTATCAAGTTACAAAAGACCAACCAGCAGAATGGGTACCATAGGTTGGTGTCTGCCCTAAGATATCACCTCCAGAGAGGAGCCATTTTACCTCTTCATGTGAACCGTCGGTCGCATAACCATCACTTTACTGCATTTTAATACAAGAGCTCTGCACCCTCTCAGCCCAGCCATGTTCCAAATGACAATATCTCCTAGCAGAACCGTATCCCTTCTTCCGTCCCACCTCCTCACCATCTCAATGTACAGCTTCCCCGGCTCTAGCTTGAGTTCATCACTCTCACAAGACTTTACAGAGACAGCAGGAAATGAGCCCATAAATCCCTCTGATCATAATGCTCTCAAGTGAACGGCTAGAGATCCAGCTAACAGCATGCAGAAGGCCACATGCTGGCTGTGTGACAACCATCACCGAGCTTCCACCCTACCACAGGCTCTAACACATCTCCCCTTGTACAGTAAGCCAATGTCATCACGTTTTGTTTTTTTGTTTTTTTTTTTTTTCTTTGCCGTAGCTGGTTTGTAGATGCTAAACTCATTGTCAGGACTCAGAGCAGCAGAGTCACTGGGACCTGATTGCTGCTGTCTTAACCACACAAGTTTATTCTGTCACCTAAAATAACTCCATACACATGTAAGGCAATGTCTTAAGAATGGCTTGAAAGCCAGCAGACACAGACACATCAGTATGATGTCCCATGAAGCCATGGAACACGCATACTTCCTTAAACTCTTTGTCTCTCTATGGGAGGCTCCCATTCTCCTGGCTCAAAGTGGCTTCCACCATTGCATTCACATTCCAGGCAGCAAGACAAAAGGATGGAGAAGGGAGGAGAGAGACTTCTGAAGTTCTTACATAACTCTTCATTTATCTTGTTGGTTACAACTTACCTGCTGAGCAAAGAGGGGAATTGAAGGTAGGAGCAGGCTACCAGATAGATGTCTGTGCTCTAGGGATTAGACAGTGTGTCTCAGAGCACAGTGAGTTGGATGTCTGTATAAAAACAGCCTCCAGACAAACAGTGATTCCTCAGAATGGCTATAGATGGTCACAGACCACTGGATACCGAAAAAGTGAACAGTTGAACATGAGTAAGACCAGACAGCGGAGGCAGGCTTGTGAAGGTAAAACTCAGGTAATTAGTATTTCAGAGGTTTTTACTAGATGCCTCCACCCCTTCCAGGCCTGTACCCCATTTCTTATTCCATGTCATTCCCACCCTTCCATTCATATGGACCCTTTAAAAGACGGAGGAAGTGCTGGGGTGATGACCTAGCCAGTAAAGTGCCTTCCTTGCAAGGTTGGGAGCCTGGGTTTAACCCCTGACTCCATATTACAAAGGCAGATATCAGGACAGGGGACATAGCTCAGGGAGTGTGGTACCTACCACAGAAGAATAAAGACCTGGTTAAGATCCCCAGAATCCAAGTTAACAACTAGGCATTGTGGTATGTGCTTGTAATCCCGCAGCAGGGAGGTGGAGATAGGTGAATCCCTGGGCATTGCTGGTCAGTCAGTCTAGAGTTCCAGGCCAGTGAGAAATGCTCTCAAAAAACAAGGTGAATGGTGTCTCCAAAAGTACAGTGAAGGGTGACCTCTGGCTTACACACACACACACACACACACACACACACACACACACACACACACACAAGATGGAGGGAAGCAATGGGGCAAGGACTCAAGGATAGAGAAATTTTCCACGTATTATAGTGGATATTTGGGTCCATGCTGCCTCATGCCACCTGACTGGGTCCCCATCATCCAAGGGTTCAAGAGGGAAAGGACCCGCATACGTGCTCTCCAGGTCTTAAGCTAGCCAAGAGGCCATGCCCTAGGTGCTGGTACCTCAAGGCCATAGGTAGAATGCATACCCACTACAATGTGTTGTTTGATATTGTAAAAACTCTGCTGTCCATTGGCCTTTTCCTATTGAAGAAGCCACATTGACTCTATTGAATCAAACGACCCCACTTGGTTTTCTGTAGGGTGCCCCAGGTAGTCACATATCCACCCTGAGACTATAGGAGCAGCTTGGAACAGGAGCCATCCCGACCCTTTTAAGACAGTAGCGTCTGAAGTGGTCCATGGCCCGGGGAACTCAAAACCACTCTGAGCAAACAGTCTGAAGAAGAAAAAGAAAAAGAAAGAGAAAACTTAGAGAGGAGAGGCTGCTCAGCCAGCTGGGCAGCCGTGAAACAGATACCAAGCCGCTGAAGCTGTTCAAACAAATGTCTTTAATCTGTTGATGACACCTGTCACCAAGGCACAGAAAAGAGGGCCTTGGGAGGTCAGAGCCCTTCAAAACACAATGGGAGAAAGCCTTTTCACAAACCCTTCGGAGTGCATTTTGAAACCAGCAGAAATTGGTCTCTTTTCTTTATGCAGTTACCATCACACATAAAGCCCTGTTCTACCGAGTCGTTGGCCTTCCACGCGTGCTTTGTGGTAACAGAGGTTGGTGTTAACAAGTGCGCGCTCATTGGTAGAAATTGCTTTCCCGGCTGTCTAAACTGGGCAGAGACAGAGGGCCCAACATCTCTGTGCTGTGAGCAGGCATGACTGGGCCTGTCTTTGCTCTCCTATCTGTCTCCATGGGACCCTGGCAGAGGTAGGACTGGACTGCCTGGTCTAGAGTGAGAACTCATGGTGGTGAGGGTTCATCAAGGTCAGGGCTTCACTCTTCCCATGACTCATGGGAAAATGTGGAAGGGGGCTAGGAGTATCAACTCACAGAGGTGACCCCCCAACACTATGTCAGCTCTTACCTTCTCTCTCCTGGCATAGTCACTTGGCAGATGGTCACCCATATGTAAAATGTTATGCCAAAAGCTTCTGGGCCAGAGGAGAGGGTTTGCCTTGCAAGCACAAGACCTGAGTTTGATCCCCAGAACCCACATTGTCTAAGCTGGGTGGTGGAACGTACCTGTAATCCCAGCTCTGGGAAAGCTGACCAGGCAGATCCCTAGGATTCACTGGGTGGCTAGCCCGGTCTACTTCGTGAGCTAGTGAGAAATCCTGTTTCAACAAAACAGAGTGGATGGTGCCTTAAGAATGATACCTAAGGTTTTCCTCACTAGCCTCCACATACATGTGCGTACACACACACACACACACACACACACACACACACACACACACACACGCAAACACAGCTTCAAGACAATCCTCTCTCATGCTTTCAACACAATTTTCCCCTTGGCCTTTCTAGTACAAAATTCTGGAACCATGCCTGACTTCAAGCATAGCTTGGTGTCACCCTTCAGTATTCATGCACCTCATTGGACCTCAGGGCTTTTTTTCCCCCTGGTCCCATGAAGGAGCTGGATTAAATAACACTAAATCCACCTTCCCATTCTAGCAACCTACCTAGCCACTAAAGTCCCGGGTGCCATCAACATCCAGCACCATAGACACATGAACCTAATCCCTGGGCCAGTTGTTCCCAGTGTGTTAGCCACTGGCCCAGCATCTTCTCCTTGAAGCCCAGGCTGAGGAAACACATAAGCCAGTGGTTAGAATATCTTCCTCTGAGGCCCAGATGTCAGGCAGTGTAAGCAGCAAAAACACCCTGGGAGCCCACCGGGCCTTTGGCTCTGTCTCAGTCCACCTTCAGCTCTCTTTTAAACTCTCTGTGTGTCTGCTCAGCACAGATTGTCTTCCTGTCCATCTTTCCTGAGCCTGGTGTCTGGTGTGGCTCATAATGATGCCTCACAAGGCAAAGATGGGCCCCTGCTGTTGATAATCGCTGACACTAGAGTGCTATGGTTAGACTCCATGGTGGTTGATATCCATGATCAACTTGATGAGGTTTTGACTCGCCGTGGAAACAGACTGTGTGCCTTATTGTGCAGGCTTCCTACTGCTGTGATAAAGCACCATAACCCAAAGGGACTCATGGAGGACACAGCTTATTTTCGTGTATGGTTTCAGAGAGTCCATGACGGAGTGGAAGGCACAGCAGCAGCAGGCGGCTGGATCAGGAAGCGGAGAGATCACATCTTCAGGCACAAATAGGAAGCAGAGAAAGTGAACTGGAAGTGGAGTGAGGCTATGAACTCTCAAATATGTCCCCAATGACGTACTTCCTCCAACAAGGCCTTCTACCCATCTCTGAAGGTTCTATAACCTCCCCCGAACAGCACCACAAACTGGGGGCCAGGCATTCAAGTGCATGAGCCTATGAGGGACATTCCTCCTCCAAACCACTACACAGACCTCTAGGTATGTCTGTAACTGTGTCTCCAGGAAGTTTTGATTAAGCAGTGAAGAGTCACTGTGAATAAGGACAGCACCACCCCTTGTGCTGGGTTGAGAAATCTGATAAAAATGAGAGAGCAGGCTGGCCATCAATGCTCATCTCTCTGCTTCTCTATGGAGGACGAAGGACTACCAAGGTGGCCCGTGCTCCTGCCTCACGCTCCTTCCCTTCACTGTGTGGTGGACTGTGCCCTTCCACGGCAAGCCAACACAAACAAAGCCTTGCTAAAGTTGCCTTTGGCAAGTGTTTTGACACAGAAACAGGAAAATAAATGACTAACACAGACACAGCACTGGCAGAAGGTAGGGCCTAGATGGAGAGAGTCGATGGCTAGGCTATTTGAGACTATTGCCTTCTGAGACTATACCTGGTCCCTGGTCCTCCTCTTCCTCTGCTTCCTATGCGCCATGGAGCAAGCAGCCTCTGCCATATGCTCACACCACCAACATGTTCTTCCTTTTTGTGGGCCCAGAGCTGACAGAGCAAAGACTGTAGACTGAACCCCCTGAACCCATGAGCAAAAAACGGGTCATTCTTCCTTTAGGTTACGGCAGGCACTTTGTCACGGTGACTATAAAACTGACAGAGGCGGGAAGGTAAAGTGCTGCTTAGGCACCCGAACGCTTATGATGGAAACAAGCAGACTGCGGAGGACGGAGGCTGAGAGGTGCTGTAAGGTGGAGCAGGGTGGAGATGGGCCTTTCAGGAACAGAGAGAAGTTTCTCCAGCTCTGCCCCCTGCCCTGCCCTCTTCCTGTAGCAAACTTACACCAAGCTCTCACGGGAACTCCTTCCCAGTAAGGAAATGAGAATGCAGAAATGAGGCGATTGGCCAAGAGCCCGCATCCGTGCGGGTAGGACAACCAGAGCGCTGCCGAGTTCCTTCCGCCCCTGGAAACTGGTCCATGAGTTCTGTCTGTCTGGCCCCACTGCAAGGGCCAGAGTCAGCTTGTCCTGGGTTATGGCTGATGGGGACACACAGAGCAATAAGTACCAAGCCATGGGAGGTAAGAACCGTGTCTCCAGAGGGGGCATCGGAGGAACAGGGCAGGGAGGTCCAAAGATGACTGTGTGAATCTTAGGGGCCCCGGGCTGTGCCCTGCCAGGTCGCGTGCCTGGGTCTCTGTCCACAAGGCTCCTGGAACACCAGCCCCTGCCTTCCTCCGGCTTCCTTCTCCCTTGGGAAGGTGATTTCCTCTGTGATGGTAACGCCCCAGCCTAAGCATTTCAGTCTCTGACATCTCACTGGTTCCTTGCCTCATAACCTTGTATCTGGAACTTCTCCCAACCTCTGGCAGAAATATCATCTTCAAAGAGCATGAAAAGGACCCTAAGTGGAGAAGGGAGGATGCAGAGGAGAGGGGGGACAAGACTCTTCCTCCATATGGAAGCCAGGTCCTCATTCCAGTGTACAGCTGGCCAGACACTGGGACCCCTCGCTCAGCTCCGATTCCAGGTTTCAGCAATTATTTTGTTGAATTGTCTCACTGGACTGTAGGGGATGAGTAACATGGCTTTAATTTATTTTTTTCCCCACGAAATACTCAATTAGACTCTAATTGAGTACTTCCATCCTTGACAGGAGCTATTAAGCTGACGCCACTGTCTCCTCGGCATTTTGCGTCTTCGGGCGTCTGGCCCAGGATCCAGCCAGTCGCACCGCGGTTCAAGCGTCTGGTGTCCTGGGTACCCTGGGCTTCAGCTGGGCACCAAGGCTCTGAGAAGCAGTTATGTGACCGCTGGGTAGACAAGCACACAGATGCAAAGGCAACGTGAGCACACCCAGTGTGCACAGTGCACCTGACACGTCCATTAGCTTGAAGAGCGTTAACTCACTCTGCCCAGTAAATACCGTCAACCCTCATTTCCGGAGGAAAAACAAACGGCGATTCAGAGGCACCACTTTAAGAGAGATGAAGTGGTTTTTGGAAAGGCAAGGAGACAGGCAAGGAGGAGAGGCAAAGACCATGTCCCGTGTTGGGAGCCACACTGGAAGAGGGAATTCATAGCTTTATTCCGGCCAAGGGCACCCACGGCCTGAGGCCCCAGACCAGGAAAGCCTTTCCCCCACCAGTGAGCACAGGTGGTCAGTAAATAGAGAGCTACGGAATGTTTACTTTCTAGAAGACGTTTCTTTTCTTTTCTTGACACTGTGTATTTACTCCTTAATCCAGCACCTCTCCTAGCCTCTGAAAATTAGTGTTCCCTGTGGGCCATCACCCTCGCAGGCCACAGACCTTGCCCTCCCTCACCAACCCTGCCTCCTTGTTTTTCCCTCTGACATTAGCAAGTCAGATGCCAGCTTCTCTGCCTACGGCTGCTCCTGCTTGACGGAAGACAAGGGCTGCTACATCAATCTTCTGGTAGCTACTGAGGCTCTGTCTTGTCTCTGGTCGGCTGCCATAGAGCTTCAGAGGATGCAATATTTGAAAGGCATCAACCAGTGATGGAACTCAAGAGAGACATTTTGGATAAACAGTTTATTAAGAGTTATTAGCACTATGGACTTACAGACAGACAGACAGCACGGCAGGGACCCTGATGAGAGTTCAGGCTCCCAAAGCAGGTTCTAGGTTCCTTCTTATAGACCCCAGAGGAAGAGGGCCAGGCTGCATGTAGTCAAGGTGTCGTCTCTGATTCCTTGGCCATAGGAGGAGAGGAGGGAATTTCAGGGAAGGAATATGGGGGAAGAGAGGAACATTTAGTTGGAGTGTGCCCATTGTGTGGGTGGGTGACAGCTGCCACAGGCAGCCTTCTGATATCAGACAACTTGAGGTTTGTAAACTTCTGGGAACTGAAAATAGACTGAGAGCCCACAGTTAAAAAGACAGACATGGAACCAACAACCAGGGAGCCCACATGAGACCAACCTAAGCCCTCTACATATATGTGACAGTTGTGTAGCTTGGTCTATTTGTGGGACTCCTAACAATGGAAGCAGGGGCTAGCTCTACTCCTCATAGTGGGTCACCTTGCCCAGCCTAAATACAAAGGGAGGTGCTTAGAAATACCAAAACTTGATATGCCATGCTTTGTTGATATCCATGGGAGGCCTGCCCCTTTATGAACAGAAACAGGAGGATTAGATTGGGGCGGGGAGTCTGGGGGAGACTGGGGGAGGGAATGGAAGGAGAGGAGGGAAGGGAAACTGGGGTAGGGATACAACATGAGTTAATTAATTAAATTTCTTAAATGTAAAAAAAGAAAAAGAAAAAAACAGACATAATGGCAAAGGCTTGTAATCCCAGTGCTGGGGAAGTGGATTCAGGCAGGTCCCTGGAGCTCCCTGGCAAGCCAGCCTAGCCTACTTGGTAAGCTCCAGGTCACTGAAAGACTGTCTGACACAAATAAAACAAAACTGGACAGCTCCTAAGACACCATACCCAAGGATGCCCTCTGGCCTTCATATCCATACTCGAACACATGGGTTGCACCCACACTTATGTGTGCCCCCTCACTCACATGCACCAAGAGTATGTCACATGCTGCTTTCTATACACATCTATCCTAATCACCTTCCCAGATCAAATTCGTGTGTCATGTCCACTGAGATGCTCCACTGACTGCCGTGTGGACACCCACGTGGCCTGTCTATGCTGGCTGCTGTTCCTCACATGGTAACTCTCCATACCAGATAGAACCTCATGTGGCCATCATCATATGTGTTCCTGTGTGTGCATGTGCATGTATGTGGTGTGTGTGTGTGTGTGTGTGTGTGTGTGTGTGTGTGTGTGTGTGTGTGACTTTACCTGAGGCTCAGTTACCTCATCTGGCAAATGAGATTCTGACGTCAGCCTTCCTCAGGGTTGGTGGTTGATAAATAAGTCAACAGGAAGAAAGCAGGTAAGAGTAAGACCAGCATTTACCATGTGTGCTGAGAGCCCGAAGACTGGTGTGCAGGAGGGATTTTTCTTTTCATCTTGAAATCTATTAGTTGACATTTTACTAGACAACAAAAAGAAAATCAAAAAGACAACAGCACTTCTCCCTGAAAAGGTGGTGCACTAGGTATCTTGATGGGTGCTCTTGAAGTTAACTAAAAATGCTCAAATAGACACCACAAAATATCACCTCCTATGCCTTCATTTCTCTGGAAGAAAGTAAAGAATGCTTAGGTAGAGAGCTGAGGGAATGCACTCTGTGACTTGGATTAGAGCAAGAATGTGGATTTGTTATCCTGAGTGTTTGACCTTGATCATGACCTTGTATTAAAGTGTTAAGACAAAAGGCAAAGCTTAGACCTTGACTGGGAAGGGATAAGATCCAGTCTCTCAAAGGCAGGAGCTTGATGACTCTACCTATAGCAGATAAAAGTTGGAAAGCCATTGACTTACCTGTTCAATGACTGCAGAGAAGATGTCCCATCTCTAATCTTAGTGCTCAAGTCAATCACCTCTCCTGAGAGTCTGAAGCGGAAAGAGGGTTTTCACATAAGAGTACAGGCCAAGGATGGTAAGCAAAATCAAAAATGTAAGGCAAATCAAAATTGTAAAAAGGAAACAGCAATAGCTAAAATGTAGAAGCTCAGTAGACAAGTCAATTACTACATCCTGAAGACAGTCTGTGAACTGGAAGGTTAATCCCAAAATTATCCAAATGCAGAACAGACAACAAAAAAGTATAACACAAGGCATCTCCTGTGGCTAGAGAGATGGCTCCGCAGTTAATATACTGGCTGCTCTTTCAAAGGACCAAGGTTTGGTTCCTAACATCTATGTGGGGGCTACAACCATCTATAACTCCAGTTTCAGGGGATCCTGGACACTCTTCTGGCCTCCACAGGCACTGAATGCACATGGTGCACAAACATTCCGGCTGGCAAATGCTCACATGTATAAAATAATTGTTTTTAAATGTTTCTTAAATTCAAGAGATAAAATTGAGCATATAAAACTAAATTGTCTTAGTAGAGAAGGCATCTCCATATTCTTTTTTGAATACTTTTCAAATTTAAATATTGCATAACTAAGTAATTTTCAAATTCCAGCACTCTATGCTGATACAGAGCATAAATTATTGAAACACATAGATCCATTGAAAAATTCTTCTCGATAGTCAAAATAGTTCTGAGGATTTAAAACTAAATTATGCATACCACACAGGCTTTGTAGGGAGACATTTGAATACACTTTGCCATGTTTGCATTCAAAAATCATAATTTGTGGGGCTGGAGAGATGGCTCAGTGATTAAGAACCTTACTAATACTCATGCAGAGGACCTAGGTTCAGCTCCCAATTGGAGGCTGCTCTCGATTATCACAAGCTCTACTTCCAGGGGCACCTGCTGCCCTCTTCTGGCCTCTGCAAGCACCCAGTGTATGTGGTACACATACACATACTCAGAGACACACATATAAAATAAAAATAAGTCTTCGGAAAAAAGACATCATTTACCAAAACATTCAGAATTCAGTATTTTAGGATTCTCCGTTAAAAACATTTTAATTAAGGATCTTCAGCTAATTTTAAAGAACATGCACCCACAATCAATTTTATGACTTGAATTAATTCACAGAAGGTTGTCCAAGGCTCAAACACATTTGAAGTGTTAACTGAGTCAGAAGTTTGTGTTCATCAAATAAAACATATTACAAAAATAAATTAGTTCAGTTACCCTAAATGCCAACACATTCTTTGTCAATTTCAACGCTATAGCCTCTATTTCAATTGACAAAACATCAGCTTGTTTTGACACAGTTGTAAATTATATGTACCATCTAGTGACATCAAAGTTTATTTATGTTCCAAGATTTCTTAATTTAGTAAAAACAGTATTTTTAACACAGTGTATTCATCAGCAGAAAAACAAATCACTTTATCTTCACTTCTTAAGTCTGAATCTGTGGCATGCACAACACCAGCTGTTTCACCTTCCAAAAACTTTGAATCCAAGAATTAATCAGATTAAAAGAGAATTGAAGCATCATTGAAATGAGCTGGTTTTCTGTCTGAAAAATCTGATGACTCCAATACAAAATTAGAATCCTTTAGCTATCTGGCAAGTTCTTCTGCTATCTGAGCCAATGGATTAATAGCTCTGACCTGACCTTTTGTACATGCAACAAGAGAAGTGAAATTGAAAATGACTGAAATTAATTACTTCTTCTAAGTGAAACCTTGTGCTTCTCAGGTAGGCCGGCAAACACTCCCTGTCCCGCATAAGAACACTCTCTCAGTGTCTTTGGGAACAAGCACCCTCAAAAAGCCAACAAGGCCCCCGTGTGTAGCTGCCCTCCCCTGTGATTCTCCTGCTTCCACTTTCTGAGTGCTGGATTCACAGGTGTGGGCTGCCAGGGCTGCCTGCATGACTGAGAAGATGGCTCAGTCAGAGAAGTGCTGGTTGTATGAGCCTAAGGACCCAAGTTCAATCCCCGGGACCCACAGAAAAGGCCGGGTGGGCTGGCTCAAGACTGGAATCCCCCGAAAGGAGGATGTGGAGATGAGTGGATGCCAGATACTCACTGGCCAGATCCCAGGCAGAATCCACGAGCCACAAGGGATCTGGTCCCCCAAGACAAGGTGGGGAACCCCTGCAGAAGGGCATCTGAAGTTGGCTTCTGGCCTCCGTTGCACCCCTTTCACCCTCCCCATCTATCAGCTTTTTGGTGTCAATCTACTCCTTTAGCAGATTCACACACCTTGGCTTTTTTTTTTTTTTTTTTGAGTCAAACCCAGGACCTCCAGAAGAGCAGTCAGTGCTCTTAGCCACTGAGCCATCTCTCCAGCCACTCACACCTTGGCTCGTACACTTCCTGTAGCAGCATTTTGGCTCCTTGGAAGCAAAAGGTCTCACTGTTTTTGTGTCTCTTACACGTTCATCAGAAACTTTGACAAAAAGCAGAAATCCAGTATTTGCTTTTCATTAAACACGAGCTTTTGTTTACTTAAAACACTGTTTAAAAAAAACACTTTGTTTTAACAAGAAAGTACTATGAGTCAGTTGATTGTTAATAACTAAATAATAAAACACAAGACTGTGAGAGGGTACCCAAATTAATAATACACTCCACAGCAGGGTGACTTCTCATCCGGGATGCTCACCATACTGATCATCTCCCAGACTTCTCACTGACCCTGCTCCACTGGGGCCTGGGGACTCAGGGCAGTTCAATACTCTGATAGTCATAGGAGCCCCAAAGCATAGTGTTAACAGCTGAGGGGTACCCTAGATGTGATCTTTCCTCCATTACCAAGTTTCCACTAAATCAAGAAGTCCTCTTCCCCAAATAGCAATTAAAATACCAAGGAAATAGAATCCAGAGTTCTGCCTTTGCTTGTCCTGCCTGTGGAGCTGAAGTGGCCCTTGGGGTTCTCTGCACACAGAGCCTCTAAGACCTGCCTCAGCCCTCCTACTCATCTCCATTTCCGAGTCCCAAAGTGGAAGTGCCATCAAGAAGCAAAGTACATCCAAGTGCTGTCTCCCTGTGGGCTGGAGGGATGTGACCCAGGCAGCAGTTTCTGTGTGAAACATACCAGCACCCCCAGGGTCTGATCCCTGACTCAAGTGTGAGTCCCCAAGGGAAAAAAGCAGTCATCAGAGATGCAGTGGACCAGCAGGTTGTTTGACGAGAGGCCATTTCTGACTCTCCTCCGTTGCTCTTTTTTCAGTGTGTGTCTTGGTGTACATTGGTGTTGGCTTCATAGAGGCAAACTCTTTCAAGTGCATCATATACTTGGATCTTATCCACCCTTTCCCTCTGCCACCCCCTAGTCTCCTCCCTTCCCTCATGTCCCTTCTGCTTGCCTGGTGTGTGTGTGTGTGTGTGTGTGTGTGTGTGTGTGTGTGTGTGTGTATGTGTGGTTTTGTGTGCCTATGAGAGTATTAGGTGCTGAGAACACAGCTCAGTAGGTAAAGTTCAGATCCCCCAACAACCATGTACAAAAGCCTGGCAAAGATGCACATGTCTGTAACCCCAGTGCTAGGGTAGCGGTGGTGGAGACAGGCAGATCTCTGGGACTCACATGCCAGGCGGTCTATGCAAAATGGTGGGCTCTACTCAGAGAGATTTTGTCTCAGATAATAAGGTGGGAGAAAATAGAGAATGGTTCCAGAAGAGAGGCTAGAACTCCATATTGCACGCACACACAGGCAGCATATGAACTACACACACACACACACACACACACACACACACACCCCACAGGTACACACACAAAAACTTTAGGATCCCACAAATGGAAGAAAATATGTAACCTTTTTCTTTCAGCACCTAACGTATTTCACTAAAAATGATGATCTCTGGCAGTATCCCTTTTCCATTAAATGACATAATTTCATGTCTTCTTTACTAATGGAAAGACCTCCATTGGGTATATCTAGCACATTTTATTTCTCCATTCATCTACTGGCACGTACAGGCTGATTCCAGAACTTGGCTCCTGCGAACAGTTGGGCCACAGACATGGCTGTGCTGGTCTCTGCAGTACGTTGACTTAAGTAGGCGTGTCCAACTTGCAGCTGTGGGGCCACTTGCACCCCAGCACAGCTATGAATGTTGCGCAGTACACTTGTAGATAACAACATTATGTAGCAGTGTCAAAAGGCTGGACACCTCTGACCTAGCATCTTTTGGGGATGTACCAAGAAGTGGTTTTGCTGGGTTATAGGGTAGTTCAGTTTGTAAATTTTTGACAAAGCTCCTCAGTGGTTTCCACAGTGACTGGACAATGTATTCATGCATTCCCACAGCAGTGAATATGGTCTCATCTTCCCATTTCTTCTTGCACACAGAGAAAAGTCTAAAAACAAAGCCATGGCTGGTCTTTCCATTCCACCTAAACCACTCAGTCTCAGCTTCAAGCCACCCCCGAGGCATGGCATTTATTTTTATCCTATTTTCAATTAATTTTTAGTGCACAAGATAATGCATCATTTTGATGTTTTCATACACCTATAAGGTATGAGTTTTGTTCTTTTATATGTTTGAATGTGTGTGGTATATGTGTGTACACATGCTTATGCTGGTATGCCTGCAGGGGTATATATACATGGGGGGCCAGAGATCAATGCTGATTGTCTCCCTCAACCATTCTCCACTTTATTTTTTCAGACAGAGTCTCTCTGAGCTGAGATCTTCCTGGTTTGGCTAGCTAGGATGGCTAGGCAATGATCTCTAGGAATCTGCCTATCTTCACCTCCCCAGCAGATGCGCACAGCATACCACTGCCATATCCAGCTTTTTATGTTGGTGCTGGGGACCCAGGCTCAGGTCCTCATGCTTGCAGAGTGAAAGCGCTCAGTGAAGCCATCTCCCCAGCCCCCTATTAGTCTTACTTTTACTAATTTTAAGTTATTATGCAGGACAATGAGCTCCATTGTGACATGAGTTATACAGGATAATGGGACTCATGCACATAGAAGATGCAGGTTTCTGTTGTGCATTGCAGAAGCCGCTGTCACCACCGCCCTTGGGGCCTGGGCCACCGCTGCTGGCAGAGGCTCAGGCTACATTTTTGGTTTGGTTTTGGACTGCACCGCGTTTTCTCAATCAATCACATCCGATTTTAGTCTCAGGGACCTTGATGACCTGAGGGGTCACCTTTTATACTTTCCCAACCAGAACCTTTTATCTAAACCAGCTTTGTATCTCACATTCCAAAATCGTTTTGAGGAGTTCTTGAGGAAAGGACACCCAGAGCTCAGGCATCCAGCCCTTTACACTCCGTCCTTTTCAGATTAGTCTGTGTGCTCCGAGAGGAGCTGCTGGTTTACAGCTGCCGGAAAGACATGCATGGGGAAGGCCAATGGGTGACCAGGCAAGCTTGTACTGATTAGCTAAGGCTCCCAGAAGATTAAGAGATAGGTGTGCACAGTCTCCGGGGGATGGGGACGGCCTACTGATAGGAACAGGTGCCTAAGTTATCTTCCTGTAAGATGGAAGGTGAGGATGCAGCAGGGAAGCATGGCTAACAGGAATGTGAGGGGACACTCATTTGAAGGGCATACAATATTTTTCATTTGAGAGAGAGACGGCCTGAGCACCCATGTTTAAAGGAATGGAGGACTTTCTACAGATGCTAGAAGCTTAGGAAATAGGCTCTAGAACAGGGCCCGAGCCTGTGGAGTCTCAGATCACCTCCTCTCCTTGCTCCCCTACAACAGACACTGCAGTACTCAGTGGACTGGGGACTCTGTTCTGAATCTTCCTTGCCCCACGTGGACCACACATAAGGCATACATCTCTAGCAACAGCAGGCTGCATCCTGTCCTCCATTTCACCTCAAACTGTCACAGATTCCCAGTCCCATCACCTCACATCCACTTTTTTTGTCCTTGTTGGTGGTGCTCCTCCTATCTGCTGGCAGCTTTTGAAGTAAGTCATGGATGGACCACTGGAATAAGAAACGGGTGCTTTATAGAGCGGGCACAGGATAAGTAGAAATACTTTTTTCTGCAAGAGGCTTTAGAAATATTTTCACAGTGTGTGATCTGTACTGCCTCTCTAGGCCATTACAAGGCCTCTTTGGCTACAGCTTCAAGAGTCTGCATTTATCTAAAGAACTGAATTTCTGGTCACGCAAACTTTCTAATTTAGATGTCTGGAGTTCAGTAATGAAAGTGATAACCTGGCTCGAACTCTCAGCTGATGAAATATTACTGACCTCTAGTGAAAAGGGATGTGTCCTTTGCAAAGGAAGGAAGGAGGAAGGAAAAAAGATGGGACACCCTTTTTCAGGAAACGTCCTGGAAGATGTCCCAGCAGAAGACGAATCTTGAGTGGCTTCCAGCACACTGTCTGTGCACATGTTAGTAAGTGAACAAATACTTTTAAAAAATTACTGAAGGGGTGAAAGTCAAAGGATAGGAATGTCTAAGGACTAGGGACCAATGAGGTCACTCCTACAGGATGATCTTGTCTATCCATATAATAGAAAATACTTTGAACAATGATTATTCTCATGTGACAGTCCTGCAAGTTGTTCTGACTGGGAATAATAGAGCGGTAACATACATGCCTGTATTGGATATGATTTTTTTCAGCAACTATTTATGGGGTACCTTCTATATGCCAAGAAATTTGCATACTTATTTATCCAGTTAATTTTTCACTGAATGTTTACTAGATCCCAAGCATTAAGGGAGCCCTTTGTGGAACACAGAGAGGGGAGATGGACAGGCAAGTAGGAAAGTAAGTGAGGTGTGGCCAGCACGAGATCAGTGACCTCTGCAGCATTGAAGATGGTCATTGAATCCTTCCATGACAGCAAGGATGATGGGTCCAGGCTGTGGACACAAGCAGGAGCCAGACAGGAAGAGAATGAGATCAAAAGTGTCCTCAACTGAGACCTCTGTGTTTAGATGGGAAACCAGATTCCAGTACCTGGCAGACGATGATCACCTTCCTCCCTGATGACAGATTGAACATGTACTGACTTCACTCTGGGCTGTAGCTAGAGAGTTTTTCCTCCGGGTCCCCTGGCAGTCCGACACTTATAAAGTAAACACACAGATGCTTATATTATTTAAACTGTTTGGCCTAATGGCTTAGGCTTCTTGTTAACTGTTCTTATATCTTAAATTAACCCATTTCTATTAATCTATACTTTGCCATGTGGGTCATGGCTTACCGATACCTTACATCTTCCTTGTCATGGCAGCAGCTGGCAGTGTCTATCTGCCTCAGCCTTCCCCTTCCCAGAATTCTCTTCTCTGCTTGTCCCGCCTATACTTCCTGCCTGGCTACTGGCCAATCAGCGGTTTATTTATACAGAGCAATATCCACAGCACTGGCCATGCCCTGTTGGAGGTGGAAAATGTTTCTGAAGATGATGCCATCTTTACCTGTTGTTCTAACTCCTCTTAGTCATCACTTTCCACAACCTACCAGGTCCCAAACCAGCCCACAATCTGTTTCTGTAAATAAAGTTTTACTGGCACACAGTCATATCCAATAGTTTCCTTCCTGTCTATGGCTGTTTTGACACACAAAGACAGGGTTGAGTAGTTATGAGAGAAACTGACGGACCCTGAAGGCTGTATTTGCTCTTTGACCTTTACAGAAGTTTGCTGACTCTTTATCTACAGGCATATTCTGAGCCATCACTATTCCTAGGCATATGGCGTTCTTTAGAGGATGTTTAGATCATGCTGGGAAAGAGTGAGGATCTGATACTGGGTTGGGAGGAAAGACTGTAGATGAAGGGTTTGGAAGGCACTCTGCCCAGTGATGTGAGGACAGACTAAGAAGAAGTCAAGAGGACAGAGCTTCTGGGGAGAGGATGGATTCTTTTTCACAATAAGATCACTTCTGCCGGGCGGTGGTGGTGCACGCCTTTAATCCCAGCACTCGGGAGGCAGAGGCAGGAGGATCTCTGTGAGTTCGAGGCCAGCCTGGGCTACCAAGTGAGTTCCAGGAAAGGCGCAAAGCTACACAAGAGAAACCCTGTCTCGGGGAAAAAAAAAAAAAAAAAGATCACTTCTATCTGTCCATGACAAAGATGTGCAAGAGCACACTCCCCCAGATTGAAAAGATGTTTCCGTGGGACTTCTTTTTAGAAAGTGCTATCATCAAAGGGAACTGCACCTCCTGTTTCAGCTAGGAGGTCACACACAGCTTCAATGAGAGCTGACAGACAGGCTTCTGTGAGGCAGAGGCGACCTGAAGTGGAGAACATAATCCACACGCCACGTAGCCTCTGGACCGCTGACTCTGGCAGTCTGGTGATTAATGTGTAAATCAGAAAGACATTTAGTTGGCTGCCTTGGAATCCCGTGAGCATGGAACAGTCAATAAATATTTATTAAGTGTATTTTCCTAGGGCTTGAAGCACTTGCATGGTGGTATCTTATAATCAAATAAGAAAGAGTTGTTGAGGGTGGATCCAGATAAAGGCACTGTATGTTAATGGAACGCAGGCTGGGGATGCAAAATAGGGAGGAAAAAGTCCATCGTCTGTGTTGGGGTTATCCAACTGAGGCTAGCCGCTGAGTAAATAAGAAAGAAGTGTGTTATACAACACAAGCCACCGGAGAGGGGAGGAAAGGACAGAGGGATGGAGAGAGACAGAGAGAAGGAAGAAAAAAAGGAGAAACCAAGAAAAATGTATAACTATTTTGGACAAACGAAAAAAAAATGTATTTTTTAAAGCTAATCTTTGATGCTAACTTGGGGTTGCTACATGTAATCCATTCATTTGTCATCAAAATGACTCCTAGTCTAAAACAATGGCACAGAGTTCACTGAAATGGGCTTCCAAACAGCAATTTTTTGCAGTAATGATAAAATATGGCTTTCTGTCACCCATTTGGAGACATGTCGCCAGTAGTCTGGTGCAATGCCCCTAAAGCGTAGTCGCATTCGATTCTAAGTGGTGCATCGCCAGTTTGGGGATGGGCATTGGGATTCATTTATTTAAGCTTTAACATTTATCCTGGGTTAGAAGCAAATTAAAACCTTGCATTTGAGGTCCTATGAAAAGAGGGTGCTGTGATTACTGCATGCTCCCCTGTGGGTCTCTCTCTAGTTCAAAGCCCGGGAGCACACAGCTGCAGTGAGGGAGGAAGTCTGCATGGGGCTGGGTGAGATATGACAGCTTCATGGCTTCCAGAACAGCTTTGGGATTGGGGAGGGAAATCTTGATGAAAGATGCAGGAATTCCTGGGGTATTGGCTAGGGGTGCATATGTGTTTATGTGTGTGCACTTGCATGTAGAGGCCAGAGGTCAACCATGATGTCATTCCTCAGGATCTTTCCACCTTGTTTTCTGAGGCATGATATCTCACTGTGTGGTGCAGCCTCAAAGACTCTCCTATCCCCACATCACAGCACTGGTATTTTAGGTGTGTGCCACCATGGCCCCCACTTAATGTGGCTTCCGAGGATCACATCCTCAAGTCCTCATACTTATGTGGCAAGCACTTTACCAACATCCCCAGCCCTTGCATAACATCTAACTGTTTATAGAAAGGCTGACCTTAGGCATCTTCTGTAGCTGAGGTTTTCCTGTGTCCCACCCAGTCTGCAGCTGCTCAGACCCAAGTAAACACACAGAAGCTTATATTAATTAAAACTGCTCAGCCATTAGCTCAGGCCTACCACTGTCTAGCTCTTACACTTAAACTAAGCCATTTCTGTTAATCTAAATGTTGCCACCTTTTCCATGGTTTTACCTGTGTGCCATTACATGCTGCTTCCTGGACAGTGGGCTGGTGTCTCCTGATTCAGCCCTCCTCTTCCCAGAATTCTTCTTATCTGCTTATCCCACCTATACTTCCTGACTGGCTACTGGCCAATCAGTGTTTTATTAAACCAATGCACAAAAGCATTATTCCACAGCATTTCCCCTTTCCTGTTTAATTAAAAGGGAAAGTTTTAACTTTAACATAGTAAAATTATATATAGCAAAATAGTTATTAAGCAAGAATTATAGTTACAATATCTAGTCTATATTTGAGAAAATTAAAGAAAATATTCTATTTATCCTATATTTGTGAGTCTAAGCTTTCATATCTAACTAATCCTTTATCATAACTAAGGAAAATTGTAACTATCTAGTCTTCAACTACATCAAAGACCTCAGAAAGATACAATATTACCTAAGTAAACAGGAAGAGCATTGTAAGCAACTTCCAAAAATCTAAAATGACAGAGACATCTGCCTGCCTGGACAGTCATTAAAAGTTCTGAAATGTTGGGGCATCCATTTTTCAGTCAACAGGCTTAGAGTCTCTCAGTTACTTTTTTCTGTGTCCTGTAGAAGGTCTGGAAGTTTCTTCTGCAAAGCAAGAACCTGAAGGACCATCTTGTCTTACAAAGTTCAGTGGTCACCTTCCTATGGGTCCTGCATGTCCAGTCAATCAAGCAGTCCAGGCAAGAACAGTTTCTTGTCCAAATGGCTAGTTTTGCCAAGAAGAAGATAAACTTCATATGGAGTGACTTTGATGCCCATCTTCCTCTCTGAAGTAAATCAGTGCTTCCAGAAGCAGACGTGTCTCATTGTTCAGGAAAGTCTAAGTTTTCAAAACATTTTAAATGCCATATTCTGTAGGTTGATGTGTTTGAAGATTACCTACCTAACTGAAATCTATCTATGTATACCCAGAAATTTTAACTAACATGACTATAAGTTTGATTATCAAAGATGATTAACTATTAATCTGTATTTCTTAATGATACAATACAATTTTAAGTGAGTTGTATAAACATAATACCTTAAACAAGAGTAAAAATATACATACAGTATAACAAAATTAAGTTTAAATTTGTATCAATAAACTAAAATCTATAGCAATGTAAAACATTTTAAACAAGTTGCTCTTTAGAAGTAGGTTCAATAATCTACCCTTTCATTTTATGATATGTATACTATCCCTTTTTCTTCTTTAGAAAGAGATTGCATTTATAATCAACTTGCTTTAAATAAAAATAAACATTCATGAACAATATTTTGGGACTTTGGGCAGAGCTTCTCATACTACTTTCTTCTGGTTGAAGGCGCTGGCAATCTAATGGGGATCCTGAGAAAATTAAGGATTATGGTCAAGTCCTGACTGGAGGAGTCTGTGACAGTGCATTGTCTGAGCCAGTTGCCTTGAAACTGTTCTGGATGTTGGATCATCTGGGCCATGGTGTCAGTGGAGACCTTTTAGGGAGTCTTGGTTATGCAAACCTGATGTATCTTAACCTGGAACAAATCCATAGCCTCCGGCTTCCTGTGAAAACAAAAGCAGAGCCTTTCTAAAGCCACGTATCCTTAGACATAAATTTTGAAGCTGAGATGCCTTTAAAATATACATATTGGTTTAACTGAGCAGCCTTTACAATCAAATGTCTCTTTGCAGTAAAAAATCCCAAAGACAATATAATTCAGACTCTGTGTGTGATTTCCATCTTTATGTGGCTCATTTTTTATATTACCTTTACTGTCTTTTTAAAGATTTTATTTTTTAAACTATCTATTTCTTTATATAACTCTCTATATTATTCATTTTCCTCTCTCTTTCAAGCCTATGTAGATTTTTTTACACACATTGTAAACTGTTTAGAGATTTATTCCATCTGAATCTGTCTTGTTGTGAATCTATATGCAGTGTGGCTAAGACAGAAGCCGCAGCCTTGACTGCTGACTCTGCCCACCTCAGCTTTCCAACATAGCAGAAGTAATTCACCTCATGCTCTGGGAGCCATGCTCTCCACTGACTCTGGGAGCTAGTGGGTCCTCGTTTCTATCAAAGCAGCATGTAGCCCAGAAACCTTTTTGTTGTTGTTATTGTTGTTGTTGTTGTTGTTGTTGTTGTTGTTGTTGTTGTTGTTGTCGTCTGTACCAGCAAAAGCTAAATCCACCATGCAGCATAATGTGTGGCTTGGAGATACTTCTGTGTACCATGGCAGGAACCCACCATGCTGCAGGTCAATCCCACAAGCCAGGAACCCACCATAGAGTAGCTCAAGCCCACAGGCTGCAGCTGGCCTGAGAGAGACAGCTAGGAAGCTGTTTTTAGCTCCGTTTTAGAATTTTTTTTTATTTTTTTTTATTTTTTTAGCTTTTTTAGGTTTTAGGTGGAAACTCTTGCTCCACGTTTTGGCGTCATTTTTTTAAAAGCATTTTTCCACAGCAATCTTCCCAACATTCAGGCTCCTCACACAGAGTATTGTCAATGTCCTTGTTCTCAGAACCCAGAAAAGGAAAACCCAGACCCCAGCACTGAACATGGAGAAAGCCAAAGTTTTAAACCTCTGTCCAAATCCAACTACCAACCTTCCAGAAAGTCAGACCTAATCCCAACCTAGAAAGAGGGAGAAGACTCCAAGCACTTCACAGTGTTCTTGGAGAAGGATGCTCTGCAGGCTTAGTTCAAATCCAGTGAGCATCTCTTTAAGACCATCTGCCATTCAGAGGCTTGACTGCCTCTACAACATCCCTTATGGGGTGGAGGTATTGATCCAGTTTCCGCTTGAGGTCATTTATCTGCTGTTGTGGTTTGTAGTTTTTTATGGATGTGCCTGCTCCTCTGGAGAGAAATGCTCATAGCCTTCCAGAGGGAGGGCTGCTCTCTGCATGCAGCAGGTGCCTGGTGAGAACTGTTGAGGCTCATACTGACCGAAATTGCTCTCCTAGTACCCTGGCTCCAGTCCTTGCCCAGAGTTCCTAGGAGACCAAACAATGCACTAAAACAATTACACACAGCTGTGTGGAGCCAGCAGACAGCTGTGCAGATGTTCGCGCATTGCTCAAGTCTGCATCGGGCCTTCCGTCCCATGGAAACAAGAAATACCTGCCTGTCAGACAATGTTTAGACCCTGAAGGCTGTGTAAAATGCCATTCCCACTCTGAGAGGAAAGTGCATATTTTAAAGAAGTAAATCCATAACATTTTTAGGATAAATACACATGGAAGATCCCTTTATAAGGGATAAGCAGGGTTGTTGTATGATATGAAATGCAGATTGTCATGACTGCTGACCCTCAGATCTCTGTGGCATCTCGGAGACTGTGCACACAGCTCCTGACATGGGGACAGTCTCATCAGGATGACATCTTTTAATCTAGACCATAGGTGTGAGGGAGCCCAAGAATGGCTGACCCTATAAGCCAGTGGTTCTCAACCTTCCTAATGCTGCAACCCTTTAATACAGTTCCTCATGTTGTGGTGATCCCCAACCATAACATTATTTTATTACTTCATAACTGTAATTTTGCTACTGTTATAAATAGTATATAAACATCTATTTTTTCCAGTGGTCTTAGGTGACCACTGAGAAAGAATTATTCAACCCCGAAAGAAGTCAAGACCCACTGAAAAAAAGCTGTTAATCGCCGGGTGGTGGTGGCACACGCCTTTAATCCCAGCACTGGGGAGGCAGAGGCAGGTGGATTTCTGTGAGTTCGAGGCCAGCCTGGACTACAGAGTGAGTTCCAGGAAAGGTGCAAAGCTACTCAGGGAAACCCAGTCTCAAAAAAAAAAAAAAAAAAAAAAGCTATTAATCATTGTACCCCTTACATCCCACAAAGAGGCTTCTTCCAGACAAACCTTACAGACTCTAGTGTCTGCCTCATGAGGGATGTGTTCTTAGCTCTACTCTGACTCTTAGATGCTCGAAGGCGTGGTGACAATTCTTCCAGGAACTGCATGCTTTTCAGACCGGGTCACTGTTGTCTTGAACATAAAAATTCATGTCTCCTCGGACTATATGAACTGATGTTAGATTCACCTTTGAGTTTTCTGGCTGTTTCAGTTCAGTTTTAGTGTGTGTGTGTGTGTGTGTGTGTGTGTGTGTGTGTGTGTGTGTGTGTGTGTGTGTGTGTACATTCCACAGTGTGGCCCACATGTGGAGGAGGTCAGAGAACACTTTTCAGGAGTGGGCTCTCTCGCTCTCTCAGCTAAGGCAGGGTCACACTTTTGCCACACTGAGTATGCCGAGCCAGGTCGTCCTTGAGATCCTGAGTGATTCTTCAGTCTCTGCCTCCTGTCTCATGGGAGGAATGCTGGGATTACAGACGGAAGCCATCACTCTAGGCTTTTTGTTTGTTCTGAGGAGTGAACTCAGATCATCAAGCTTAAGCAGTGCACACTTTTACCCACTGAACCATCCTGCCCGCCCTGTTGTTCTGGGGGGTTGTTTTGTTTTGTGTCCAGATCTCACGTAGCCCATGACGGCCTTAACTTGATATGTGGTTTAGGATAACCTTGAACCTATTTATTTATTTATTTATTTATTTATTTTGGTTTTTCGAGACAGGATTTCTCTGTGTAGTTTTGGTGCCTGTCCTGGATCTCACTCTGTAGACCAGGCTGGCCTCAAACTCACAGAGATCTGCCTGGCTCTGCCTTCCAAGTGCTAGGATTAAAGGCGTGTGCCACCGCCGCCCAGCCAACCTTGAACTTATGATCTACTACCTCTACTTCCTGTGTGCTCATATTACAAGCATGCACCACCGTGCCCAGTTTTTTGTGGTTCTGTGAATCCAACCCAGGGCCTCGTGTGTGCTAAGCTATGTGATGGCAGGTGGCATGTCTCCATCCCAGGAGTTCTCAAAAGATAGCGCCCAGAGTTATGAACTCTCCCCTCTCCCCACATCCCTTCCTTCCCAGCTCCCCCCCGCTTCCCAGCCCCAGTGCAATCCCTCTGAAGTTTGTGTTTTACAGTATGTCTAGGGTTTCCTCACAAAATTGTACTCCAATCGCCCAGGTGGTAGCCAATGCCATATCACCAACTGAGCTCTTAGTACACCCCAGATCATTACTAAGCTTTTCTAATGCTACATAAGGACTCTTAACACTGCTACAATCACACTCTGTTTAAGGAGGACATCGCCTAGAAATGTTAGCAGGCTTTTTTCATCATTCATCAAGCATTTACATGTTCCTACAAGCTAAGACGGCTGTAGGGTCATGAGACCATGTCACCTCATGGTACCACCAAAGCAGAATTTTGCAGACCGAACCTGTCTTCCTATCAGGACTGTCCCTGAGTCCCAACAGCACAAAGGAGAAGGTTGGGGTGTAGCTCGGTGGTAGAGCACCTACCTGGCAAGAACGAGGTCCTGGGTTCAGCCTCTGGCACCAGGAGAGAAATGGGAACAAAATTCCTTTTTTTCTGCTTACTTTTTTTTTAATTAAGTGTATGCATGTGTATGTGTATGAGTGTAGGTGCACATGAATGCAATTGCCCAGAGAGACCAGAAGAGGGCATGAGATTCCCTGAATGATGGACAGTTTTGAGCCACCCAGTGTGAGTTCAGGGAACCAAACTCAGGCCACCTGGAAGGTCAGTAACACTCTTACCCACTGTGCCATCTTTAGAGCCTCAAGGACAAAATCCCTGATGTTGAAAGTAACCACAGCATGTCATTTTTCTCACTTTGTAAGCCCCCAACATGTGTTTGGCCATCGGGTATGTACTCCAAGCATGTCAATAATGAAAATACCTCTTAGAATGTTTCTGATGGGTAACCAACTTTTTGAAATCTGACTTTCCTTAGGGGCTTTTGGTATTGTATGTCATAAGTCAGAGTTCAAGGATAGACTATAAAAAATAATTCAGAAAATACTTTAATCATTGGGAGGGGCTGATGGAGAGCTACCTCAGTCAGTGAGTACTTCCTGTGCAAGTATGAGGGACCTGAGTTTTAAAGGGTTTACTGTGTGTGTGTGTGTGTGTGTGTGTGTGTGTGTGTGTGTGTGTGTGTGTGTAAACACACATATTACATGGGTGTCCTTCTCTATCACTCTCCACCTATTCCACTGAGGCAGTGTCTCTCTCTGAACCCAGAGCTCATATCTTGGCTAAGGTGGAAGCCAGAAAGTTCCAATAATCTTCCTGCCTCTGATCCCCTTGGGTCTAGGCTAACAAGTGTGGTACACACTGTAATCCCAGCATTAGGAAGGCAAGGTCAGGAAGATCCCAGAGCTTGATGGCCAGCTGGTGAGCCCCACAGTCGAGTGAGAGACTGTCTCAAAAGACAGCATAGCTAGCTTCTGATGAAGATACCGGGGGTTGGCAGGTTGACTTCTTGCCTCAACACATACACAAACACAAATAACTGGAAAACAATGGGCTTCTGGGAATCCTTATGAGCAGGAAGAACACATCCTGACAGAACGTGGTCCTTTCTTCTCTACTGCAGATATATGGCCATCATCCACCCCCTGCAGCCCCGGCTGTCGGCCACCGCTACCAAAGTGGTCATCTTTGTCATCTGGGTCCTGGCTCTCCTGCTGGCCTTTCCACAGGGCTACTACTCTACCACGGAGACTATGCCCAGCAGAGTCGTGTGCATGATCGAGTGGCCGGAGCATCCCTACAGGACTTATGAGAAAGCGTGAGTAGAGATGTGTCAGTCTCGCGTACCTACCCGGAAGCCATGCTGTGCTAGGCAGAACCTTCCTTGCCCTGACTCCTTCCTTCTTCTGTATTCTTTCATCAACGAAGATTTCACATGTGACTGTCTACCTTTCTCACATGCACGGCTCTGATAGCGTTGATACACCCATCACTGTCAGGGATGGTACTCCCCCAGTGCTGTGAAAGTCCTAGTAAGAATGTTAAGACCTAGTTCCCATTGCAGGTTCCTGGAACAGCAGTGCCCCACCACCTTCTCTCTTGGACCTTTTACCTAAGATGCTTCCCTGCCAGGATCTGTGTTTCTGTGATGCCACTGTACCAAGCACAGCATCCTGGAAGGTGGGGATGTCTCTACTCCAGTCACGCTCGGCAGTAGCCTGCTCCCCTCCCCTCTGATACAATCCCTTTGCAGCGTGTGTTTCACACTGTAATTTCTTCATGAAGCTCAGCGGCCATTGCTCAGGTGGTAGCCAGTACCAGAACAAGTGCATTACAGGCCACACCCCTTTCCTATGTACCACAGCCCCGCATCCTGTGCCCTCTGTTCCTTCTCCAAACAAGGCCACTGCCGTTGAATCTTTTATCTCATAAGCTGCGTCTAGGGAAGCATCAATCCAAATCCTTTCAGGAGTTTACAGTGTGAGAAATGAGACGTCTCCGCTCAGATGAAACCATGGAAGGCTTTTTAGTGTCTGGGGTTTCAGGGTACATGCGAGCAGGCCTGCTTGTCTGGTGGGAGGAGGGCGAGCCACAGACGGGCTTTTCCAAGATGTTTCAGTAATTTTCCCTAATGCTTCTTGCCCTGGAGGCATCACTGAAACAGCTTGTTCTTTACCTTGTTCTGCCCAGCTGAATGGTGATGTGAAATTTATATAAGCATCCCTTTTGGGGGCTGAGAGCACCTGGATAAAGTGGGTCTTTCGGGAAAACCCTCTGCAATCGTCCAATGTCGGGCTTGTTACTCCAATCAAAAGGCAACACTGATACTAGAGACAGAAGGCCTGAGTCTTTAATTATGAATTGCCACCAGCCATGTGACCACAGGCAAGGATCCCAGCATCTCCTCTTTCCTAAAATGGAAGAAAACAAAACACGGTTTCCTGTAGACAAGCACCGTGACTATCGGATGAAATGACGCATATCTCACGTTGCAAGCTATTAAATGTCAGGGAGGACTTATGGACCGAATTCACAGGATAGCAACATAATTGTGTGGCCTTTACATTCACTAAACGCTAAGGTGAAACATGGTATCTGCCATGCCACTTAAATCTGAGGGTTCCAACGCCTGTCGCATAGTCACCCCGGTGCGTCTGTTACATGCAGCATGGAAACGCAGCTTGCCAGGAAGCAGCAATGCATGAGACTGAGACATGGCCCTCCAGATGCCAACAATGAGATCTAACCCATCGAGCATATAGGTGCATGCTCAGCCTATAAGCAGACACTACAAAATTATAAAATAAGTCTGTCTGATAAAGCTACAAGCGTGAACAAGGTCTCAAAGGGACAGAGTTTGGCTCCACCACCTGTACGGGGCCCATGAACATGACCCAGCCAGGTTTCCTCCAGGCAAGGAGGAAAATACCACAGAGTTTAAATTTCCCACTAAAAAGTAAAACAAAACAAAATACTTCAGAAATCCCCATCTACCAGGCTCTGCCCTGGGTTCTCATGATATTCTCAAAGTCCGAGCACTTCCTACTAGCTTACTCACAAGATACCCACAAGTTCTTTTATCTCACAGCAAATTTAAAGCTGAATTCAAAGTAGATTTCTCTTACCCACAACTTGGGGGTTTTAGTCAGTAAGCGGTGATGCTTAGAGACTGGCTTGTGAACATCTTGGTGATTTGTGCTTGTTAATCACTAGAAATTTCCTTTGGGACTCAACACAGTGCACTGGGATTGTCATCTTTCCTAGTTTGGGGAACTCAGAGGAGGTGTTATGGGTTGTGTGGGTAGGTTTCCTGACACTGTTGATTTTATCATAACCACCACCCTCATTTCATTCCATCACTGTAGTAAAACACTCTGACCAAAAGAAACTTAGGGGAATTTAGGGTTTATTTGGCTCACACTTCCTGGTCACAGTCCATCACTGAGGAAACTCAAGGCAGAAGCTTGAAGCAGAAACCATAGAGGAACACTGTTATCTGGCCCACACCTGACTCCCTCTTAGCCAGCTTTATTTTATAGCTCAGGACTATCTTCCCAGGGAATGGTGCTTCCCACAGTGGGCTGGGCCCTCCCACATCAATTAAGACAATCAAGACAATCCCTTAGAGACAAGCCAACCCGAATAAAACAGTTATTCGATTGTGATTCTCTTTGGATGACTCTAGGTTTTGGTTTTGTTTGTTTGTTTTTTGTTTTTGTTTTTGTTTTTTTGAGACAGGGTTTCTCTGTGTAGTTTTGGTGCCTGTCCTGCATCACACTCTGCAAACCAGGCTAGCCTTGAACTCATATAGATCCACCTGGCTTTGCTTCCTGGGTGCTGAGATTAAAGGCGTGTACCACCACGGCCTGGCAGACTCTAGGTTTTGTTAAATTGATGGTTAATGAACAGATGCTCCCAAAAAACATAATTCTGGGTTATGAGCATCTGAGATTATTTACTCAGAGATATATAACATATTTATTTTCCAATACAAAGTTTAAAAAATCTGTTTGCCATTCATTCACACACTGACTGTAATACAAACATAATTCAAGTGCATAACACAGTTTCCACATTCAGCGCTATTTTCTGTGTGTCAGTATCTTCTATAATGCATTACGCTCTATTTCTAGAAATTTAAGTTTTAACATATTTACTGAAGCATGTAATTATATTCTCTTTTTTTAGAACTAATGATTGTCCTTTCCACAATACACAATAATCCCAAAGCTGACACCAGATGGAAACTGTTTGAGGCATTGGGATCATTAAGACAAACATGTTGGCTCCAATTCAATGACAGATCAACTCCCAGCCTTATCACTCTTTAGTTCAATCATCAACAGTCAATTCCTTTAAGATTTCATGCCTGATAGTGTATTTCACATCGGTCTGTTGGAAGAAGTAAGTGTGATGGTTGATCCTCATTGTCAGTTTGACAAGATTTAGGATCACCATGGAAACACATCTCTAGGCATGAGGGTGTCTCCAGAAAGGTTGATCTGAGAAAGGAAGACCCAATCTGAGTATTGGAGGCACCATCCCCTGAACTAAGATCCAGGAGGAAGCAGTGTGGCCAGCTGCCCCAGGCTTCTGCCTCCGTCCCTTCTCCCTGATACTAGACCATATCTCCTCAAAGATATGTCTTCATTTTATATATATATATATATATATATATATATATATATATATATATAGAGAGAGAGAGAGAGAGAGAGAGAGACTACATCTCCTGTGAGCCAAATAACCTTCCTTCCTTCCTTCCTTCAGTTGCTTTTTTCCCAGGTATTTTGTCAGAGCAAGACAAGTTACTAGTCTAAGAAACAAAATCATGAAATGTTAATTCCAGGGCCCCACCTGTGGTAAAGGTCTGGTGAATGCTGACTGCTGATACCAGCAACATTCATTGGCCAGGTTGCTGGCAGGTAGACAGTATGCTGAGCAGGCGCTTCGGCTTAATTTCTCTGATAGACCATTTGTGCAAACATATTAATTACGTGGGAGTATTGTGCAAAACAGCATAAATGCCTTCTGAATACATGGTGAGCCTCCAATGCTAATCATTCATCATTCAGACCCTTCGATAACACACAAATTCAGTGAAGAAGTGTGAAAGGCAGACAGCTTCATAAAAATGGACCGAATATTAAAGATGCTCATCACAAAACAGTTCAGATCGCCAACTGGTACGGAAAGAGGTAGCCAACCTAGTTCAGGACACAGTGGTTATACTCCTTGAACTTGATGGTTGTAGCATCTGTGTTGGCTTAAAAAATGTTCATAGGAAGGGATAACTTGACTTCTTACTCTGGGCACTGAATATTTCATATTTTAACCTAAAATTAAATGTAATGCAAATGTTCTTATTGCTATAAGCTCTTAATAAGGTGTTTTTAAGAAGGTGTTTTCTCTAGGATGAGACAAAATGTTCTACCCAGAGTAAATAGAAGAAATTTTCTCCTGAGGTGTAGCCTCTGCCTGTGATGACACTCCTTACAGGAACTTGCCTCTGAATAAATCACATGAGAATAGTCCTCATCCATTCTGGCATTTGCTGGACCTCTTGTTTTTGCTTTGATGCCTATGAATCATTTCACCTTGAGTTTTCCCAACTAGCTAAAAAAAGATAAAACAAATGCTTGTCCTTACAAGGGATGTACCCTTGCTGGTGCTATCTTCGTGGACAGGAGAATCTGGACCACAAAAATCTGTAGATGTGAAGATGTTCACCTTCCACAATGTCATTTGTAATTTTATTCTGCATTTTAAAAGATGAACATATTATGGCCTACAGCAGAAGTTCCCATGACTCTCTAATCACTCCAGTTCCCATCATTTACTAACTGCTGTCTTAGTTTTCTTTCTACTGCCATGATAAAGATCATGGCCAAAAGTAAACTGGGAAGGCAAGGGTTTATTTCGCTTACACTTCCACATTACAGTCAGGGAAATCAGGACAGGAACTCACACAGGCATCTGGAGGCAGGAACTGCAGAAAGAGTGTGGAGGAACACTGATTACTGGCTTGCTCCTCATGGCTTGCTCAGCTTACTCTCTTATGCCACCCAGAACCTCTTGCCTAGGAGTGGTGCCACCCCCAGTGGAATGAGCACTCCCACATCAACTGTTAATAAAAAAAAATACCCTCATAGACTTTCCCATAAGTCAACCTAATGGGGGCATTACCTCAATTGAGGGTCCCCTTTCTCAGGAGTCTCTTGCTTGTATCAAGTTGGCAAAAACCTAATCAGACTTTATACTGATGAATATTCTTCCAGGTGAATGCTATTCTTCATTTCTTTTGAGGAGACGTATTTAGAGTCCACACAAATATAATCTCTCTCTTGCAACACAAATACAACTTATTATGCATAATATTCTGCATACTGATTTTTATCTTAGCAATGTGTCTTGAAATCTTTCTGTGCTGACACCAAATGGCTTCAGTGCCCTTATTCCAGTGACACAGTTCTATTCTTTGAATGTACAACATCATTTCCACAGTCATTAATTGGTGGAAATTACATTGCTTCCAGCTTTTGGCTATGTACTGTAAATAAATTTACAACTATCATGTAAGGATATCTCAAGTATAAAATACCAAAAGTGGAATGTGCATTTTTAATTTTAACATTTTCCCACTGTACAGAATTATATTAAGGTACCTTCTCCCCAGTAACGTGTGAGAGTCCCTGCTCCTCTGCTGCATACCAATGAAGTATATTGCCAAAGCTTTAGGATTTTGCCCAGCTGATGGGGAAATATGGTATCTCATTAAAGCTAAAATGTATATGTCTCGTGTCATGAAAGAGCTGTATTATCTTCTCATAATTTCTTAGAGACTTTCACATACACTTTATAATTATATCATTCCCATGTCATAAATTATTTCCTATGTCATTAAGCATAACTTTACAACATGTTGTGAATGTATATGATAACTGATAGAAAGAGATAGACAAATAAATGATTGATTGGTTGATTGATAGTTAAATAGGTAGATGATAGAGAAAGGGAGTACAAATATAGATACAGACACAATTATATATAGATAAACAAACAGATGATAGATAGACAGACAGACAGACAATTGACTGATGGATATCTAGATATATGTAAATGGTGATAGTTAATGAATGGATAGCTAGGTGATAAATCAATAGGTGGGAAGATAGATATGAAAGGTGGATAGATGAATAAAGCTCAAAGTGGACTGCCCCTAGCTACATCCCTGGGTCCCCAGGAGAATGAGCTAGGTTTCTTCTAGTGCTTTCTGTTGATGTTTACAATCTTCAGTAATAGAAAATTATGCCAACGCAATAATGTCACAAAAATAGGGGCTTGGGCTCATCATGAATACTAATTTGCAATTGAGTCCTGCCTTAATTAGCAGTCCAGCAGCTTGTTTGTGGCTGATATAGCAAGACAGTGACCTAGCCCAGGGAGTCCTTTAAAAGTAGATTTGATTGACAAGTGTTGAACAAATATTCCATGTGTAGCCAAAAGTAACTACCAGCTAGAGGAAAAATCACCAAGATAAAATGAGAGAATAAGGAAGAAAAAAGTATCTATCTAAAGTATTTCCCCTTACCACTTCAATTAGACAAAAAGAGATGTACAATATTTTTCAAAGGAATGTAGCTAAGGCTCATCTCTCTTGCCTGTGCTGTATGGCTGCTTGGTGGCAGTGGTCCAGGAGGCACCAGGGCAATGCCCCTAATGACAAGGGAGATGAATGAGGTAATCTGTCTCCATTGGAGGACCTACCATCAAGACTAAGAAAAAGTCTGTAATGAGGAAGAAAAATGAGAAAGACATCCAAAGCAATTTAGGCAGCTAGGGGGCTTTCAATGTCATTAATTCATTTATTAATTTTGGTCATCTGCCATGTACTGCTAATTATAGTGCTATGTACATAACTTTGTGGTATAGTTTGAGTAAGACATGTCTATTCTGAATTCAAGTACTCCCTGTAGCCTTCAAAGGAGATTATGTGAGAATGTAGTGTCATTGTTTATGAATTACCTGGAGCTGCTGTGGAAATGTAAGTGAACATGGACATATTAGCTAGTATAAATCTACATCTGTGACAATTCTAACTGAAGACTATATACATATGGCATTGCTGGAGCTGGAGAGATGGCTCAGTAGTTAACAAGAGCACTGGCTGCTCTTGCTGAGAAGCTGGGTTTGATTCCCAGCACTCACATCATGACTTAGAATCAACCTTGATTCCAGTTCCATGAGTCTAACGCCCTCTTCTGGTCTCCATGAACACTATGCGCACATAGTATATGTATATATACATGCAGGCAAACATTCATATAGGTAAAAAAAATTAATCTTTTTTGAAAAGTATGACTTGTTAATATTACAGCATTTTCTCTTCTTTTAAAACCTATTATCAGAGATTAGCTAAAATTTTACATTCGTTTTCTTTACTTCCATTAATAACAGCAATTGAAAATCAATGCTTGGCAGGAAATGAAAAGAGAAAAGGAAAAGGAAAAATTAGAAAATATATGTCTGCAAAACTTTCTGGATTGTTCGACCTTTTTTTGATTACTTCAAAGAGAGAGATGTTTCTGGTTTTGTTTGTTTTGTTTTATTTTGTCTGCCAAGCTGCTTTGGGATTTTGGCCAAGAAATGTAGGCATATTTGTGGTTTGCTATAGTACTTCATCCCTTTCCCCATACTCACTGCATTTCAAACACAGCCCAGACCTGAGCCTCATCCTCGCAGTAGTTGAGAAGCTGTCAAACCAAGAAGGAAGAAGTCATTGACATTGTAGGAGAGATGGTAGCAGGGAATGCAAGACTAGTGGGACCCCGGCAGTATGCGGGAAAAGAACGATGGAGGCTGGGAATAACGGGAATGGAAGAGGAAGGCAGAACAGAGGAGGAAGTGGAGGGGACAATAACTAACACTAAGATTGTTTGGAAAATCCACATGGAAACTTACTATTTTATAAGGTGTGTGTGTGTGTGTGTGTGTGTGTGTGTGTGTGTGTGTGTGTGTGTGTGTATGTGTGGTTTAAATGTAGTTGCTCTCTATGAATAATGCTCCTCCAACATGCACTAGGTTATCAAGAAAAAATCTCAATTCCAGGAGGGGTATACCCCTTTTGAGTTGTTAGACTTGGGTCACAGGATAGGGAGAAATCAAGTTGGTCCTGATCTGGAAGCTTTCTCTCTACTGGCTAACTTTCATAGCAGCAGAAGATCCTGTGCAGGCTACTGAAGGAGATACATCATCAATACCTGTGAACTCTGTGAGCTATAACAATGACTGGACTGCCAAAGTATACTCATTGATTATGGATGTTCTAGGGGTCGCTGACTGCTTTCTGATTGGATATACGTCAAAGTACGGAACTTATGCCTGGTATTGTAAACCTGTCTGTGAACCAATGACTCAGGAGCTCACAGGCCCCTGAGCTCTGAATCATCCTGAGCTACTATTATTTTGTTAAATGGACACAGTATCAAACTGCCTTCTAAGTCCTTATCTTTATACCCCTGGATTAGTGCAGTCCTCAGTCCTCGTCAGCAGAGCTGCCTTCTGTAATGTATATGATTAACACTGGTACAAATGACACACCCTTCAGGGTCTAGTTAAAAGGTCAAACCATGAATCCAGAGGCCTTAAGATGGGATCACCAATTCAGGATTCTTTTTGGAGGATGCAGTCAACTTCTAATGCGGCTGCCCTCAGACTGGGAAGATAAAGCTTAGACAGGCCTGGGAGCATAGTGGTTCATCAGATAGAAGATAAGTGCCTGCAAAGCCCGGAATAATCAAATTGGCACAGGCTGGAAAGCAGTGGGGAGGAAAATGCTGATCATAAGTTGTACTTAGAAGCTGGGGGTGTGGCTCAGTGAGAAAAAATGCTTGTTGTATAAACATCAGGACATAAGTTCAAATCCCCAGCACCTGTGTCAAACGCCAGGCTCGGCCATGTGCATCTGCAACACCAGCGCTATGTGTGGTGGATCAAGGCAGCGAGTCAAGGGGATCGACAGAGCGTGCTGGCCCCCACCCTAGCTCCAGGTTCAGTAAGAAACAGAGTCTCAATAGAATAAAATGCAGAGAGATAGATCAGGACCCCCAATGTCCTCCTCTGGCTTCTGCAAATGTGTGCAAAAAGACATGTACACATTATATACACAACATACTCACACAAAGCACAACACACCTCCAAGTATGCTCATGCTGACCACTTACATAAAGTGCTTTGTGCCTTTTTAAAATGTATTTGTAGAAGTCACTGGAATAGAAAATTCTGTGCAAGGAAATCCTTTCTGGAGTACAGAACAATATGGATGGCTTTATCATGTACTATATGCATTTGGCATAACTTAATACAAACAGCTGACAAGGAAGTCTCCAGACACAACCCATTAAGCCAGTTCCATTTACAAATGTAGCTAAGAACATTCCAATTAAAGTATTCATCAAGGAGCTGGAGAAATGATTAATTAAGAGCACTTGCTGCTCTTGCAGAGGACCAGGGTTCGATTCCCAGAATCCACATCATAGCTCACAAACATCTATAACTTGAGTTCCAGAAGATCCAACACCCTCTTCTGGCCTCCACAGGGTATGCACACAAATAGTGCACATAAAATCATGCAAGCAAACAAGCATCTACATAAAACAAAAGCATAAACATCTCTTTAAAATGCCAAAAACTTCAAAACTATAGTAGAATAGCGATTCCTTGTTTCTGAGCATGACTTTTTCAAGCAAATAAGATTAGTAAGTTATCAGAAAATCTATTATTATATTTCATTAACTTAATTGCTCAAAGAGAAGCATTTTATTCATCTCCATAAATGCCAAAATGGTTGGTTAAAATGTTATTAATCTCCTAAGGAAAAATGGCTCATATCAGAAATAACCCCAAACAACAACAACAACAAAAACCAAAGAGATCTCTTTCCAACAGAAACAAAACAAGACTTGGAATAATTAGGAAAGAGTCAGGGTCTGTACGAAAGCAGTGAAAAACACAGGAAGTCTAGGACTGCATTGAACGATGCACGAGAATGTTTGAGAAATGTGACTTGCAAGATTGAAAACTCAGAAAATACATCATTGTGTCCCCTCTGTCTAATATAATTCCATAAAGGTCTGAGTTCCTCAACCAGCTCCAAAAGTAAGTTTAGGTGATTAATAAAGGGAAACTTGGATGACTCAATATATATACTATTTACAGAAAATGTTGAACAAAAATAAGTAATTTTGGTATCAACAAAATAATGTAAAAGAATGACAAGAAGCAACTTGCTTTTCCCAGATATTGAAGTACTCAATACTAAGGACAAAGAAAACAAACAAGGAATCATGTGTACATACACACACACACACACACACACACACACACACACACACACACACAGTACAGAGAAACCCAAGTATATAAAATAGTACCTAAAATATATAAAATATAAAATACACTAAAGGCAGATTGGCAAGTCATAAGGCTCGTTACATATTTGCTTGAAACCTGAATACCTCAAAGTATTATGGAACTCTGCACTACAGTGAGTTTGTGGATCTCTGTGTAAGCCACTACCAGCTCCTCCTGGAGAAGCACAGTGTGTGTTTGTACACTGGAGCTGTGAGTATATTTAAGCCCCCTTGTTTAAAAAAAAGTTAGTTTGTTTTTGTAGGTAACAAGCGTGGCTTAAAAGGCAGGACAGATAAAAGGGTAGGCAGGAGAGGTTTCTCACTGTCTCTCTCCCTTTCTCCAACACCCACTCACTAACGTGTGCAGACCCACTGTTCTCAGTCTCCTGTGATCCTTCCAGGGTTTCCTTCTGACATCTAACAAAGACAGACATTTGTTCTAACTTTGTCCTTTCTTAAAGTATATCACACAAGCTATTCTTGCTGTTTTCTGCTGTAGCAAGCCTCTCACTGCTTCTGTACAGCTGCGTGATAGGCTTTTGTGTGCAAACCCCATCGTGAGCTTAGGGAATACGCTGCTGACTCATAGCGGGAGTGTTCCTGGGGTTTTGCTGCCTTTAATCATACTGCAGCTCATACTTTCCACTGTGATACGTTGTAAGACTGATCACTTTGCTTAAATCTTGTGTTTTCTAAACGTATTCGACTGCAGATTATTGTGTTAACTCTGTTAGCATCCTACAGGGATATTATTCTTAAGACGTACTTTGAAAAAAAATTCCAGGTTAAACATAAAGCTGGATTTCCTGCTAGCAAATTAAAACCTATATATCTTCCAAATAAGATGGGATAGAGTAGAGGCTCTTGCAGCATAGTGCCCAAGGCTAGAGCCAAAAATTAAACAGAGTGCTGGTTCTGACATAATTATAGATACAAATATAGATGGAAATCTGTAGCTAGAGGATAGATGTAAGATAGATAGATAGATAGATAGATAGATAGATAGATAGATAGATAGAAGATAGATAGATAGATAGATAGATAGATAGATAGATAGATAGATAGATAGATAGATAGAGATAAATACAGAAAGACAGATAGGTAGATAGATGTAAGATAGACAGATAGATTGATAGATATAGATGATAGATATCAAATCTTATACATCAAGAAATTTAAGATAACATCTTCAAAAATAGAAGAAAATGTAAATATGAAATAAACTATTAATATAAATAAGATGGAAGAGTTCTAGCGAATTAATAACAATAAATCAAGACCCTTAAAGCCTACATCTTGTGAAAGAATATAAAAATGTATATTCCAAAAATGGAGACAATTTTCTGTTCATTTGACCAGCTCACACTAAACTTAATGAAAATACTAAGTTTAAACAAGTTTCTGGGGCAGGTGAGTGCTGTTTGCAGAAAGATGGTTGGTCAGGGTCAGTATGTATCAAGGTCTCTAAATATGGGCTTGATTTGAGTCAACAATTGCCCTCTTAGGAATTCTTTGTTTTCTTAATTTTATGTGTATGGATGTTTTGCCTGTGTGTATTCTATGTACCATGTCCCCCCCTGGTGACTGCAGAAGCCAGAAGAGGGCACCAGATCCCCTGGAACTGGAGTTATACAGGATTCAGAGTCACTTTGTGAATGCTGGTAATCAAATCCAGGTTCTCTGGAAGAGCGGCCAGGGCTCTTAACCACTGAACTACCCCTCCAGGCCACCACCTTAGAAATTAAGGGTAAAAAAATGTATACACAAGTCCTTGGTGTCATGATGATTAATTAGGTTGTAAATTAGAAACAAATATCCAACAATTATAAACTGGTCAAATAAGTAAGGCAAATGAGGCTTTTGTTTACAAGGTTATTGTACAAACACATAAACATGGAAATACACTTATGACATTCTGATCATAAATATTAAATAGGCTTCTAAGTAACACATATAGTTATGTCCATGCGTAAGTCTTATTAAGCTTCATGTGTACTCACAGGTTTCACGGGGAAATGGTTGAATAAAAACAAGTCTAATGCTCAATAATTTTTTTAAGTCTTTGTGGCTGGGTGGTTAAGAATCCTACTGCTCTTGCAAAGCGTCTAGTTTTGGTTCCCAGCACCCACATCAGGTGGCATATAACTGTCTCTAACTCCAGCTCCAGGGGATCTGATGCCCTTTCCTGGACTCCACAGGCATCTGCGTTCACATTCGCACAGACACACAGACACACACATACACACACACACACACACACACACACACACACACACAGAGAGAGAGAGAGAGAGAGAGAGAGAGAGAGAGAGAGAGAGAGAACACATATGCATAATTTGAGATGAAATAAATCATCTGGCCTCTGAAGCCACCAGGTGTACACATGCTCAATAATTTGTCTTGAATGTAAGAATTGGGAGGAGAAGGAGATCTGTGGTTGGTATGTAAAATGAATAGAAAATGTCTTAATAATAAGAATAAGTAAATAAATAATAAAATGCAATGAGAATTTAAAAAAAAAAAGAATTTTGGTTTTGTTTCCCTGCAGTCTTAATCCATGCCGACTATAAATCATTTCATCTACAACATTTTTAAAAACTTTATTGATCATTGTGTGTGCACTACAACCCACAAGTGGAGGGCAAAGGACAACTTTCGGGAGTCCATTCCCTCCCTCCACAGCGGCTTCCAGGGATCCAGCTCAGGTCACAGGCTTCTGTGGAAAGCAGCACTTCCCCTTTCAGAGCTGTCTGGCCTGCCCTGTGAAGGGTAATCTTCATCATCCACCTGATGAGAGGCAGAACACCATGGAAACACACCTGAGGATGTGCCCCGGTGTTCCTGTCTAGTAATAAGGCCTTCACTTTTAGAATAAAACTATTGTCCCAGGAGAATAAAAGATACCATAAGATGTATATCTTGAATCTGGAAAATAGATCCAAAGAGTTTTTTTTTCTTCTGAATTCTCAAGGCATGGTTTTCTGCTATTTTATTTTTGTGAAGAAATCTGACACTAATTTTTTTCTGCTTCAGATAATTTGTAATTTCTACCTCCATGAATTTAAGATTTTTCTCTATTATATATTTTTTTACTTATTACATATGTGCCATAAAATATGTTTAGAGATTTTATTGTATGTACATATTATATTTTTCTGTCATTGCTAAGGCCTTCCAATCTGCACCCAGAGCTCTAATTAGGAGAAATTTCCTTCTAACTATCTAACTTCTGTGACTATCTGCCCCTCTCCCACTTTGCTTCCAAGGTAGTAGTTAGTGAGTGTGTGTCCCCTGCCATGTTACTCATCTCAATCCATTTTTTCCATTGTTTTTCAAGTTTCCAAATGAATTCACTAGCATTTCTAATGAACCCATAAGATCAGGAGATTATCTGTTGCTCCTTGCCTCTGTGCACTGGAGTTCTGTCAGCCTGTTTGCATTTGAAAGCTGTATTTGCTGCCCTTTCGTGGCTGTCAAGGCCTCTCAAATGTTGTTTTAGAAACAAATAAGGGCTTACTTTAAATTTCCACCTGCCCCTGGAAATAAGATCTTTCACAAAGAGACACTGGCTTTTCCCCCAGATTGGTTCCCGCGCGAGTCTGCCAAACACCCCTCCATTGAGACTTTTGGGTCATCTTTGTTCAGTGGAGTCTAGGAATGGGAAGCTACAGTGGATTAAAATCGGAGAAGTTCTTGCTCAGAGCTTCTGGTCCTAGATGAAGAGAGGGTGAACCAGCTTGGCTGCCCTGTGGGTTCAGCCCTACCACTGCTTACACAGGGGTAGCCGAAGCCTTGTCCGTTGACGTTTCCACCTCTTCCAGCTAACGGCAACTGGACACCCATCCCTAAGCTGTTAGTTCCCTATTCGGATATCTACTGTACATCCCCAAACTGCTAGAAAGCTTAGGGTATGACTGCCCTCACTCTCTCAGCTCTGCCTCAGCTCCACCTTGCAGCCTCTGTGCTGGAGCAGGCTCCTTTAACTGACCTCAAGTGACTTGCTCTTCTAGCTGGTCAGCCTTCCCTCAGCCAGGTCCCAGCAGCTCACACTCCGAAGAACTTGGTTCTATCCAGTGGGTGGCACCTTGCAAGCATTTCCAGAGCTAAAATGAATATCGACATTTCTCTGATCACTGAAGGGACTAATTCGGACAGAGAGAACTAACTATATTGGGTTTAAACTAGAGCACAACCTTCACGTTTTTGAAGTGGTTGCTTTTACATTTCCAAATAGCAGCATAATAACTTACTTTAAGAACATCTATTTTACCCAGCACTGTATTGGCTCCAATAGTGTTCAGAATTATATGTTCCTGGGAATACAATCAGATGATCTGTAAGTGGCAGCTTCATCTCCGAGGTTTTAGTGGTGATTCTTGCGGCTTACACCTCATGTTGTGCTGCAGTGGCTGGAAAGATTTACACTGGGAAGATTTACACTGACTCATTCACTGTCTTGCTTCTCTACCTCTGCCTTCTGTTCTTCTCCAGGAAGTTTGTGGTTATTGGGCTCACAGCTAAGCTCAGTGTTGGAAATTTTTCTGAGAAAACTGTTTCTCAGTAGCCATGCATTATATTGTTGTAATGATCCCTGATTTGATGGATAATTTTATCAAAATATGGGCTGGGGATACAGCTCAGTTTGTAGAGTTCTTGTGTGAAACCCTGGGTTTGGTCCCTGGCACCACAAAAACTCAGTCCAGAGGTGCGTCACTGTAACACCAGAACTTGGGAGGTAGAGGCAGGAGGATCAGAAATTCTAGGCCATTTCCTCTTGGCTACATAACAAATTTGAGGCCAGCCTGTGATACATAAGACCTGTCTCAATTTTTTTTTAATTTTATCAAGATATATCAGCATCTAAGACAAGTGTATCCCACCTCCCCATGACTGAAAGTTGTTGTCTTTGCATCTCTGTGTCACTTGGGTAAACCTATGTTGGTCCTGGTGCTTTGTGCATTCAATAGGCTGATGACTAGTTGTATTAAATATGATATCTATATCAATACTGAAAGGTGGTAGTTTGGTACTAGAATATGGCATTAGAAACTGGTGTTTGAACACTGACACCAGAAATCAAGATCTGAGAGGCTGGAGAGATGGTCCACTTGTTAAGAGCACATGCTGCTCTTCCAGAGGACCCAAGCTAGGTTCTCAGCATCATGGCAGGCGGCTCATTACCACCAGTAAGTCAGCTCCAGGAAGCCAATGCTGTCTTCTGGACTCTTGGAGCATCTGCTCTCTCTCTCTCTCTCTCTCTCTCTCTCTCTCTCTCTCTCTCTCTCTCTCTCTCTCACACACACACACACACACACACACACACACACACACACACACACACACACACACACCCTTAAAAATAAAATAAGTATTTTTAAAAGAAATCAGGATTTAAGCTCTAAGCATATTGCTGTTATTTTGCCTGACTTTCACTCTGGGTCTCGTGTAGCAGGGATCTTAAAAGTTCTTATTAATAAAATCAAACCCGGGGCCAGTTATTGGGGTAAACACCGGAAGATCAGAGAGACAGAACAAGCCACAGCTATCTCACCTTGCCAATTCCTCAGCTGGTCCTCTTTCCTCACACTGGAAGCCTCTGAGTCCTCATCTAGAATGAATCTCAGCTGAACTGTGTTGCTCCAAAGCCTGAAAGCTTAACCAGCCAAATGCTTTTAGTTTCTGGTTCTCACACCTTATATACCTTTCTGTTTTCTACCACCATTCCCTGGGATTAAAGGCTCGCTTTCTGGGATTAAAGGCGTGATGAGTCACCATGCCTGTCTGTATCCTTGAACACATGGATTTCAGGCTCTGGAATGCTAGGATTAAAGGTGTGTGCTACCCCTGCCTATCCTTTATGTTTAATATTGTGGCTGCTCTGTCTCTGACCCCAGATAAGTTTATTAGCATGCACAATATTTGGGGGAATACAATATCACAGTCTCGGGTTTCCTCTCTAATGTGGTAAGCACTGACAAGTAGAATCCACACAAACAAAAGCTCCTTAGGTTCTTAAGTAATATTTGTAGTAGTAGTTTCTCATGGGCCATTAGCCCGCAAATAATGACAGAGACTTATTACTAATTATGAAACCTTGGCCTATAGTTTAGGCTTGTTCCTAACTAGCTTTTATAACTTAAATTAACCCATTTATATTAATCCACATTCTATCATGTGGCATTACCTCCCTTCCATTTTGCACCTCCTGTTTCCTCTCCTTGTCTCCTGGCATCACCTGTGTGCCTATATTCCTCCTCCTACTTCCCCTTTCTCCCTCAGGAAGTTCCATTCATACCTCCTACCTAGCTATTGGCTATTCAGCTTTTTATTACATCAATCACAGCAATACATCTTCATCCAGTGTACAAATATTTATTAATGAAAGTAGATCCTGACACAAACCTGCTGATATCAACTGTTACAGACCTGCTGTCTCAAGAATGTTTTCTAACCCACTTTATAACGGCATAATCAACAACTGGCTCTCTCCTGTGTACACTAATCATGACCAGCTACTATTTCGGTGGCCTTCTTATTTTTAAACTCTTGGTTTCGATTTGTTTTTCTTTGTCTCAGAACATACCTTTTGGTCGTTTATTTACTCCACACTTAAAATCATGATTCCTTGTGTATTTGAGACTATGTCTCTTTTCTATATAAATGCAAATAGCCATTTGACTGGGTATAGATTATGGGAATATCATGTTTTCATTTAAACTCCACAGAGATTGCTTTTTTTGCGCCCCTCTCAACACTTACAGTATTATATGTTAATCTAAAAAGGCAAAATGGATTTGAAATATTAAGTCTTCCATAGCCAAAAACACACATTCAGTTTTCAGGCCCAGATATGTCTTAGCCTTTAACCATTTTAGTTAAATTTCTTTTGGCTACACATAATAGAAAGTCACTTTGGATTGGAAAAGGAAACTTTAATTGAGAAAATGCCCCTATCAGATTGGCCTAAGGGCAAGCCTATGGTACAATTTCTTCATTGATGATTGATGCGGGAAGGTCCAGTTCATTGGACTGTGCCATCCCTGGGTGGGTGGTCCTAGATGCTATAAGAAATAAGGCTGAGCAAGACACAGGGAGCAAGTCAGTAAACAGCACTCCTCCATGGCCTCTACTTCTGCCTTGAGTTCCTGCCCTGACTTTCTTCCATGATGGACCTGAGAGTTGTGTGCTGGAACAAATCCTTTTCTCTTCAAGTTGCTTTTGGTCATGATGATTTATCAGAGCAATAGAGCCCCTAACTAAGACATTTAGTGATTTAAAAAATAATAGCAGCTATTCAATATGACCCAAACTCAAAAAGACAAAAAACATATGTCCTGTCTCATAGGTGATCCTAACCTGTAACATATGCATGTGCTACCTAAAATTCTTTCCCTTGGGGAGAGATACAAACAGTGTCTCCCCTCCTTCTGAGACCCCAAACCACAAGCCAAGTAGTGTGTAAATATGGGTAAACTCCAAAAAACCTTAAAGGGAAATTGAAAGAGTAAAAGTGGGAGATGAGGAAGATTGGAGTTGGGCAGAAGGACACATGGAAGAGGAAAGGGGATTGGAGGGAATTACAAGAGGAATTGGGAAGCCCAGAGGATGGGAAAATGAGAAGGAAACAGAATCTACTAAAAAACAACTTGTTCAAAAATGCCACAATGAAGCCGGGTGATGGTGGCACATCCCTCTAATTCCAGCACTAGGGAAGCAGAGCCAGAAGGATCTCTGTGAGTTCAAGGCCAGCCTGGTCTACAGAGTGAGATCCAGGACAGGCACCAAAACTACACAGAGAAACCCTGTCTCAAAAAATCTGCCCCCGAAAAATGCCACAAAGATACCTAATACCTCCTGTAATAATTCACAAAATAAAAAATTAAAACAAACAAAAAAAACCCCAGCCATTCATTTAGGGAATAATTATGAGAGATCTGGTTTGTACTGGTTCAGCTAAATTCTGTGGGAACATGCCTATATTAAGCAATGAGTTTTCTGAATAAGAAGCCCTATGCAGGCATGAGGCCCCTAGAGAACTGCCAAGCAAGGTGGCATGAATGACTGGTGCCCATCACTGTGTTTCTTCAGGTGGTGTCTGGATCCCAAAGCAGCGGGTGATCCCCGGTGGCACTAGTGCTCTCAAAACCTCTGCTTGTTTTACAAATGTTAGCAAGGCACAGGCCAAGAAAACCAGATGGCAGATAAATATGTACACATCCTTGTTTTTCGGTCGCTAAAGGGAACCTGAAATTTATATCTCATATGGAATTCCAGAATTGTTATCATTTTCCCAACATGAGTCAAGAGCTCATTTCCAGAGGGATCTAGAGTACAGTCACCACTCCACTGAGCCTCGGGCTCCTAGTCTGAAAACTGGGAGTAAGTACCTGCACCATGGATTATTATGAGGCTGGATGAAATGGTGTGTGTGTGTGTGTGTGCGCGCGTGCGTGCGTGCGTGTGTGTGTGTGTATTTGTGTGTGTGCACGTGTGCATGAGTGCAGATGTAAGTGTGGGTAGAGTCTAAACTTTAGAAGGGAGACCAAGAGAGTGCAGTACTGGGTGATGAGAAAGGACAGAATACAGGCAACAAGACATATAGGCCATGAAAGAAGATAAAGAAGATGTAAAGCTAAATTTTTTATAAGTGAATTCAACTTTGTGGATGCTGAAGTAGCAAGAATGATTTCGGTGTCCACAGGGCCTAACATATGCCATTCCTTTAAGGCAGTAACTGAGAAAGTTAGACTTTCATTTTAATTCCATAGACCATTAGTGCAACAGGAATTGGACATGACTATCATTGAATGCATTTATCGTACTGACTCACTCACAGGAAGAACTTTTTCAAAAACTTGTTCTGAGAGAAGAGGTTTTAAAGTCTGAAATTTTCCCTTCTTTTCTGTTTAAAACTATATCAAATCATTCCGTTATAGGGTTATTTAACATGTAAACTGTACTGCTATAGATAAAGTATGGTTTCAAAAATATACACATTAAGCTGGGTATTTTGATGCATGGCAATTGAGGTAGGCAGAAGCCGGTGGATCTCTATGAGTTTTAGACCAGCCTGGTCTACACAGGGGATTCCAGCCCATCTAAGGCTATTTAGTGAAACCTTGTCTCAAAATTTTATATATATATATATATATATATATATATATATATATATATATATATATATTATTGGTATATACTAATATTTGTCACATTAATACATATAACTTTGTATAATATATAATTATATAGTAATTAATCATTATATACCTAGTACATAATAGTCATGCATTTAATTTTTAATTTATTTTATTTACTGTTGTTGCTGCTCTTGTTGAATTCCTTGAAGTATCATCAATACAAGGACTTACAAAAATGATACTTAAGCCAGATACGGTAACCCAATGATTATAATCCCAGCACTTCAGGAGGCTGAAGCAGGAATTACAAATTTAAATCCAGCCTGGGCTACATAGTAAAACCCTGTCAGTGTGTAGTTTGGTGGTCAAGGCTTTGTCTAGCATCTGTGAACCCTGGATGTACTACCCAGCACCGAAACACACAGAACACAATAAAGCTACAACTGCAGCACAATGGTTGATCGCTTTGTCTCTGTCATCTTGATATCGTTCATAAAATCTGATTATTGGTAGATAGTAGGTAGGCTCTCTTGAGATTCTCACTCCTATCTCTACTGTATTTCTTACATTCACTTTCATTTTTCTAAAATATCCACGCCGGGCGTTGGTGGCGCACGCCTTTAATCCCAGCACTCGGGAGGCAGAGCCAGACGGATCTCTGTGAGTTCGAGGCCAGCCTGGGCTACCAAGTGAGCTCCAGGAAAGGCGCAAAGCTACACAGAGAAACCCTGTCTCGAAAAACCAAAAAAAAAAAAAAAAAAAAAAAATATCCTGAAAAGACTCAATTTATCCTCTGCCTGATTAAATTGAGCTTCCTTCTTTGTCCAATATGTTATTCATCATTTTTTTAATTTAACAATCATATTGATCTCCATGGTTGGCTAGGTATAGATACTGGAATTCATTTAATGGCAATTGCCTTTTGTTAAGGAAAATCTGATGGTCATGTGCGTGCTTACGCGTATGAATGAGCTATTTTAATAGTATTCTTTTTTTCTCCTTTCATTAATCTGGTTAGGGAAATACATATTCACATCATCAAAGGTGTTCAGTAAGTTTGCAGTTGCATTATTGTCATAAATTCTCCTAGAAAATACTCATGAACCTATAGCAAGTACTATGCTGGACATAAAACAATGGCCAAGATGCCATCTGTGCAGGCTTGAATAAGAGCCAACACAGGCTCATATATGTGAGCATTTGCTTCCAGTTGGTAGATTGTTCTGGAAAGATTAGGAGGTGTGCCCTTGTTGGAGAAGGTGTGTCACTAGGGGTGGGCTTTAAGGTTGGAAAAGTCCATGCTACTCTCTCTCTCTCTTTCTCTCTCTCTCTCTCTCTCCTGCGTGCAGATCAGGATGTAAAGCTCTTAGATAATGCTCAAGCACCATGCCTGCCTACTGGCCACCATGCTCTCTACCATGATGATTGTGGACTAACCCTCTAAAATTGTAAGCAAGCCTCCAGCTAACTGCTTTGTTTTATAAGTTGCCTCAGTCCTGGTATTTCATCACAACATCAGAATAGTAGCTAAGACACTCCCTTTACCATCAAGGCTCATAAAATTTCCAGGGCAAAACAATAAAAACATACTGTAGAGTCAATGAGTGATACATCAAGAAAAAGTCCATAGTTCCAAAGAGTACAAAGACAGAGTGCTCCTTACCACAGGGTCATGAAATGTGTCAAACAGACAGGCAACCAGTTGATTCATAGCATATGGGGGAGGAGGGCGAAGAAGTGTTCAGTGGAAGGTTGAATTCCAGGTGGAGGTGGCTTAGAAGAGAGATGCTAGGTGATGTTTAAGAAACTAAAATTTAAAAGTGATAACAGCTAATGGTCACTAAGCACCATGATGGTTAATCCTTCTTGTCAACCTAACAGGATTAGGAAATATCCAGGGCATTAGTGAGCCACTATTTCACCAGAAATGAATGAAAAGACAGGATGAGCTTCCTGAATTTGAGCTGCATCATCTCATGGGCCATGGTTATGAATTGAGTAAAAATGGGGAAATGAGAAAGCCAGTTGAATAAGAACACTTTCCCTTTCTCTGCTTCCTGCTCTTCCCAGATGAGGAATGTTCATAGTCCCAACGGGATGAACCCAGCCACCTCCAACATCATGCTTTCTATGCCATGATAAACTGTTTCCTCAAACTAGGAGCCACACCATTCCCCCCCTTAAGTAGCTTCTTGTCATGTTTGGTCACAGCACAGCAAAAAATAACTAATGCAAGCACCTCTAGAGGTCCAGGCACTCTGACCTGCATAACTTCTGTTCTAGTTTGTTATATTGTGTGATTAAAAAACAAAAAACACAAACAAACAAACAAAAACACTCGAAGCAAAAGAAACTTAAGAAGGAAGGGGCTTGTTTCAGCTTACAACTCCCAGATCACATGCCATCATGAGGGAAGTTGAGGCAGGAACTAAAGTTAAAGCCATAAAAGAATGCAATTTTCTGCTTCATTAGCTTATTGGCTTGTATTCAGCTGCCTTTCTTATGCAGTCCAGGACTACCTGCCCAGGGATGGCACTGCCCACAGTGGGGTGAGGCCTCCCATATCAATTATCAATCAATTATAATCTCTCACAGATATGCACACGGGCCAATAGGATCAAGGCAATTATTCAATTTTAACCTCCCTCTTCCTAGATGACTCCAGTCTGTGTCAAGTCGACAAACTGAGAATAAATAAAAATGAACCAAATACATACATGTCTGCAAAAACAATTGATGAAAAAAGAAGCCATGAATTTGAAGGATGGGTAGGAGTACATGGGAGGTTTTACAGGGAGGAAATGGAAGGGAGAAATGTTGTAATTAAAATAATATATACCGATCCTATATATTATATATGTGTGAATATATATATATATATATCTTGAAAAAACAAAACATAAGACAACCTCTTTACATGCCCTCAGCTACTCAGCAGTGTAGATCTCCAATTACAAAACTAGATTTTGAAGCAAGTAGACTTGGGAGTTCATTCACTGTGGTCGCATGGTGTGTGTCAGTATCTGTGGTGGGTAGGTGAGGCGTGATAGGAATAAGTCAAGAAATTCCAAGCTGGAGATCATTAAGACTCGCGTAGGCTTTGCCTTGTGGAGTGTTCAGAAAGCTGTAGCACAAATTGTTAAAAGGTCTTATTAATAATAAAAAAAAACCCCTAGGAGCCAGATATTGGGGTGAACACTGAAAGATCAGAGAGACAAAACAAGCTGGCTTCACCTTGCCAACTTCTCAGCTGATTTTGTTTCCTCAAACTGGAAGCCTCTGAGTCCTCACTCGAATGGATCTCAGCTGAACTGCTGCTCAAAAGCCTAAAAGCTTAAAAAGCTTAGTTCCTGGTCCTCATGCCTTATATACCTTCCTGCTTCGTGCCTTCATTTCCTGAGATTAAAGGTGTGTATCATCATGCCTGGCGTTTTCCAGCGTGGCCTTGAACTCACAGAGATCTGGATGGATCTCTGACTCCCAAGTGACAAGATTAAAGGTGTGTGCCACCATTTCCTGGCCTCTATGTCTTGTCTAGTGGCTATTCTGTTCTCTGACCCCGGATAAGTTTATTAGGGTGCACAGTATATTGGGGGACACAATATCACCACAGAAAGCCCCACCACACATGGGAGAAATGGCCTTTGTTTGGGAGAAATAGAAAAGTAAGTGCTCAGGACAAAAAGTCACAAGGAAGGGAAACTTCCTGCTCATTTCTGGGGGTGAAAAGCCAGAAATACTCAAACTCTCATTCTTGAGGTTCAGCAAAAGGACTGTCAGTCAAGAAGGAGGGAAGCTGAGATGTGTGTCCCAGGGACACAGAATCCAAATATGTCAGTCAAGCTGGCAGTATGACCTTTCCTAGCACAGAAGATAACATGTGCCTGGTTGGAATCATCCTGGCTAAGGTCTGTGTCATTCGAGCCTTGGAGAGGAAGAGGGGATGAGGAAATTGGAGATTTCTGCAAAGTAGTGATTAGGACAAGAAAGGAAGTTGAGGGCTGCGTGTCACTCACTAAAAGTGCTTAGGACCAGAGATGATGCATGCAGATTTCTGAACTGTTTTCAATTTTGGCATATTTGCATATACATAATGTGATATCTTGGAGATGGAAATCCTGGACTGGTGATCATATTTCATGTATAATCTCAACTCATGTAGCCTAAAGACAATTTTATGTCACAGTTTTGATAATATTGTGCATGGAACAAAGTTCATGGTAAGGAATTTTCTATTTCTGGTATTAGAAAATTTCAGATCTGGAAGAACTCAGATTGGGGGATTTGTTATGCTCTCCCTGAACCTGAAAGGGTTAAAGGGTAGAAAAAGAGTAGCAGGTTCAGGGACATGGATCCTCAGAGACAGGCTGTGATAGAGGAGTTCTGGGGCAGATGAGTTGAGGGGGGATGTGAGCTTCACATGGACATTAGTTTCCCTCTCTGATGCTGTGATAAAGCACTCTGACAAAGGCAACTTAAGGGAGAAAGGGTTTTATTTGGCTCACAGTTCCAGGTTACGGTCCATCACTGCAGGAAAGTCAAGTCGGCAGCCGGTCACACCACATCCACAGTCAGGGGCCAAGAGCAGTAAATTAATGCGTGCTGGCTGGTGCTCCGCTTGCTCCCTTCTCTCTTACACAACCCAATATCCCCTCCACCAGGAATGCTGCCACCCCACTAGTGGTCTTCCCACCGACAAAGATAAACCCCACAGACATGCACACAGGCTAACCTAATCTAGATAGTCCTTCATCGAGACTTTATTCCCAGACAATTCTAGATTGCATCAAGTTAACAGTTTAGACTACTGTCCCAAATGTGTAGAAGTTTGCCTTTTGCTATAATGAAATTTCTAGGCTGGGTACTTCTAAAGGAAAGAGGGACAAAGTCCAGGCAGTGTGAACACCAGGTCTTGTGATTGTCCCCCAAGATGTGTCACTGCCTGGAGACAACATCACAGGTATCTTCTGAGGGATGAGCACAGCGATGGTGGATGCATGTGTTGGCAAAAGAATGAACATTAACAGACAGGAAGCTAGAGAGTGATGCGGGGTCAAGCTTGCTCTTACAACAATCTGTTCTCACAAAAACAAACTCAAGGTCCTTCAACAGCTACTTCATACCTTCTGGGGGCAGCACCCCTAGGGACCTAAGGGCCTCCCACTAAGTTCCACCTCTTACAGGTCCACCTCCTTCCAATGCCAACACACCAAAGTTTCCAGCACACCACCCCTCAGGATATATGCTTAAACTGTATCCAGAGCACAGCAAACAGGATATTTGAAACCTGCATCTGGAAAGTGGTATACACTCCAAAGGTGTGGCCAGCGAACAGATGACTGGGAGAGAGGAGAAAGCATGGCCACTGGAGAGGAGGAGCCTGAGCACCAAAATGCCAACAAGATGAGCAGTGGTCCTTGGAGAGAATGAAGTCATTGGAGTGAGGTGGAGCTGGGATGGAGAGAAAGGAATTGAATCAGAGTTAAGTCCCTTGGGAACTAGCAGAGAACAACCAGATCAGGTGACAGCATCAATAGAAAGATATGATATAACAGTGCTTTGTGCTCTTCAGAGGGATGTGCTGATAGGGTGGATGGATGGAAGACATGGCCTGGAAGGGGCATTAAAGCGTTTTTTGCCCACCTGCTGTCTCTGAGGGAATAGAATGGCCAGGGTGCTCTATTCAGACAGGAAACAATGCCTTCCTAAAACTCCAGCAGAGATGGGAGTTTACCTGCCACCAAGTGTCAGCAGTTTGTAAGAAAATTAAAAGAGACTGGGTAGCTGATGGGACAAAGTAAGGTAGTGGGAATCACTTCCTGGGAGACCCCGTGTGTGGTGTGAGCTGTAGTGATGTAATGAGTTTTGAGACTAAGCCAGGAGTCTTCCAGCCTAGGAGATCCTTCAGCTTGGTTCCACAGACACCAAGGATTGGCCAATGCTCCTAGAGGTACCTCCATCTTCCTTAAGGGACAACTACTCCATGAGGCTTCCTCCAAAATATTTTTGAGAGCCTTAATAGAAGATGAGGTGCCTAGTCTCACTGCATCCATGGGAGGCATGGCCTTTTCTGAAGAGAAAAGGAGAAGGTGTGGGTGGTGGCGGGGAAGTACTGGGAGGAGAGGAGAGAGGGGAAACATTGGTCGGGATGTAAAAACAAAAAATACATATATATTTTTGAGAGATCTGATGATGACAAAGTAGACAAGATTATTGTTATCAATAATTGAAAATTAGGGTGGAGAGATAGCTCAGTTCATAAAGTGTTTGACTTGCAAGTGTGAGGACCTGAGTTCAATGCCTAGAACCCACATAAAAATCTGAGTATGGTGGTTCATTGCTTATTATCCCAGCAATGGGGAAGCAGCGAGACAGGCAGTTCTCTGGGGCTCTCCAGTAGTCAAGTAAAACTGAAAGAACTTGCCTTAAAACACAAGGTGTTTTTGGTACCTGAGGAACAACACTCAAGGTCTTCATCTGGTCTCCCAGGCTCATGGACACACACAAACATGGATACACATGGGGGCAGAGCTGAAATGGAAGCTGTGATGATGGTAGACCATGCCTGTAATATCAGCACCCAAAAGGCTAACGCCCGATTGCTGTGAGATCAAGGTCAACTTTCATTACAGTAAGAGATCCTGTCTCAATTAATCAAGTGAAAAAAACTGGAAAGCTCAGGGTGTCATGATGTAGTCCAGCTCAATTGCCCACTATCATACCACTGCTATGATGCTTAGGATAAATTCTTAATAGCACTCAGAAAGGCTTGTGATATTTAGGGGAGAAAGGATGAGTGGGGACAGAATTACAGAATTGGTGATGATGTCCTGGTACTAGACATTAAGAGCAATTTGAGCCGAGAATGCTCTCTCCTCTTTGAAAATGGAATGTGTTTAATAACTGTCTTTTCTTTGGGGATGCTCCGGTCCTTTCTCTCTGCCTGCATTCCTGCAACTGAGGGTTTAAAACATGTGCATCATCTTTGAACAGAATGTGCAGGCTCAGGTCAGGTGCCAACTCCTGCTCCAGCTCCAGCTCCAGCTCCGACAGCCAATGCGTGTCCCTCTTCCCAGCCCCACACTCAGCCATATTGTCATTTGAAACTGAAACTGGCAGAAGTATTTATACTGCAGTGTGCTATGGATTAGGCACGTGTCCCCAGCAAACCACCACAGGCTGTGGACTACCACTAGGAACCTGCAGACACCCAATTGTCTTTCATCTGAACAAATGCCTAGAGACATAAGGAACAATTTGTCCATGTACCAGCTACAAAAAAAAAGCAGAGCCTACCTCTGAAATGTGAAGAGTAAAAAGCATCAGTCACCATGCCGGTGACTGGCAGGCATGGACAGTACCCAGTGGGTGCTTGCCTCATGACTAAAAGTAAGAAGGATCCCTGAGATCCACTCAGCACTGACGGCCTTGACTCATGCACTGTGATCGGTCCCTGCCATATCTTAACATGCTACTCTTGGGTCTTGTGTATATATGTATGTGTATGTTTGTGTGTGCAGGTGCCCATGTGTGTATGTGAAGGTCAGAGGTCAACCTTGGATGCCATTTCTCAAGGTTCTATCCATCTTGTTCATTGAACAGGGTCTTTTGGGCTTTGAACTTGCTAAGTAGGCTGGCTGGCCTCTCCATGTATTCTTAAAAATACGTTCATTTTATTTATATCTGCGTATATATGTGTTGGGGTAGTGCATGTGCTCTTGTATTTAAATGTCTGCAGAGACCGGGGTGTTGGATCCTTGGAACGATAGTTATAGGCAGCTGTGAACAGCCTGGTGTGGGTGCTGGAAACCAATACCGGTCCTTTGCAAGAGCAACAAGCACTCTGAACTACAACCCATCTCTCCTTGTTCACTTTCTTATACAGCCCAGAGCTATCTGCCCAGGATCGACACTGTTAGGCCCGCCTATATCAGTTAACGATCAAGAAAATGCCTCCATAGACAGATCCACAGGCCAATATGATGGACGCACTTCTTCAGTTGAGGTTCCCTCTTCCCGGGGTGTCAAATTCACAGTGCAGATTAGTTCCCACAGGAGAGTTACACAAACAAAATACCCCAAAGCTCAGGTTCTTGATCAGAATATTTCATTTCTTATCCACAGTATAAGTCACACTCATGCCAACGGTCTTTCTCCTTATCACCAAGAAGTGAGTAATGGAGGACCTCCCCCCCCCCCATCATTTTATAGCTTTATCACCTGGACCACTTTCAAGGCCACCACTTCTTCCGCCACCATCCCCCCCCTCTCTGCCAATGTAAACATCCACACCGTTTGACCCTGTCAGTTTACGTACACCTCTACCCTCCCCAGTGACAACTGCCCCACCAGCACCAGAGCCGCTGATCACGACCTTGGAGACGACATCCTATAGAGTTTGAGAGTCAAAAACTGAATAACATAAAAGTTGTCCATTTGTCCGTCCAGAGGGACTTCAGAACGCTGGGGTCACTGAACTAAAGCCAACATTTGTCACAGCTACAGCAGCTTTGTACCCGGAAGACAAATTAAGGACAGGAAGTTTCGTTCAATTTTCTTGTTACACTCAACAAAATTCCACAGCCTACCTACAGCTCTTGAAATGGAGTTCATTTGGGGGCTGGAGAGAAGGCTCAGCAGTTAAAGGCACTGGCTGCTCTTGCAGAGGACCTGGGTTTGATTCCCAGCACCTACACACACAGCAGCTTACAGCCATCTGTAACTCCAGTTCTGGAGGACCCAATGCCTCTTCTGACCTCTAAGCGTTTCTGCACACACGTGGTATACATCCATACACTCAGGCACACGCAATAAAATAAAATAAAAATAACTATTTAGAATAGAGTACATATGAAAACCATGGACCTGAAGCAATGATTTAACTCTCCTATTTATTCAATTTTATTTATTTTATTTACATTTTTTTTAGATTTTTGTTTTACTTTTAATTGTATCTATGTGTCTACATGTGTCTGTGTCTGTGTGGAGATGTGTGCACGTGTGTGGGGAGGTGTCTGTAGGGAGATCAGAGTCATTTTATCCCCCAGAGCTGGAGTTATAGGCTGCGTGAATCCTCCAATATGTGTGCTAGAAGTTACACTTGGGTCCTCTGTAAGAGCAGTGCATGCTTTTAAGAGCTGAACCACCTCCTCAGCCCTATCTTTTTTGTTTAGAACCCAGCTTCTTAAATTGAGGGTCACACTTCCTGCATGAGGTGGTATAACTGAATGTGGGGGTCATGAAAACTTTAACCACAGTGTAAGGTTTATAAAATGCACAAACAATCAAACATAATGCAGCCAAGATGTTTCTAGCAGTGGGTGGCCAAGGTGCATTGTGCATCTTCACTGAAGTCTTTGCCCAGAACACACAATACACACACCACACAATCACACTGTCCACCACCACCCAGCACCAATCCACACTACCTAAACCAGCCCAGCTCAGATGGGAGACTATTACACATTTTAACTGCAGGGTTTTAACTGTATGTGTAAAGTCTCCTGCTCTCAAAGAAACATAATGGCTTAATTACATCAAACAAAGACTTCTTCATTTTTTAGATATTTTACCATGCTCTCTCAGCACCTTAAGTATCAAATTAGCCTGTCTCCGGGCTGTATCATGTGAGAACTTTGATTTTGTAAATTGCTGTTTGAGTTGCTAACTCAAGTGTTAGGGGGAAAAAATCATTAAATTAATTTTGGCTTGGGATTAGGACAGAATTCTCAACCATTTCTGAAATGGTCTGAAGCACCCTTCTGTCATCTTGCAGCTTATATTTGTATGAATCAGAGTGTCCAGAACTGATGATTATAAACTCAGATGTATAAATAAATATATACTCAGATGTATAAATAAATATAAAGTCAACTCTGAAAGACATTGAATATGCTCTGTTTCCCAAAGTAGCAATAATTAAATTAATTAAATTAATTAATAAATTTAAAATAAACAAACATCCATCTCCTTAGTATGCAAGTTTGCTTTTGTCTTTACTAAACGATAAAATTATATGGGTACCAAAATTGTTTTAAGACGAATGGCTTTATTATCAGTGGTTGTTTGATTTGTATACTTATTTTATATACCTATACACTCGGAGTTTTGTAAAGTTTTCTTAGGAAAAATGGAGTCTCAAGTAGAAAAAGTTTAAGAATCTCCTAAGATCTCATCCATAGGGCTTTGCACAAAAATCACCTACAAATGGGTCAAAGACCTCAGTGTGAACCTGGATCTCTGAAACTACTAGAAGAAAGCATAGATGTTGCCCTGCAGATGTCGGGGTAGACAACTTCCTGAATCAGAGTCTTTCTATTCACTTAACGATTAAGGACAGCCACTGACAAACAGGACCTCATAAAACTAGAAAGCTTCTGTCCACCAAAGGAAACAGTCAGTTGAGGGAGGAGGGAGCCCGCAGAGTGGGAGAGAATCTTTGCCAGTTATACACCTGACAGAGGATGCATCTATGGGATATACAAAGAATTCAAAAACAGTGAGTCAAGACCACAAACGACCCAATCAGAAAATGGCTACAGACCTGAGCAGAGTTCTCAAAAGAAAAGGTGAAAATTGCTAAGAACACTTTAAAAGTCTTCAACATCTTAGCAATTAGAGAACCACAAAGGAAAACTACATTGAGATTTCCTCTTACCCAGTCAGAAGGGCTAAGGTCAGGAAAGTACCTGCAGGGTGTGTTTTACTCTCTTATCCGTGAACTAAATTAACTAAAATCAATAACATAATTGATCACCAATACATTTTGTAAGAATCATTCTCATATGGTATTCCTTATACATAGTATGGTATTTTTAATAACCATGGAAACGTGGTGTCAGGAGAAAAAACAATAAGTTGGAAGACTTAGTGCTTCCCCCTGGTCTGGCCTATAACAAAAGCCCCCTGCAGCCGAGTGTCCTCATCAGTGGAAAGACAGTTGCTTCAGAATAGCTATTTCTTTATTGTTTGTCTTGATAGATATACACACAAAAAACAAACTATGTAGCCAAGAATGACCTTGAACTTCTGACCCTCCTGCCTTATCTCTGATGCTGGGATCATAAGTATGTGGCACCAAGCCCAGTTTATTCAGTGCTAGGGATCAAAACCTTGGTCAGCACTCTACCCACTGGGCTACCTGCCCAGCCCAACAAGACCATTTCCAATATCCCAGGGTTCTGAGGCAAAAATGTCCAGGCTTTGTCTCAAGTAAATTCAGTAAATAAGGAAAAAGCCATGGTGTTTTGTCTTTATAATAAAATATAGATACTGTTCTTATTTATAAATTACTATGTACTACAGTCAGTGCATACCAGTGGTTACTCAAGTGTTACAAATGAAACAGCATCAGTCAGAACCCTTTAGCCCCTTAGAATTACATCCTGCCTAAGCACCAGTTAGAAAGATTCCGCAGTTGACATGAATGGGCAATTCCAGAGAATCACAGATTCCCAAGACTCTGGTTTCCAACACCCCCAACTCTATCTACATATATTTTTCTCTCGCTGGCTCATTCCATCTTGCCCTTTCTCTCACTGGCTTCCACTCTTTCTCCTTTAATATCTCAAAAGAGCAAAGTTTTAAATTGGTCTACTCTCTCTTGCTCTCTCTCTACTACTTCTGCTTTCTCTTGTTCTCTCTCTCTCTCTCTCTCTCTCTCTCTCTCTCTCTCTCTCTCTCTTACTGGATGCCTCATATTTCTAAAGAGCACAGTCTTTAAAAGGTCTGGAATTCCACAAGGATTTGCAGCAGGTCAGATGTTGGCTGAAGAGAACATCTAGCAGAGAGAGCAAAGCTCACAGATGCTGCAGACAACCCTTCTGGTTCATGCCTTTGCCAGGCTCCAATACCCGTGAGGAATTGTAAAGATGGGGAATCAAAATCGTTAATGGTCAGGGAAATGCCTTCCCTGCTCTTGGGAAGAGTCAGTCCCGATTCCATCCTGAGGCTGCTGTAAATTGTAGAAAGTGAAATGACAAGACGTCTCTCCTCCCGGTTTGTCCCCTCCTCTGCCCTCACTTTCAAATGCTCAGCCTGTGTCACCTGCATCCAGGGGATGATGTACAGCCCCAGAAAACAATAGAAATGAATTTAATTTGCCACACTTCAAATAACTTGGCTGGTCGATAACAAAAGGCACCAAAGGCTCCTGGCCATGAGTCTTCTTGTTTTGATAACTTGAACAGCACCTCTCTCCTCCCTGCCACTCCAGATGGCTTCCATTCACCTCTTCCAGAACTACTTGATTTCTACTAAATGTTTTCTGAAAGAAACATCCAGAAAATATTAGTCACACTGGCACAATAGGTTCAGGAAAGCACTCTGCAGTAAGAATGCTCATCTGTGAGGTAAATCTCATGAACCAGAGTGTAGAGGACCCTGTAGGTCACAGCAGGCCATAGGACTCTTGTCTTCTGGGTCATGCAATTTTAAATGTGCCTCTGCTCACCCACTCCCAGAAGCTGTGACAGAGGAGTTATTATTGTGATCCAGTGGGTCTTCAGGTCTCTTGTAAATAGGAACCATCATTATTATTGGACATGGGGTGTGCTAAAACAAAAAGAACTGGGTCCGATCTCTACAATATGAAAACTAGAGAATATTTGAATGCCCTGTCATTCTCTTCCTTATTTGTGAAATAAAGATAATGGGAGCCAGAGTGGTTGAACCATTTCCCCAAATTACCATAAGTTATGTAGAGCGAGGAAAGGAAGTTTGCTGAGAATTTGGTGGGTGGTTTTTGTTGTTGTTGTTGTTGTTTTTAACAAAGTATATAGGAAATGGAAGATTTAAAACCAGGACCTCAATGTGAGGAGTAAACCAGTTCATACCAAGAAGCAATCAGAAGGAGTGAAGACAAATAAAAACACAATTTACAATGAAGGCTAAGGCTCGAGTGGAAATTGAAGGGACAGTACGTTCCCAATGGTGAGAGGGACGGGGACATTTTTCAGACAAGGTAAGCAGTAAGGAAGCTTCTCTGGGTGGCCTTGTTTCCACAGGATGACTAAGGGCAGGTCTGTCAGAAGAATTCTGCTGAGGATAAGCATAAGCTATTTGTCACACTTGAAACTTAGATGATACACTCCATTCTTTCAGGAGAATTATGTTGGGATCCACGAGGACACATTCTGCTCGTGGTTTTGTTTTTTTAAATTTATTTTCTTTAATTCATTCTTCTCTCATATATTGCATACTGACTGAGGTTTCCCCTCCCTCCTCTCCTCCCACCCCTTCCCTCCCATCTCCCCTCTCTCCCAGCTCTGTTCCTCCTCCTTTCTCTTCAGAAAAGGGCAGATGTCTCAGGGATATCAACCAAACATGGTATGTCAAGTTATAATAAAACTAGACACGTCCCCTCATACTAAAGCTGGATGAGGCAACCCAGTAGGAGGAAAAGGACCCCAAAAGCAGGCAAAAGAGTCAGAGATAGTCCCCAGTCCCACTGTTAGGAGTCCCACAAGAACACCAAGCTACACAGCCATAACATATATGCAGAGGACATAGGTCAGACCCATACAGGCTCCCCGATTGTCAGCTGAGTAAGAGGACACATTCTTTTTTGTTGTTGTTTTTTGGGTTTTTTTGCAAGACAAGGCTTCTCTGTGTAGCTTTGGCACCTTTCCTGGAACTCATATTGTAGCTCAGGCTGACCTCGAACTCACAGAGATCTGCCTACCTCTGCCTCCCAAGTGCTGGGATTAAAGGCATGCACTACCACCACCCAGCAAGGACACATTCTTGAGGGACTGCTCACTACCTTTCCTTGGGGATTTTTTAAAAATAATTCTCAAAGGTTATTAGATAACATAATGATTTAGAGGGTAGAAATAACACCTCTTCTTTCATTAGTATATGTGGCAAACCAAGTGCTTCACATATTTTATATATTCTAATCTTTGCAAAACCACGATGATGTAGATGCTCTGATTGTCCCCATTTTATACATAATAGATCTGAGACAGAAAAGATTAAGCAGCTTGCCCAAAGCCACAGACCTGCTTCTTAGTAGATCCTCCCCCTAGTGCTTATTGTGTAAAACAACAGAAGCTTTGGAACTAACATCTGGGATCAAGTCCCTGTTCATCCACCTTCTAAGATGCATCTGCACTTTTCGCCCAGCAATGGCTGTGACTTTATAGGGATTTTCTAAGATTTGCAAAGTAGGTGATTCTGTATTTTTACTTCAAGAGAATTCCCACCAAATTTTGTAAGTATTGTCTCAGAAAAGACATGACATCGTCTGGTTTGCACATGTAATATTTCCTTCTAGTCTCGGAGTGGCAGAGAGATGGGAAGACACCAGACAGATGGAACACTACAATAACCAGATGGAGGAAGCCTGAAAGGCCAGGAAAGGAAACTCCTTAGGGATGGAGAAGGTCTAGGTGTGTCCATTATTGGGAAAGTGAGGAATATGGATCATTCTTGGATGGTCCTAGAGTCTGGAGCTTAAGTGGAGGATTGGCAAGTTAAACACAAGACAAGAAATCAGTCATGATATTTACTTATTGCTATTTGCTTAATGTGTGCCTGACACAAATCAATACCAATGAACAAAACAAAGACCCTGCTCATGCTGCACTCTATCTAGAGCTAAGGGCAAGAAATGTCTAATTTAGGTCATTTGTTAAGAGGTAAGAGTGCTGTGGGAATTCAAAGAAAAGGAGCAGGAAGGGGTGGGGTGACGGCTCATCAGTAAAGTGTTTGCCTTGCAAGCATGAGGATTGGGTCCCACCCACAAGAACCAATGGGAAAAGCTGGTTGTCCTTGGGGCTCAGCAGCCAGCCAGCCTGGCCCACTCAGTGAGCTCATTGCAAAATAAGAAAGCCTGTCTCAAAAACTCAAAAAGATGCACCTGAGAAACAATACCTAAGGTGGACATCCGGCCCCCACACACGTGCACTCATGAAGGTACACACACACACACACACACACACACACACACACACACACACACACACACATGCGCACAGACCTTAGGAGATAGACATTTGGGGAAGGAAACGAGAAGGTGTCACACTTCCAGTAGGATGGGCAGGTCCCTAAGAAGTGACCCTTGACCTGATGGAGATGGGAAATAGTCAATAGTTGTTTTAGTAAATGAATGTAGTCATCCCTAACACTCACCTGTTGAACAAAATGATGAGCATGATTAATGAATGTGGCTGATGGTGAGGTTGAAGATGACAAAGAGGCAAGGAATCTCCATGTCTGGTGTATTTGCTCTGATCAAAGTGATATCTTCTAGGAAGCTGCTTGCGGTATTTCTAAAACTCCTCTAAGGCACGATGATTCAGATCGGAAGGCTGGGGACACGACTGTGTAAGCTATTCTTCCATTGCTGTGATAGAACGCCCTGACTAAAACAACTTAGGGGAGACAGAATTTACTTTAGCTTACAGCTGGGGGGGGGGGCGGCAGGCAGTCTGTCATGGCTGGGAACCTATGGCAGTGGGAGATAGAGGCCATTCCAAGAGTCAGGAAGCAGAGAGATCTCGTTCCATCTGCACACAGGAAGCAGAGAAAGAAAGAAACAGTGTGGCCAGGCTATAAAATCTCAAAGCCTGCCCCTAGTGATGTACTTCCAGGCTCCACCTCCTAACGGTGCCACAACCTTCGCAAAAAGCAGCACCAGCCAGGAGCCAAGTGTTCAAACACGTGAGCTTATGGAGAAGATTTCTCCTTCAAGCCTCAACAGTGGCAAAGCTAATACATCTAGACTCAGGCCCTGTATCAAAGAGTTAAGCCAACTGGGCCTCAGTGTTCTCATTTGTCATGGAGGACAGTATGAGCCTCTACCACTGTATTCCATGTGTGCCGGCCATGGTCCACTTTAGACATCTGTGTCATTCTCTAAAAACTGGAAAAGTTAAGGAGCTGGAGAGATGGCTCGGTGGTTAAGAGCACTTACTGTTCTTACAAGAGGACACAGGTTCAGTTACCTGTTGTTCGAATCTTTGCGCACTTCCTGGATCTCGCTCTGTAGACCAGGCTGGCCTCAAACTCACAAAGATCCGCCTGCCTCTGCCTCCCGAGTGCTGGGATTAAAGGCGTGTGGTCTTTTAATTAAAAAAAAAAAAAAAAAAAGACAGAGCCAGATATCAGGGTGGAAGCTGAAAGATCAGAGAAGCAAAGTAGCCAGCCACTAGTTCTTACCTCTACGAAATCCTCAGTCTAAAGAGAGTGAGTTCCTGTTTCCTCACTCCTTATAGAATTTTCTCTGCCCAGACATCACTTCCTGGGATTAAAGGTGTGTGCCACCACTGGCTGGCTCTTTTTCCAGTGTGGCCTTGAACTCACAGAGATCCAGACAGATCTCTGCTTCCTGAGTGATAGGATTAAGGGTATGTGCCACCACTGCCTGACCTCTGTCTAATCTAGAGGCTGGCTCTGTCCTCTGGTCCTCAGACAAGTTTATTAGGGTACACAATATATCACCACAGTTACCAGCACCCACATCAAGTGGCTCACATGGGTACCTGAATGCATGTGGTGCACACAAACTCATACAGGTCCACATACACGTAAGAAAAGTTTGCAAAAGTGGTATCTCAGGCACATGGTTTCACTTCATTCAAGACTGCCACCCTTTTTACTAAGTTTGGAAGCATTGTCCACTTCTCTAAGACTATTATACACTATCATAAGCTCTTGTGAAAACAGGTTGTTCTGATGAGATCAGGCACCTTCAGAATGGATGGCTGTAGACAAGTGTGGTGGTTCTGTGAAGTAGATTCCTGAGGGCTGGAGAGATGGCTCAGCAGTTAGGACTCCTGTTGCTCTCAGAGGACCTGAGTTCAGTTCACAGCAGCCATGCTCACAACTGCCTATAGCTTCAGCTCCATGAAATTTGATGTTCTCTTCAGGCCCCATAAGCACCCATAAGCACACGCAGATAATCACCCAGAGATACATACACACAAATAAAAAAATAAAGGTTTTTTACATTCCCACATTAAAAATCATCTCAACAGCGTGGTTTTCTGTTTCAAGAGTAGAAAGCAAAAGGAGCCAGATAAAGGGTGTGTGTGTGCCGAGTTTGCCTTTGTCGGATCCTCTGCGGCAGTCTGGAGGAGGAAAGCACGCCTGAAGCAACATCAACTCAGGCAGAAGGAGCAGAGGCAGAACATCTTTGAAACAATCTGAGAACCAGGAGGAAGTCTGCTGCTGGAGAGCAGCGGGCTGAGGGAGCAAAGTAAGGATGAAGTCTGAAGAGCCCAAAGGCGTGGACTTGACTTCCCTCTGAGTAAGTCTCCCTGGAGGATCCTGAGCAGAGGAAAGGCAGAGCCACGTGAGATTGGAACAAGAACTCTCTGACACCGCTGTTGAGATTGGGAAGTAGAAGACAAGTGGGGAGACGGGGGCGATAATTCTGGGAGCACACAGAGATGTCTTGGGTCGCTGACACTGAGGAAGTGAGAGGTGGTCTGACAGGATGGATCTTCAGCAACCCAGCAGACCTTCCTAATGAAAAAATCTTGAATGTCACAAAAAGTAAATCTGGCTGCACCAGCCTTATAAATTCATGACAGCTATGGTCCTAGGAAATGGAGAATTCCCCTACCAATGGCTTTGACATGGCCCTGGCCCCAGTTCTGTGTGTGTGTGTGTGTGTGTCTGTCTGTCTGTCTGTGTATCTCTGTATGTGTGTGTCTGTGTGTGTCTGTCTGTGTGTGTGTGTATGTGTGTGTGTGTGTGCGTGCATGTGTCTGTCTGTCTGTCTGTGTGTATCTCTGTATGTGTGTGTCTGTGTATGTGTCTATGTGTGTGTGTCTGTCTGTCTGTCTGTGTATATCTGTGTGTGTGTGTGTGTGTGTGTGTGTGTGTGTGTGTATCCATGCCGATTGAATCTATGTTGTTTAGAAGAACCCATGCTCAGACAGGAACATGCCTCTGTACGTCCTGTAAAGTTTGACACTCCCATGGGAAAATGCCAGCCTAGCAGGAGTGAGGGGACAACATTAAGAAGGGAGAGGGAGAAGCCACAAGCAGCTCAAGAGATGAGCCATGGAAAAATGGAGATTAAGATCCAAGGAGAAGGAAGTATGGGGTGAGGAAGAACAGCGCAAGCTCAGTGATGAGGAAGGAGAAGTGATGGAGGTCCAGGCCCGAGAGGAGGCCATAGCTCACATCTTATACGCAGACCAGAGCTGGCCTGACTTGCAACTGCCATGCCTAACTCATCGCTCATCATCCCACACACAGGATAATTATGATCTAAAGCACAGGGGTCTTCTCTCCTGATGAGAGGAGGAATGGACAGAAAAGTCCCCTCTGCCGTGAGTATTTCCAGCAGGGAACTGCGACAGTCTGCAGGAGGAACAGACCAAACTTGTGCATTCTATCATTCCACAAATATTTACTGAGCATCTAGTCCTGGGAGAGCAAAAGTGAACCAATTAATCATTTTTCCTCAGCTTCCAATTACTTAAAATCAAATGCCAGAGGGACTAGAGAGATGGCTCAGGGGTTAAAATTCCTGGCTACTCTTCCAGAGGATCACGGTTCAATTCCCAGTACCCACACAAGGACTCAAAACCACCTGTAATTACAGTTCCAGAGCATTCAATTCCCTCTTCTGGCCTCTGTAGGCACTGCATGCACGTGGTACACAGACATACATTTAGGTAAACATCCATAAACATATCAAATAAGCCTTATGTCATCAGTTAGGATGAATATGGTGAAAGTAATCTATGACATCTGTGAGACCACATACTTATTGGAAGGTCAGGGAAGGTGCCCTAAGGAGGTGAACTGTGAGGAGGAGTTACCTGCTGAGATATAACCCAGGCAGAGATCTCTTTAAGTATGCACAGCCACTTCCTCTGAATAGAAACATTCTTTCCTGGAGAAAGAGGCTTAGGCTAGCAAACCAAGGAAACTTACAAGGCTCAGGGAGCTCCTGAAACTCAGTAGGATGTTGGGAGGGGTGGTTCTGCCAGCAAGCCGTGTAGGGGCTCCAGGCAGCTTTCAGGAGTCTGTCACCAATGCTGTGATGGGCTATTCAGTTACAGCTGCCTGAATCACTCACACCATAAGTACCCTGTAGACTCATTGGTTCACCATGATAGACTTGGGTGGAATGGTTCCTTTGGTCTGTTGTCAATGTTGTATCTGGAGTTAATAGATGCTTGTTCAAGTTTCTGGGAGGGGTGATCACATAATAGCAAGGAAAGACCAGGGGCCTTGAGGCAGCCTAATCAGTTTCAGAGACAAGAACAAGGATAGAGGGGGCAGCTGGAGTCTGGTGCAGGGAATGGGATCTAAGGTGTGGTTGCAGAATGGAGCCAGGCCAGGTCAGGCAATGCATTGCTAGCCACTTGGAAGATCTGTGCCTTCATCCATCCAGTCACAGAGGCAGGATGGAGCTTCCAGCCCCAGGACCAAACTGGAAGACAGAGGCAAAGAATTGGGCACAGTCAGACTACACATGGAGGAAGTCCATTCCCCCACTGCAAAGAACTTCCCTGAGAAAGATCCAGAAACAGCCCCACGTGCTGCTGCTGCCCAACCAAGACCCTCTTTGGTAACAGATCCTCTATGTAACTTCATGCAAAGCTTTGCCAGCTACCACAAAGAGCAGCCAGGGAACCAGGCCCCCCAATCTGTCAGATGTTGAGGCAAAAGTATCAAAAATGCTTTAATTCCTAGAAGCACGTTGACTGGTTATGTTTACAGGACCTGGCCTCTGCTGGAGAGAAGTGATTGGGAAGGACAGGGAAGTGAACAGAAAATGCAATTATTTACTGTTTCAAAGGAAACTGTGGGGGTGTGGATCGGTGACAACCTGGAGGTACAGCTGGGGAAATGTTGACTAGCACGAAAGGGAATATAATCATAGATCCTTCTTTGAAGTCACTTAGGACTGATGGAGCTTCTGAAGGCAAGGATTTTAATTAGTTTCTATTTGGATTTACACTTCCACAGCTCCTCTCAACACTGAGGCCTGTCAGATGTGTTTGGGGAACAATAATTGTTCTTTGCAACCATCTATTAATAGTGTCTTCCAAGCACCCCAGATGAATAAGCACAGTTTTGCTGGAGGAGGCTGGCAAATTCTTGTCCTGAGGAGGGAGCTACCAAGACCTTTTTTTCCTGGATCTGTGGCCAAGTCATCTTATGCCATGAGTCCAGATCAGTGCCGCCCAGGGTAAACACAACACAAAACATAATGCAAGCTGAATGTGGAATTTTTAATTTTCTGGTAGCTAAAGTAAGAAAAAAAAGATAAATATCACTATATGCACTGTTGAATCTAATACATCCATTGTATTATCAGACAAGTAATGTGTCCTGGTTTCATTAGTGTTGCTGTAATAAAACACCCTGACAAAAAGCATCTTAGGGGACAAAAGATTTGTTTTAGCTCACAATTCCAGGTTACAGTCCATCAACACAGAGAAGTCAAGGCAGGAACTACAAATAGCTAGTCACATCACACCCACAGTCAAGAGCAGAGGCAAATGAGTGCATTTTTGTCCGCTTACTGGCTTGCTTGTGATCAGCTCAATTTCTCCATTCTGACACAATTCAGAACCCTTGCCTAGGGAATAGTGCTGCCCACAGAGGTCTGGGCCTTCTCACATCAGGTAATTAAGACAATTATTCACAAGCATTCACCTCAGCTTTCCCTCTACACACCTGACCACAAAAACAACCCTATAGACAATCTTTCATTGAGAATCTCAGTCTGCAAATGTACTCATGGAATGTTTTATACACTTTGGGTGTAAGTGTGAAGTATCTTTGAAATTGAGCAGGTTTTTAGACAACTCAATTTGACCTAGACAGGATGAATACAGATGTGACAGAGCTTCTACCAGAGGTCTCTCACTCTGGATGTTTCATTGCCAGTGACTTTCAGTGGCCTCTCCACCCAAGAAAGGTTGCCATGAGTATCCGAACCTGTCATAGGTCAAATTGCTCATAGGTCAAATTGGAATTAAACTCTCTCCTTCAAACACCTCTTTATCTTTTTGTTTGCAAAGAGAATAGGAGATTGTTTATTCTGGAGCCAAATATGAGTAACCATGGCTGGGGAACACAGATCCAGGTTACTGTAAATACCATGTTCCCGCGTGACAAGTTTTATGAAGATTTTACAGTAATCGTGCTAGTTAATTTTTTGTGAACTTGACACAAGGTGGTCATCTGGGACGAGGAAACCTCAGCTGAGAAAATGCCCCCATCAGACTGGCCAGTCAGTCAGGCATTTTCTTGACTGATAATTGGTGTGAGAGGACCCAACCACTGTGGCTCTGCCACCCACAGTCAGGTGTCGCTGAGTTAGATCAGAAGCTGAGAAAGCTCAAGAGCAAGCCAGTAAGCAGCGTTCCTTCATGGCTTCTGCTTTAGCTCCTGCCTCGGATTTGTGCCCTGGCTTCCCTTTATGATGGACTACAACCTGTAAATGAAAGAAACCCTCTCCTCCCCAAGTTGTTTTTAGTCAGTGTTTTATCACGGTAATAGAAAGCAAATAAAAACAGTAACAAAGTCATAAATCAAGAGATTTTAAAAATATATATAGGAGCATCATATAAATGGGGTACAGCAAGGTGGGAGATTCTCTACAAGGTTCCAGATGCTATCTGATGGCATCCTTTGGACTGTCTGTACTTACAAAAAGGATTTTACCTGATAGGTACAAAGACGTTAAGTCACACGTGGAAGTGGGCAGTCAGTGGCTATTAACTTGGCTCCAGGCCTGCAGCACTCCGCTCGGCACAATCATAGATACCACACATCCCTGTTCCCAGTCATTCTTGTGCGCCCTCAATCTGCAGTCAGGACTCTGATCCCATTTATTCCTCCTTTGAAACTGTGGGGTTCTAGACCCTCTAGCTTCCATGTTCTCCCAGAAATCAGGCCATGACGCCTACACACAGGCACACACATATACACATGTACACACCACACACACACACCACATACACACACACATATACACACACACCACACCACAAACACATACACACACACACATACACCACCATAAACACCACACTACACACACACACACAAAACATACACCACATACATACCACACCACACACACACACACACACACACACACACACACACACACACACACACACAAGCAGAGTTGATGAGAAAGCATGCTACGGCCTTTTGGGTCTCCTGGGACTGAGCTCTTTCTCTCTTGCAACTGGAAACAAGGCCTGCCTCCTCCCTGCTGTCCAGACCCACAATGGCTTTGAGTTATGGCCAGATGTCATCAGTGCCTTCCTGACTTCCTGACTTCCAGCATAGACCTGATCTCCCCACCCGCAAAACCTATAAGAGCAAGAAACCCCCCTCTTTGTCCTTTGGAACTGAAGCTGTCTCTCCATACGGGGTTTCCTGATGGCTGTGATGCGTTAACTCTCCCAGTGCCGTTCTGAGGGAGTCGGCTCAGCTTCCCTTCCACACACCTGCTTTCTGAGTTTTATCCCAAGGCTCTTGGAGATGTAGCCTCCCCTCTTCTGCTGGCACCCTCAGCAGCCCTTCCCTGCAGACACGGACTGTTAGCACTCACTGCTCACACTACCCAGGCATGCAAACTCTTGGGGATACAGTACAACAAACTGGGTGTGTGAAACTGCCCAGTGAAATTCATTCATTCATTCATTCATTCATTCATTCATTCATTCATTCATCATTCGCAAGTATGCATCCCACATCCTCTATGTGCCATGTGCTGCGTGCTGTGCTTGACCCTGATAATAATTCGCACTTTATAAAACAGTCATGATTAGACCTTTTAAGAGAATCATTTTCACTCAGCGATGAATTTTTTTTTCTGTTTTGTTTGGTTTTGGGGTTTGAGGGTTTGGTTTTTGTTTGCTGATTTATTGGTTTTTGGTGTACAATCTCTTTATGAAGCCCTGACTGTCCTGGAACTCACTGTGTAGATTAGACTGGCCTCAAACTCACAGAGATCTGCCTGCCTCTGCCTCCCAAGTGCCTAGCTAGTGATAATTTAACACTCTGTCTTAACACATATGAAAATGGATCCCAGAGTAGAATATAAAATTCACATTTGGAGCTGGATAAATGGTCAGTGATGAAGAGTACTGACTGCTCTTGCAGAGGACCAGGATTCGATTCCCAGAACCCTCATGATGACTAACATCTGTAACTCTAGTTCCAGAAAATCTGACACCCTTTTCAGGCCTCTGTGGGCACTGTAAAATGTGGTATGTAGACCTTTATTCAGGCAAAACACTGATACATATTTGAAAGAAAAAACTTGAAAAGAATTGAATCTACTCTAAATTTTAAAAGATAAAACAAGAGACTTCACACAAATGTTTAGGCTCAACATGTACAGCTTGGGGTTGTGCCCTCAGCGTCCCGCAGGACACAGTGATTCAGCCGCTCTGCTGTGGAAAGCCGCTCTGACCGGGGAGTCTAGGAAGTCCAGCAATTGCATCCTGCACCATTGTCTTTCTCTTCCCAGAGTTCCAGTCGAGCTGTCAGATCAGCCAGTCACTGCCTGATTTCATCTTCACTCTTCGGGTCTCCACAAGTCAAAACTAACACTACTAAAACCACTGCTGGATCGATTTCCTTCTAAACTGGCTAGCACCCATATCAATAAACTCTTAGAATGCTTGTCCATGCTAAAGGCGTAAAGAATTGCAGAAAGTGATCAGAACGAAGGAATCTGAAAAAGCTCCATGGAGGAAGTGTACCTTCAATAATGCACAAAGATGGGGATTTAGCCATGGCAGGGAACAGAGACCGTGGTGGAGGAGAGAAAGAGCCAACAGAGACCGGCTCCAGCCGGGTCAGCATTGCTCTCCTCACCTTAGGGACATTTTCCATTACACCTATTGGGATTCTTGCCCCCACCCTCATTTAATACATAATTCAAGGCAAAGGTGAAATCCCAGGCTGAGTCCTCCCAATACTGAGCTTCCTCCCATTCTTTTGTTTGTTTGTTTGTTTTTAAGATTTGTGTTTATTTTATGTGCATGAGTGTTTTGCCTGCATGCATGTGGATGTACCATGTGCATGCTTGGTGCCTCTGGAGGCCAGAAAAGAGTATCAAATCCCCAGGAACTGGAGTTACAGATGCTTATGCTGTGTGGGAGCTGGAAATCAAACTCAGGTCCTTTTTGAGAATAAGTAAATGCTCTTAGCCACTGAGTCCTCCCTCCGGCCCTCTTCCTCCTGTTCTTAATATCCCAGAGTGTAAGTAATATTCATGTAACAACTATTGGAATAATTAGAGAGTAAACCTTCCTCCACTGTTAGCATCAGTGAGCAAGTCAGCAGAATTACTTCAAAACCAGCTTCCGACATCCTTCCCCACATCCTTGTGATGTGTCAACCTGCCTCGGGAAATGCATCTTCTTAGGAAATGTTGGTCTCATCTTTATCTAAATTACTGCAAAGTTCAGGCTGGCTGCTAACATTGACAAGCCAGAATCTAGAGATAGCCTGCACATTGTGTCTAAATATTTAAAATCGTACAAGTCAAGCTGTTATATCATACATTGCGATCTCTTCCTGTTGCCTTGAGGATTTATAACTTAATAGTGTCCTGAAAACAAATTGTAAAACATGGATTTCTTTTTGGGAGCCTGGCCTTGCAAGACAGTACAAGCCTGGGCTGTTAGCTCAGTCCAGAGAGGTTTTATACATGTGCTGTATCCAAGCTTTTCCTACATTAAGTCCCCAGAAGCAGGTGCACCTTGACCACCTATCAGGCAGCATGAACAGCACCATCCACCCTTGGGAAGGTTCAATCAATGAAAAAAGCTCACATGGGCACCAGAAGTTGCCCCAGGGGGTTCCAAGGTACCTCAAAATGAGAGGAGCTATCCCCTATCGACCTGTGACATATGTCTTCTGGGTGACCTCTCACCCTGTATATTGGTCAAGGTTGTCTAGAGGAACAGAACTATACAGTGAACATATTATATCAGCCAACTTCCATAGTAGCAACAGCTGTCTCACACCTGAGCAGCTCAGAACTCACCAGTTGCTCAGTCTTCGAGGATGAATGCTTCAGCAGTTGGGAGTCATCCCATGGTGGATGTCTCACACTGGAAGGGCCAGCAAGTTGCTCAGTGAGGAGTCTGGGTACCTCAAGAGTCCCGACCTGTCACCAAAACCCTGGAGGATTCCTGGAGAGCGCTGGTCCTCAGTCAACAAAGGATGCCTGAAAATGCTAGTTCTGGTGTCATTGAAGAAACCAGAGGCAGGATGAATGAACTGGGTGGCGGCAAATGAGCAAAAGGCACACACTCTTCCTTTCTCCGCACTTCCTTTTGTCGGGGCTGCTGCTGAAAATCGCCACTGACCCTGAAGGTGGGTCTCCTCACTGGAATTAAGACAACTCCTCAATTGAGGCTCCCTAATCAGGCGATTCTGTATCAAGTTGATATTAAAACCAATTACCACCTATCCTGTGTGGAGGTGGGGCTGATGCTGGAAGGATCCAGGGTGGCTTCCAGGACAGGGACCCCCATTGACCTGAACAATGCAGCCGAGTTGTATTATTGCTGGTGTAATAACAGAGGAGGTGGCGCTAAGTGCTGACTTCATATGATGTGCTATTGATTGTGCCTCTAATTCTGTTACCTGGCTGATATCATGTTTCTCACTCAATTGTAGTTTCCCCACGGAGCCAGCCCAGCTCTTCTGACTTTCTCCTAGCACCTGTGGCATGATGGATTGCATGATCCATGCATTGATTGACATGTCCATTATTCTCTCAAGCAATCTGTCATATGGCCTGGAAGTGTGGCAATTTCCTAGTTGACTTTTATAAGGATGATTCTTCCCTGTCGCAACTGATGGTTTCCCAAATTCTCCATCCCAGAACTTATGGTTTAGGACTTTTTCATTACATGTATGCCAATCTATCTATAATAGGTAACCTCTAAGTAATAATTACACTGTAAATTACTCGCTCCATAGGAAAAGAATTATTGTTCTTGGGTATGGTGACAACTTGTCTGAATTTAAAATCTTACTTAGGAGACCCGTGTCTGGGCGTTACTTTGAGAATGTTTCTAGGGAAGATTAATTGAAAAAGGACAACCCACTATGAATGTCAATAGAACCAGCCTTGTGGACTGGAGTCCTGGACTGAACAAAAAGGAAAGCAGGATTTGAGCTCCAGGACTTATCTCTCTCTGTTTCTTGCCTGGGGATACAATGTGACCAGCCACTTCTCACTCTACTGCAGTGCCTCCCTAGACTGTACCCTCAACTTGTGAGTTGAAATAAATCCCCCCCAGTTGATTTTGTCACACAATGAGAAAAGTAACTAATACAAGAACACTGTTTTGTTTTCTTTTAACTTTCCTAAGTATATTCCTATTGATTCCTTTTAACTGCTAGGAAGCTGGGGGTGCCTCTGTTATCCCTGCCTGAAACATACAAATGTGGAGAAGTACTCAAGGGAAGATATAAGATGGCATGTGCCTGTTCATCTGTCTGTCTGTCTGTCTGTCTGTCTCTCTCTCTCTCTCTCTCTCTCTCTGTGTGTGTGTGTGTGTGTGTGTGTGTGTGTGTGTGTGTGTGTGTGTCCCATCACATCCTTTTGTATGATCAGTCTTTAGGGATATTTTCTATAAGATGGAATGAATGAGCAGTAGTACCTAGTTTTTCAAATTTCAAAGACACATTCAGTGTTCCAGTCATTTGAAATTGAATCATGCTCTTATAAATATTTATATGGGCTTAATTAGAAAGTTCTAATTGCATTTTGATTTCTAATTTCTGTAAGAATTGACTTCATCCCGATCTTAATATCCTGAAGCATAATAGGTAGGCATCAACCTTTTGCCGGATTGGAGAGTACCTGCTTCCTCCAGTGCTGGCCTGTGCAGATGGGGAAGCTTAATTGCTTCAGATCAGCTTCCAGCTCCCTTCCTTGTTCTCAGTGACAACCCATCCCCCAAGCTGACATGCTGCTTAGTAAATGTCACCTCTGTACCAGGAGTGTTTCTTTCCCCAAGATACCAGCAAAGACAGAAAGCTGCTGAAGTTGAGAATTTCCCCCCCAAGACCAATCTCAAAGAACAGTTGAAATGACTCACCCCAGAGGAAGACTGGAAGACATTAGGTCTAGCTGCGTATTTTGGACTTTTCCTGAGAAGCAGATGAATCACATTTGAACACAGAGGGATGACTGTGGACACTTCCCAGAGAAAGACTAAATTCGGAACAATGCAATCAAGAAAGCCGAGATCGCACGCTATTTTTGGCAGCAGCTGTCCCAGGTGGTTGGAGATAGTGCTGGGAACCACTTGCTGGGTTAGGGGTGTGTTAAGGCGGGTCAGGACCAGCAGTGGGGGGCAGGAAGGATATTATGAGATGCCACTGACTCAGCTGCCAAATTTATCCCTTCAACTTTAGCTACCAGGTGGTAACCCACTGTAAGAGAGAGAGAGAGGGACGCTACAGAGAATTGTTAGAGCAGCCTCTTGTGAACATTATGACACTGTAGCAATGTGCATGAGCTCGATCGGAAGGGATATACGTGAAAGGAAAATAGGTCTCAGAGAGGAGATGGAGGGCTGTCATTGAGTCTCCATGAAAAACAAAATTCTGACAAACAAATAGAAATGGACTGAAAGTGTGCTGTATGGCTTCCCTGTCAAGATACTGTGATTGCTGGCTTTAATTGTCAACTTGACACAACCTAGCATCCTTTGAGGAGAGTCTCAAGGAGGGATTGTTCATATTTGGTTGGCCTGGGAGCATGTCTGTGGTGAACTGTCTTAATGAAATTAACTCATGTGGGAAGACACAGCCCACTTTAGGCAGTATTATTCCCTAGGTGCAGGGGGAGGGTCCCAAACTCTGTAAGGGTGGAGAAATTGAGCTTAGCACCAGCAAATGAGCGTGCATGCGTTCATTTCTCTCTGCTCTTGACTTTGGATGTGATGTGACTAGTTGCCTGTAGCTCCTGCCTTTATATACATGCAATTATGGACTCTACCTATAATTGAAAACTGAAATAAACCCTTTCTACCCAGAGTTGATTTTTGTTGGGGTATTTTAGCACAGCAACAGAAATGAAACAAGATCAGATACCTTTAGGATAAGTCCCCTCTTGTGGTATGGGCTCCCTCATATTGAGAGAGCATCAAACACAGGCAGGATTTGCAGATTTTGATGTGGCTTCTACAGAGCTGGTAGGTATGTAATTCAACCACACTGTTCACTTCAGGTAGACTTTGAAATTACCTTGTCACAATCTCCCTTACACACCTGCAAATCTCTGAGCTTTTTGACTCACTAAATGATGGGCAGAGGAAGGCAAACTAAAGGGACAGAGGTCTCTTCACTCAGGACATAAAGAGGCAAGTCGTGGGACTCAGCATTTTCCACACAATGTGATTATCAGAAAAGGAACAAATGAGACCAGGAACACTAATGGCCTGAAAACCACTGAAATGTTCTCCATCTTCTAATGCACAAGGAAGATCCTTTATACCTATGCACATCCCGCCCTGCCAGGGCCATGGGTTCAGCTCTGTGCTGCAATTATAATGGCAGACATAGCAAGAATCATATGATTCGAGCAAGTTAAGATGGAGCACAAGAAAGCAAACCAAGATCGCCTGGGGGAAAACTGCCGTCACAGAAAGAGGAAACAACAAAGCAGAAACGTGGGATAAATAACAAAAAATTAGATATTTAAAAAAATAATTTTCAATTTTTCATCAAGTTTTTACTATAAAATGGGCACAGTGTGAGGCAGTATACAAGAATAGCCCCATTTTTAAAGACTTTAGTTGTCGTTTTAACTATTGTGTGTGTACGTGTGCGGGTTTGTGCCCTTGAGTGCTGTGTCTGTGATGACCAGAAGGGGGTGCCAGATCCTCTGGAACTGGGGTTACAGACAATTGTGAGCTGCAGTGTGGTCTGGGAACTGAACTCATGGCCTTTGTGAGAGCAGTTTGTCCTCTTAAGCACTGAGCCATTTCCCCAGTCCCTGGATAATCCTATTAGGGTCCCACAAATTCCCATCCTGAGAGTTGAAACATCACCTCTACTCTGTAGACACATAAGATGAAACTTGAGCTGTTCAGAAATTACTCAGGTGATCAAACTTGAAAGAACGATGCAAAACTTCAGTGCTCTGATCTCCAGCAAGACAATACACAAGAACCCAAACAGAGTCTGCAGAGAGACCCTGGTGCCAGCATCCGGTTCCTAATTCCTGGATACTGCACTCAAGCTTTGCAGGTACGCTCTGCCTAACTCTGCCCGCCAGAAGGAGTCAGAGATCTTACTTTTCTTGCTGCTGCAACCTAACACTCGACAAGAAGTGACCCGAGAGGTGAAGGACTTGTTCTGGAAAGACATGTGTAGATGTAACCAACCGTCTTATTAAATAAGAAACACAGAAACAATGTAAAAGAGAAAGCCGAGAAGTCAGAGCTCAGAGCTAAAATCTCACCCTTCTTCCTGCTGTCCCAGCTTCGCGAAAAGAGACCTACTTCCTGTCGGTTCGTTTTTTTATAGTATGTTGTTCTGCCTTCTCATTGGTTGTAAACCCAAACACATGACTGCCTCGTCACTGTCTGAATGTACAGCCCCCTAGGTCTTAAAGGCATATGTCTCCAATGCTGGCTATATCCCTGAACACACAGAGATCTTATGGGATTAAAGGCGTGTGCCACCACCACCACACTCTTGCTATGGCTCTAATAGCTCTGACCCTGAACACACAGATATCTATGGGATTAAAGGCGTGTGCCACCACATTTCCCCTTTTCTATTTTAATAAAAAGAAAAAAAGCAAAAGGTTATAACTAACAAAAGAAAAACTATATACAAAAGTACAATAACTATATACAATATATACAAGTAATAAATACCTAAACAGGTATTTCACAAATCAGAGAAAATAATTCCATTATCTATCCTATTTTGGTAAATCCAAGATGTATCTAATGCACTTTCTATCCTAATTAATTTTCAACTATAACTAACTAATCTTCAACCATAACTAACTAATCTTCAACTCCCTCAGAGACCCAAGAAGGGAATAATATTAGCTAACAAAAATAAAAACAGGAAGTGCATGCAAGCAACTTCCAAAAAATTTTGTGAGTTGACAGAAACAGCCAGCTGCCTGGGCAGTCACCTGAGGTTTCTCCGCAGTGTTGGGGCATCATCTTCAGCCTATAGGCTTAGTGTATCTGACAGACTCATTTGTGAAGTAGGATGTACACAAGGTCAACAGTTCAACCTCACATTGGGTGAGAGCAGTCCACGTACCAGAAACACCTGAATTCCACTAGTGTCCTGTCATGATTCAGGATTTTAAATTCTGGAAATTGTTGACAGTTTTTAAGTTCAGCTGTCCATTCTTCTTGGCTGTGTATATATGGCTTCATCTCAGCATCCCCTTCTTCTCCACATCCCTCTATTAAATGCCAGTCTACTTTTGAGAGGCATGAGCTTTCAGCTGCTGTTCCATTGTACAACAGAATCCATCGGCCCTCTTCCTGTTAAGCTGCCTTCGAAGAAAAGGGCACTGTACCTTTTCCGGATGCGAAGGCCACTTCAGGGATGGGGCCATATTGTCCTGGCCTCAGAAGATGCCTTTTGATAAAGCCATAACCACACTTGTTTTGGCAAGAATCAGTAGTCCCTTGTTTCGTGATCTGTCTGTCCATTTTGTCCTGTTGATTCGAGGATACTTTGTTGTCCAGTGGCTAACTTTTGCCAGAATGAAAGTTGACTCTATATGCAGTTTCTTCAATGCCCATATTTTCTCTAAAGTAGATTGGTACTGCCAGGAGCCGACATGTCTCAAAAAAGAAAAATTTTCTAAGTTATTAAAACATTTTAAATGCCATATTCTGTAGATCTCTGAAGGGTTTGAAGATGACCTGTCTAAAACATCTCTGCTCAATTTTTAAAACATATCTAATATGACTACAAGTTCTATGATAATGTCTAACTACTAGCTTTCATTTCTTCATATCCTAATAGTTGATAATAATAACATTCAAGGATCAAAAATTTGCATTACATTGTTAAATGAATGGTATAAATACAATTAGAAATATACATATAGCATTTTCTAACAATATCAATTTCAAATTTGTATACAATATAAACAATTCAATCCAATGTAAAGTATTTAAAACTAGTAATTGTCTTTTTCTTTTCTTTCTTTTTTTTCTCTTTCTTTCTTTCTTTCTTTTTTTTAAACAAGAACCTTAAATCTAATCTCCTTTGCTTAGCCTTTTTCCTAACCCTTGACAATAACTTGTAACCAACCCCCCTAAATACTGAAAATTATCCCAGACCCAAAACCCATTAAAAAGACCAAAAAACCACCCACCCCACACCACCTCTTTGGGAATGTGGGCGTTGTATTCTTAAAATTGCTTCCTGCTGGGTATGGGCGAAGTTTTCTTTATCCTGAAAGAAAAATTTTAGGTTAATTGTCAAATTCTAGGAGAGGTAACTATATCCTTCATTATCCAGTCTGTGTATAATGCCAAAGTTCAGGGTTTATCTCAAGTCCTTATTCAAGTAGTCTTTGAGACTGGATCATCTCAGCTAGTCATCTCAAATTTGCTCTGAGCACCTTGTAGTTCAAAGCTGATCTATGGATGATGTTTGTCAGCTTAATGATATTATTATTGTCCACGTGGAATTGTTGTTGTTGTGGGGCCCCATCTTCTTTCTGGAGACTTCAGTTGATGTTAGGCCTGGCCATGATTTCCTGCAGAAAACTGATAAGAGACTCGAACACAAAAACATATATATGCAGCTAGCCTTTTTTCTAGAATTAGTTAGTACTCTATGTGACCATTCATATCTTAACAAAGTTTAAAATGTATATATATATTAATCTTGTAAATTTTGATATAAAATTTATACTTTGAGAAAAGTTTAAAGAATCAGAATAGAATCAAAGAGTTGAGATTAGTAATAGAATCGTCCCTTAATTAATTTTGCTTTTGTCCTGTACCATAGCAGAAGATGGCTCTTATTCTGGCATGATACAGGGAGTTTGCATTTACCTTTTAACAACATGCTTGACTTTAAAGAAGGAGAGAGCCATTCTCCAACTCCAAAGTCAGCTTTAAATTTTAATTGAACTGGGACTGTTAGAAGACCAATAGTGTTAAATCTTTAGAGAAAAGCAGAAACAAACATTTAGGAAGACATAAAATTTTTTTAGATAATATATACCCATACACGATTTCACTCTGTTTCTTGGGATAGATGATTTGTCCCTTTTCTTCAGTTGTCTCATTTGTCCAGTGTTCTTCAGATTCCTTAACCTTCATTCTCCTAAAAGACAAAAACAAAAACCTTTCCCCAAGACTAATTTTGGGGATGTTCCTTTTTGGCAAGTTATTATCTGATTAAATGAAAAAGGCATGTGTTATTGATACAAGTTAGTTTAAATTGGATGTTCATGCTGGTTAATGAACTATCACCTCCTCAATTAAGAGGTCTCTCTTGTTCAAATCGAATCTTTATCAATTTTGACGGTACCCACAGCTTATCTTCTCCTGTAGAAACAAAAGCAAAACCTCGTCCCCAATGTAATACATACCCTGGTTTCCATTCTGAGGTCAGCACATCCTTAAAGTATATAGGCTGATTTAATTCTGTAGTTTTTTCTATTATCCAATGTCTCTCTGCAGCTGTTGTTCCTTTCTCATTGGCATTCAGAAAATTCAAAGTTAGAAGAGCATTATGCAGTCTATTTCTGGGGGTTTTTGTTACCCATTTCTGTTTATTTAGCATATCCTTTAGAGTTCTGTTTGATCTTTCTATAACTGCTTGACCTGTAGGATTATGTGGTATGCCTGTAATATGCTTTATATTGTAATAAGCAAAAAACTGTTTCATTTTAACAGAGACATATGATGGAGCATTGTCAGTTTTGATTTGTGAAGGTATACCAATGATGGCTATAACTTCTAGCAAATGAGTGATTACAGAATCAGCTTTTTCAGAACTCAAAGCAGTTGCCCATTGAAATCCTGAATAAGTATCGATAGTGTGGTGTACATATTTCAATTTTCCAAATTCTGCAAAATGAAACACGTCCATCTGCCAGATTTCATTTCTCTGAGTACCCTTTGGGTTACATCCTGCTGGTAATGGCGTTTGATTGTAGAAGGAACAAGTAGGACATTTCTTTACTATTTCTTTGGCTTGTTGCCAGGTTATGGGAAAATCCTTTTTTAAACCTTTACTATTAACGTGATGTTTTTTATGAAATTCTGAGGCCTCCAGCACATTTCCTATCAATAATTTATCAATCTCATCATTGCCTTGTGCTAGAGGGCCTGGCAGACCAGTATGGGATCGAATGTGAGTTATATATAAAGGATGATTCCTTTTCCTGATTGTATCTTGTAATTGAATAAATAGTGAAGTTAATTCTGAAGCATCAGGGATAAATTCTGCAGTCTCAATATGTAACACCACTCTTTCAGCATACTGAGAGTCAGTTACTATGTTGAGAGGTTCTGAAAAATCCATTAATACCAACAGAATAGCATACAATTCTGATTTTTGAACTGAATTATACGGACTTTGAACCACTTTACTTAAATTTTCTGATTTGTAACCTGCCTTTCCTTCTTTGTTGGCATCTGTATAAAATGTACGAACTCCAGATATGGGTTTTTGCCGTACAATTCGAGGCAAGATCCAATCAGCTCTCTTTATAAGATCAATTCTATTACTTTTGGGATATTTGCTGTTAATTTCTCCCAAAAAATTACTGCAAGCTCTTTGCCAAGGTTCACTTTCTGCCCATAATTTTTCAATGTCCTCCTTAGTTAATGGTACGACAATTTCTGCTGGGTCTATGCCTGCTAATTGACGAAGTCTCAATTTTCCTTTGTAAATCAAGTCAGAGATTTTTTCCACATAAGTTTTTAATTTTTTATTTGGTAAAAATACCCATTCCAATATAATATCTTCCCTCTGCATTAATATTCCAGTAGGAGAACGCCTAGAAGGTAAAATAACCAAAATGCAATCCAGCTTTGGATCAATACGATCCACGTGTCCTTCATGCACTTTCTTTTCTACCAAGGCCAATTCTTTCTCAGCTTCAGGTGATAATTCTCTTGGACTATTTAAGTCCTTGTCACCTTCTAAGGTTCTGAACAAATTAGTCAGTTCATCATTTTTTACCCCAACAATAGTTCGTAGATGAGAAATATCTCCAAATAATCTTTGAAAGTCATTAAGAGTCTGTAGTCTATCTCTCCAAATTTGCACCTTTTGGGGTCTAATTTTTTGTAGCTCTATTTTATATCCTAAATAATTAATAGAATCTCCTCTTTGTATCTTTTCAGGAGCAATTTGTAATCCCCAGCAAGGCAAAATTTCTTTACTTCTGCAAACATTATTTCTAAAGTATCTGCATTTGAGTCAGCTAGTAAAATATCGTCCATATAATGATAAATTATAGATTTAGGAAATTTTTTACGTATCACTTCCAATGGCTGTTGTACAAAATATTGGCACAGAGTTGGGCTATTCAACATTCCCTGAGGGAGGACCCTCCATTGAAATCTTTTAACCGGTTGAGAATTATTATAAGTAGGCACTGTAAAAGCAAATCTTTCTTTGTCTTTTTCTTGTAAGGGTATTGAAAAGAAACAGTCTTTTAAATCAATAACTATGAGAGGCCATCCTTTTGGTAACAGAGTAGGCAAAGGCATCCCAGATTGTAGAGAGCCCATTGGCTGAATTACTTTGTTAATTGCCCTAAGGTCTGTTACCATTCTCCATTTACCAGATTTCTTTTTAATAACAAATACAGGAGAATTCCAAGGGCTGGTTGATTCTTCAATATGCTGAGCATTTAACTGTTCTTCTACCAGCTCTTCTAAAGCCTGGAGTTTCTCTGTTGTTAAAGGCCATTGCTGGACCCATACAGGCTTGTCTGTTAACCATTTTAAAGGTAGAGCTGTTGGTGTCTTTGGAAGATCATCAGTTATTGTGCCCTGTTCTTGTATAATATGGATGGCTGGTGACCACTCATTAGAACAATATCTTCTAATATTTCTCTCAGTAACATGTGCTAGTTTATGATTTGTTTCTGAGATTGGAGGGATGTTAATCTGAGTATTCCATTGTTGCAACAAGTCTCGACCCCACAGGTTCATAGTTATGTTAGCCACATATGGTTTTAATTTTCCTCTCTGTCCTTCTGGACCTATACATTCGAGCCATCTTGCACTCTGTTTCACCTGAGATAATGTCCCAATTCCTAACAGTTGAACGTTTACCTCCTGAAGAGGCCAAGTTGGATGCCAAAATTCTGGTGCAATTATGGTAACGTCCGCACCTGTGTCTACCAGACCAGACAACAAAACACCATTTATTTTTATCGTTAATTTTGGTCTTTGTTCATTAATAGAAGTTTGCCAAAAAATTTTCTTTATGTTTTCTCCTGAATTTTCTATTCTCTCTGTTTCATCATCCTGACCAGCATGATTTATTCCAATAGGCATTTGGTTATTTAATCGCTCTCCAGAGCAGGCATTTCCTCTATGGCTGCAGGAAAGGTTTGAACTGGATTTGCACTGGGGGCCTGCCTGAGGCCCCTCTGGGAGTTTCCCGAAGACTGAGGCAAAGGATTACCCTGTCTGTCCTTTGTTGATCTACATTTGTTGGTCCAGTGTTTTCCCTTACCACACCTTCTGCATACTCTAGAAGGAAGGGGCATTCTGTTGCCATTGTTCCTTGAAGAAACATTGTTTCTGGGAATCACCTGTCTACAGTCCCTTTTCAAATGTCCTTGCTTTCCACATCCAAAGCATCTAACACTCCTCAAACCTTTTGAAATTACTTCTCCTACCCATGTATCATCATGCTCATCAGCTTCAACATTAATTGTTTCTCTAATCCAATCTTCCATAGGTGCAGATCTTGCCCTTAATGGCCTGATTATTCTTTTGCATGCTGCATTCGCATTCTCAAAGGCCAAAGATTCAATTATTGCCTTACTAGCTTCTGAATCCGAGACCATTCTCTTTACTGCTAAAGCCAGTCTTTGTAGAAAATCAGTAAAAGACTCTTTTGGGCCTTGCATCACCTTTGTAAATGACTCGGATTTTTTTCCTGGTTCCTCAACTTTGTCCCATGCATTCAAGGCTGCCGTTCGACATAAAATTAGGGTTTGGACATCATATAAACATTGTGTTTGTGCTGAAGCATATTGGCCTTCGCCCATAAGCTGATCCTGGCAAACTTGTATTCCTTTATCCCTCCATTGTTTTTCTATGTTTTTAGCCTCCTCCTTAAACCAAGTCAGAAATTGAAGTCTCTGGCTGGGTTCCAGAACACCTTGTGCAAGGTCCCGCCAGTCCTGTGGTACTATCCTATCATATGTTGACCAAGAGTTTAACATTTGCTTTACATATGGGGAATGCATGCCATAAGATACTATTGCCTCCTTAAACCTTTTTAAATCCAACATTTCAATTGGAGCCCAAGTATTTTGTGTAGCCATTTGATCAGGCATCTGCTGTACAGTTACAGGATAAATTAAGGGTGACTGTGTGAAAACAGGCTTTCTTTCTGCAACCTTATGATCCCGACTTGAAACAACTTCACTGTTAATTTCTTCTGTCTGAATTTTTACAGGTTTAACAAGTTCTTCTAAAGCTGTTATCCTGGCACTTAAATTGACTATCTTTTTAAATATTAAAATGTGGATTATTATAGTGAGAAGGTGCATAATTCCACCAATACTAATATTATATAGTTGTTCCATTGCCAGACTGCCTAAAATTTCGAACAAAAACCAATTTTCTTCCAATGTACACATAAAACCCATTTGTTTTTTAATGTGGAAAAAAAATTCTCTTTTAGATAGTTTCCTTTAAAATATCTGATATGTTATGACTTACCAAATCTGCGTAGAACAGTAGAAATCCGAGGGGATTTTCAAAGCAGCCACCTAGTGTCCCAGGTGTAAATCCAGAAAGAGAGAGAGAGAGAGAGAGAGAGAGAGAGAGAGAGAGAGAGAGAGAGAGACAGAGAACAAGAAAGCGTAGCTGGCTAAAGTTTAAATGCAGCCACGTGTTCCCTCTTGTGCTGAGTCAAGGCTTGGGTCTGACTTCCTTAAGCTCCAACCACGTGCGTTGGCTTTACAGGCAGGGCCCTGTTCGGCAGGGCAGGTCTGAGTTGTTTGTAGCACCGGCTTTAAGCAAGCAGGATTTAAGCAAGCAGCTCACCGATAGTCCAGCCTGAGGTCAAGCAGAACTAGACCCAGGCTAAGAAGCCGCTGCTCGGACTAAGAAGCTGATCGCCGCCGGCGCCACCGCCGCGGGCCGCCTGCCGCCCTTGCGGGGAAAGCGGACCTGCCGCCAAGCCAAGCAGTTTTTAATGGATTCTTGTCACGTTGGGTGCCAGATGTAGATGTAACCAACCGTCTTATTAAATAAGAAACACAGAAACAATGTAAAAGAGAAAGCCGAGAAGTCAGAGCTCAGAGCTAAAATCTCACCCTTCTTCCTGCTGTCCCAGCTTCGCGAAAAGAGACCTACTTCCTGTCGGTTCGTTTTTTTATAGTATGTTGTTCTGCCTTCTCATTGGTTGTAAACCCAAACACATGACTGCCTCGTCACTGTCTGAATGTACAGCCCCCTAGGTCTTAAAGGCATATGTCTCCAATGCTGGCTATATCCCTGAACACACAGAGATCTTATGGGATTAAAGGCGTGTGCCACCACCGCCACACTCTTGCTATGGCTCTAATAGCTCTGACCCTGAACACACAGATATCTATGGGATTAAAGGCATGTGCCACCACAGACATGGTAGTGAAGGGATGGCTAAGGTAGCCAATAGCAGAGCGTGCTCCTGGTAATTCTCCTATGGAGTGTGGGCTAGCCTTGTACTTCAGATGCTTCCTCTGAATTCTCAGCAGAGCTGAGACCTGAGAGAGGAGGGCTTGGCTCTATGTTTTCATTCAATAAAACCTCCGCACCTCAGGCCTGGGACACAGAAATTCTGATGACACGGAATAGTTGATGAATGGGTGCAGAAATGAGTAACACAAACCCTGGCTGTTGGCTGCTGGGCTGCACCTCGGGACAGTTTGCTAAGCATCCCTCTCCGAGATATTTGTGGTTTTGTGTTGTTTCTGTGTAAATCACGGAATACGTGAGGGTTGTGCAGTGCCTGTTTCAACCATTTACCTCTGACAGAGAGGAAGGTATATAAGCATCTGCCTGTGTCGAGCCTGGAGAAGGAGGTGGGGGGGGGGCTGGTGAAGTGGTATGTTCATCAAAGCAAGTAATGGATTCTCGGGGGCATGCTGGAAAAGAGCACCCGCTGCCACCGCCACTGGGTGCAGCCACACCCACTGTGCGGCAAAGCGTGCAGCTGCACTGTGTTTGAGACTCTGCTGGGCGCAGGAGTGTGGGTGTTGTGTAGATGCCTCGCTTTCCTGGTCTGGTGCAGTTCTCTTTTTCAGTGATGAGAAACCAGGATCTAACTAAAAGGGTTCTCTCCGGGTCACATAGGAAATTAGGAGGGACAGACCAGCAAAGGTGTATCCATGTGCAAATCTACACTTGGAGGGAGCGCTCGGCTGTTTACAGTGCTGCTTCCTGGCGGTCAGGTCAAGGTTTCCTGTGTCACTCTTCTCCGGGGGAGCTTCTCTTTTGTGGCTTGAACCCAGTGCCTCCCACATGCTGAGCAAAGGCCCTGCTATTGAACTACACCCCACCTTTCTTTTTCATATTTAATTTGAGACAGGGTCTCCCTAAGTAGCCCAGAACGGCCTTGGATGTCCCCCTCTGTACAGCTCAGTCAGGCTTTGCACTTGGGATCCACTTGCCCTGGCCTGACCTACTGAGTATCTGGAGTTACAAGTCTACACTGTTGTTCATGGCGGGGGTTATTCCTGACTCAAAGAATTGTCTCTTAAATAATAGATGGCTGGCCCTACAGCCTGCCAGTATGAAAGGAAGGTTGGCTAGAAGAGCAAGAGGTCAATAGGGCCACACCTAGGGCCACCATCTGTCCTAGTTTGCCTAGAACTAAGGGTTTCTCTGATGGAGGGCTAAAAGCTTTGAAGCCAGGAAAAACCACAGGCGCACCAAGACTAATTAGTCCCAATTTACACTGCACACCTCGATGCCCTTTGATCCTGTTAGTCCTTACTGTTCTATGCCATGCAGAAAATGCAATCTTCCTGCTCACATCCGGCTCCACACTAGCCTGTGTGGGACAGATGAAAGCTGTCACAGTCAGTTTTCTCATCGGCTCACAGTGTGAGGGAGGCACAGCCGGGGTTTGAGGTGTGTCGGGAAGCAGAGAGAGATGGATGCTGGTGCTCAGCTCATTTCCCCCTGTTTGTTAAGTCTAGGGGTGGGACTGGAGAGATGGCTCAGTGGTTAAGAGTGCTTACTGCTCTTGCAGAGGACCTGAGTTCAAGTCCCAGCACCCATATCAAGTGGCTCACAACTGCCTGGAACTCCAGCTCCAGGGGATCCAATAGCCATAGGTACCTGCACTCATGTGTACGGAGACACACACATGCACACAATTAAAAATAAAAGAAACCTTTAAATTCTGCAGTCTAAGGGATGGGACAACACTGCCTACCTTAGTGGAGTCTTTCCACCTCAATTAACTGTCTCTGGACACAGCCTCACCGTCATGCCCAGAGGAGTGTCTCCTAGGTGGTTCCAGATCTTGTCATGTTGACAACCAATGTTAGCAGTTATAGCAGCCTATAGCCTGAACCTACCTTCTCAGAAAGAAAGAAAGAAAGAAAGAAAGAAAGAAAGAAAGAAAGAAAGAAAGAAAGAAAGAAAGAAAGAAAGAAAGAAAGAAAGAACCTGTTCTCAAGTATCATCTCCTAGTGGCCAAAATGAATGAAATAATTTTTTTTTTAATTCTTACTTCAAAAGAAAAATCTACATCATGTTGTGGTTTATGTCAGGGCATTCCTCAGTGGCTTTTTTTTTTTAAACCTATTTCCCTAGGCTGGAGCTGTGACATCTCAACACATCTCAGAAGTGACATGGACTTCAGGTCCAGTCTGCCTGGAGAATCAGCAGCATGCTGCTGTCACGCCACAGAGTCTGAGTTCTGCCTCCCCCACAGTCCTGGGCCCATCCTGCTGCTCCAGCTGGATGCCTGTGTCTAAAAATCCAACTTAATGGGGTTCTTGCTGAAGGCTGGAGTTTCAGGGACTGAAAATGACAGGAATGCACAGTGTCAATTTGTTCCTTTGCAACAAGTTAGGACAGCACCAGTCAACATTTGTGTGGGTGGCTTCTCATCCTGCAAAATAAGCTTGGGGCTCCTCATGCACTCTGCGGGAACACCCGGGTGCAGAGGCACAGCCATGGAAATCTGTTCATACTGCCCCTGCGTGTGGTTATATAATAAGTTTTAAAAATTAAAAAAAAAAAGGTGACGTGTGTGTGTGTGTGTGTGTGTGTGTGTGTGTGTGTGTGTGTGTGTGTGCACGTGCATCCGTAGGCCAGAGCACATCCTTAGGTATCATTTCTCAGACACTACTGACATTTGAGGCAGGGTCTCTCACCATGCAGGCTAGACTGGCCGGCCATCAAGCCCCAGTGCCCCATCTGTTCCTGTCTTCCCAGCACTGGAGTTGCAGGTGCACACCACGTGTGTCTTCTTTACATAAGTTCTGAGGATCAAGCTCAGGTTCTCTTTACAAATTGAGCCATCTCTCTGCTCCCCACCAAGTGATTATTAGTAAAAGTTTGGGGTGCGTGTTTAGTCTCAGCCACTGCGCATGCATATGACTTTAAGGCCTGTTTTTGGTTTATGGAGGGCATGACAGATGCTTAGTGTTTATTTCAGGGGTTGATATCAAAGGGTAAATTTCAGTGATCAGTTTTTTTTCCTTCCATCATGGATTCCAGGAATGAAATCAGGTCATCAGCTTTGCCTAGCAAGCAGTTTTACCTACTGAGCCATTCACTGGCCCAAAATCTTGTCCTTGAAAGCATGATTGAAGTAGCTGTGCCCCAGGGACTACACACAATGAAAGACAAGGCTTCTGGGAGCAAACCCTGGCTAGAACCAGTCCCTCGGCTGGTGAGAACATCTCAGCGTAAATACTCTTTGGGGAGATGTCCCAGCAACCAGCCACCCACTTCCCCTGGGAGCACCTCTGTGTGCCACAGATGCCTGTTCTTTTTCTGAACTGCAATAAGGGTCACTAGTGAGTCTGTCTCTAAGGAGAAATTTGAATGTCTGCCTTGAACCAGAAGCCATCGGGACCTAAACCATTTGTCTCACATAGACAAGGGCTATACTCCCAGTGCCTCATTCAGGGTGGAAGAAGGAGGTTAAGATTTTACCATATGAATTTGGGAGGACATATAAACTCCTTATCAGGAGTCGTCTGTGGGGCCAGACATGAAGGGCAGAGAAGGTTGGACTTTGTTTATTTCCCATTCCTGGTTTCCTAGACCAGATAACAAATTGAAGAGTAACTTCTCTATTCACCCACCCATTGCCCGCTCCTCCCTCCGCCCCACCCCGATGGAAACTGGTCTCATCTCAGGTCTGCTTGATGCAAACAATTCAGAAGACCATGGACACCATCCATGTGGGTGAATGAACCATAAGGGGTTAATCGAAGGATGTAGGATTCGACACAATCAGGATTCCAGGCCTGGGGAGATAGTTCAGGTGGTAAAGTTCTTGCCTTGCAAACACGAAGGCCTGAGTTTGATATCACAGAACTCATATATTAAAATAAAAAAAAGAATAGAAAAGATAGACAAGGTGGTAGACCCATATGACCCCAGCATCCCAGCACTGAGGAGATGGCTGGGTTTCAGATCCCTTGGACCAGGAGGTATACATGATTGTGAGCTGCCTGACATGGATGCTGGGAACCAAACTGGTCAACTGCTGAGAGCAATTGCTGTCCAGTCCCTTACCTGAGGCTTTCACACCCTTAACTACTCTCTCCGAACTCTCCACCTCTCCATGCAATCCACACGGACTTTCCGTCTCGGCTGTGAAGATCGGCGGAGCTCTTCTATTAGCAGTCAAGGCTCCTCTTTTTTTGTAAGACAAGGAAGCAGTACAAAAAGTGGTCCAGAAGATGAATAGATTCTCTTTGGACAACTTGAGAAGGTAGAGGGCAGAAATTCTGTCTACACTCCATATTAAGAATGTTTGTCTTCTCACGTACAGCTCCCAGCAGACTTCAAATTGATTAATGCCATCCTCTGGGTTAATTCTGTGAAGCATATCAGCGCCATTGCTCACTCCGTTCATGGAAACTACAGACAAATAGTCTATGTGGTCCATGGCATAATGGTCTATTTATGCCAAGAAACTGTGGCTGTGGAATAGAAAGCAGGGTGTTTATCTTTCCCACATATTTCAGACAACTGACAGCCTTCCTGGGTTCAGGATGCAAGACAGGCCAGAGCTATGGAAATACGAGAAGGAACACACACATACACTGGAATCTATTTGGCTACTCTCCAAGTCACCCATCTTGGTGAAATTCTATTTTGAATCTGACTCTTTTTAACTATGCTATTTTTATATAAATTATCTGTCATTATTATTGAGTAGCAGACAATATTTGCACTTAATATCTTCACTCATTCTTGGAAAAGTGTGGTTTCACAGATACGAGTAGCATGGTTTCTCTCAGCGCATCTTAGCAGAAAGAAAACAGGATGAGAAAATGACACTTCTGTGTCCTATTCCCATTCCAGTTCTGAATTGCTTGAACAAGGCAATTACCTTCCCATCCCCTTAATTTTTCAATACAAAACAGGGTAAGAGGTAGCTGCCTCTCACCCACAGGGTAAGGAGATGAAGTGGAGTCCACTTCCCACACCTCTGAAACGAAATCACTGCACAGAGGGACTGTTGAATTTCGTTTGGTTTTGATTGACTTTTTTTTTTTTTTTGAGACAGGATCTTCTGTAGCCCAGGCTTGCCTTGAAATCACAATGTAGCAGATGGCACCAAACCCCCTCATCCTCCTGCCTCCACCACTGAGGCGCTGGAATGGCAGGATGTGTTCCCATGCCTGGCACTAAAGGTGTGAGATTTCTGCCTTCCCCACGACCTCAAGGTCACTTCCATTATATCACAGCAGACCAAAGGGCTTCAGGAGAAAGATCTCTGAGCATGTGTTAGCCTTTGTTGGGCTGCAGTTTCTCCTGTAGTGAGAAAACTTGCCCCAGGCCAGCTACAGGGCTGGGCATTTTGCATAAGAGCCAGGATTCCCGGCACTCGGTCTAGACCTCGGGACATAGACTGTCATTAGTCACAGGTTATTATAAGCAGGATTATTTCAATTATTTTAAGTGTTTTTTTCTGGCCCCTGGGAATACCAGAAGTGTTACATAGTGGCCAGAATCCACATTTATGGCTAAACTCATTTTTATGAGGAAATATTAATTGATATCCATTGGCACTGGTTGAAGTGGTTTCTAAGCAATGCCCTACTCCAAATAGTTGTGTTTTGTCTGGGAAGATGGCCCAGTTACTGTGTGGTGTTCAGTAAATGGTAGCATGTAAAAATCTATTCACCTTACTGCTCAGCTGAATACAGTATAAGGAATGGATTTTGATCCCCAGAATTCATGTAAAAAAAGTCAGGTGTGGTGAGTGATCCATGCTAGGGAGGAAGAGACAGGTCAGAGTGGACCAGACTGGTGAGATGGCCAGGTGGATGGAGACACTTGCCCCCAAGATTGACAACCTGGGTTCAAACCCTGGAACCCACGTGATAGAGGAAGAGAGTCAACTCCAGCAACTCTGAGGTGTATGCATACTCAAAGTCAACAAATAAATATAATTTTTAATTAAAAATAAATGAGGATAGAGAGATGGCAGTTAAGAGCACTGGCTGCTTTTATAAAGGATCTGAGTTTGGCTCCCAGCACCCACATGGTAGCTTACAACCACCTGTAATTCCATCTCCAGAGGATCCGATGCCCCCCTTTGGCCTCCACAGGTGCCAGACACACAGAGGTGCACATACATCTGTGCAGCCAAACATTCACATATATATATATAATAAAAATAAATACATCTTTAAAATAACAAGATACATCATTCCTGAAGGATTCAAGACTGACATCTGGCTTCTTCATGCAAATGCATGTGTACCGGCACACAGAGAGAGAGACAGAGAAAGATAGAGAGCCAGAGAACTCATTTTTAGTGTCTGACAGTGTGAAAAACACAAGTTTCGTTTCTGCTGCCTAGAATCCATCCCTCTGCAGTACAGTGTTCATATCAGACTGCAGCCACTAAGGCACAAGCCTATGCCCCTCTGTCCCCTGGACACGCAGCTAGTGGGAACACGCTGAAGTGACTCAACCCACCCATCCTTAGGCAGAGCATCCCCAGCAGAGCTCAGACCCTTCTAGTATGCCTGAGGGTGGGTGAGGTACAGAATCAAACACTGATGAGCAATCCTCTGATATTCACATCCACTGATGAGCAAACGTGTCTCTGATAAAACACAGCCTTGCTCTCTACAGGGCTGGGATATTCCAGGATCTGCAAAAGTTCATGCTGCACGAGACATAGGGTGGAAAAACTGCTTCATGCATGTGGGACAAGGGAGAGGGGTTGGGCTGAGTATGGTGTGCTGTGGATCCACGCACACAAAATCTGTATTACTTTATTGCCCAGCTACTGAAATGCCAGCAGCCTAAAGGAACCAGACTGGTCCAGGTACAGACTGCAGCGTGGAGCCACCTAGTGGTAGCTGTCTACCACAAGTTCCCAAATGAGCCTGCACTACTTCTTGCTGGGAAACCAGTTCCACGCCTTCACTCTCAGACTATATGGAGCTGTTGGGTGGTGCATGTTTTATCAGAGATTTGGACAGTGCAATTGGGGTATGATAGCGTAGGGCAGGTTGAATTTTCTCTGGATGCTGCCGTTCCTTACAATGCACAGAGTCATGGCCACAGGAAATTTCTTGCTGGCTGTGTTCTCTCAAGTCCTTCCAACTACTGTGCTTGAGATTTTCTCTCCTATACCCCGCCCACCATTACTTCTGTTCCTGATGCTCTTATCCTCCACCAGAACAATTCCTTTTTGCCTCATCTCAAATTGGGCTTCTGTCTTCTTTCACCGCATCCCGAATCACAGTGAGCTCCTCATCCAAACCAAAAACCTTCTCATTTGTCATCTCAGAAACATCAAGTGTGTAGAGGCTTTTCCTGTAGGGTTTGTTTTACACACTCACCCAGTCAAATGCTGGGCAGAACTGTTGACCCCCTGCCTACCCAGGAACGAAAGTGCAGATGCACAACACGCACTCCCAGCCTCCCCACCATGCATCTGCCTCATGCTGCCCCTAAGCAGACAGGAGGAGAAGGAGGGGTGCAGGAGCTTGGCTCTCTCTGCTGGAGCCCATAATGGAGCTGCATTATTTCTTTTTACTGCATTTTCAACTCTAATTGCAGACCAGGAGGCGCAACAAGAGGCAGAGGTCTTTGTCTCTCTCTTCCTCTTCCACCAAATGCATGCTATCTTGTCTTGGCCTTTGACCCTCGACTCCATCTTTCATAGCTAAGACTACTGAGAATGGAGTCTCCAGCCACCATCTGTCTCCATTTCCTCATTTCCCATGACTCATCCCACCTGGTCCAATCACTGACCTCCTAAAACAATTTTGTTGTTGTTTTTTGTTTTGTTTTGTTTTCTCAAAGCCAGACAGGAGGTTCACAACCTCATCCTCTCTCTTCTCAGAGGTCTTCCCTGGAGCCTCTTACCCTCTAAATGTAGTCTCTCCCCTCCTCATGGCCATCCGTATCAAGTCATCATCTCATGGACTCCTAATCTAATACCAGCCTTCCTGCTCTAGATCCAGACATCTACCTGCCTTCCCTCAAGGTCAGTTCCCCTATAAGCCTGCTCCTCCTTTCTCCTCCTTGCTCCTCCTCGCTCCTCCTCCCAGAGTGCCAAACTGGGAGTTCATGTTTGTGGATATGCACGGTAGCTGCTGTGTAGGCCGACTGTTAACAGTCCTGCCTGGGGCTTGATTGGGTGGATATGTAAAACCTCACTCTCCACTGCTCCAAGATCGAAAGTCAGGTCAATTATATTTTCTTTTCTTTTTTTTTTTTTAAGATTTATTTATTGATTATGTATACAGTGTTCTGCCTGCATGTATGCCTGCAGGCCAGAAGAGGGCACTAGATTTCATTACAGATGGTGGTTGTGAGCCACCATGTGGTTGCTGGGAATTGAACTCAGGACCTCTGGAAGAGCAGTCAGTGTTCTTAACCTCTGAGCCATCTCTCCAGCCCAATTATATTTTCAGAAGACAAGTCTCCAGATCTTCCTCCCAGCCATGACACCTACAAAATCCCTTCCCTCCTACCCATCCATCTAGCCTCTACATCAGTGATTCTCAACTAGTGTGGGTCGTGATCCCTTTGGGTTGTATATCAGATATTTACATCATGATTCATGACAGTGGCAAAGTTGCAGCTATGAAATAGTAATGAACTAATTTATGGCTGGGGGTCACCACATGAGGACCTTATATTAAAGGATTGTGGCATTCGGAAGCTTGAAAACCACTGCTCTACACCCAATTATTCTCATTTCTGCCAGATCACTTCAGAGCATCCAGAAGACTGGATCTTCCAGCCTTGTCCAACTCCACCAAAGTTCCACCGTGCCCTGATCCAGTTAATCCTCTGTAAGAAGCAGTTTCATGGTTGCCCATCAGCTTAGAATTAATTAGGAATTCTCTAACCTGTCGTAAAATGTTCCTCATGATCTGGCTTCTATCTTCCTTTATAGCTAAGACTCCCAGTGATGTTCCATACACAGAGTACCCAAGTTTCATTCAGTTTGGTGCATTGGTGAAGTACCCACTTCATGCCTTGACCCTCCCTAAGTGCCTTCACACTCACTGTTTTCCATACCCAAGATTCCCTTGCTGTCTGGGCCTGTCTGCCTCCCACTTCTATTTAAATAGCAGCTTCTCTTCCAGGAAGCTCCCCCTGCCCAATGAGATGGAAGACTCTGTATTTGTCTCACTGTCCATATACTTAGTTTTAAAAAATCACTATGTATCTAAGGTTGTTGTTGAATGTTTATCTATTAATATATTTTACATTGTATCCATATTTGCAAAGGACTTCTCCTACTAGGCAGGCTTTACACGGCCACGGATTCCCAATGTTCAGGCTTCCAACCTGAACGGGCACATGACACTAAAGCAAGCACACATTCTGGAAGGTGATGCCCGTGAGGCTGCAGCTCTGACAAGCTCCCCAGGGTAGCTGTATATAGCTGAGCTTTGGAGGTAGTGAGCAGCATGTGATGGGGGTGGGCAAGGCGATGCTGGGTGATGCCTGCCATGGGGTGGATACTGAAAGGCAGCTAACGGGCTGGATGGAATTAGGATCACATACGTGACCATTCTTTAGCAGCTGAAAATTTCCACCCACTGCCTTCCAAGCCCAGAAAGCCAGTGCATCAGCAACACAGTGAAGCTACATCCTTAGAGTGAGGATGGGGAACACAGATCCATGCCTGCTTGGCCGCCTTCCTTTCCTGCTCCAGAGCACCTAGAGTCCCCATCAAGTGCACTGTGAAGACACCAAGATGCTATATAATTAATGTGGCAACACTGATCTCAAATATTGAGGAGTATTCCAGAAACTGGCATGGCTGATGCTTTGAACAGCAAAGTGACCCAAGCTAGTGAGATGTAAGGAAACCTGGGTTTGTGTGCACTGAGGTATTAAGGGTGGGAACCTGTGGGATCTGAGGGCCACTCAGTCTACATTTGGCAAGCTCACTCTGTATAAAGTGTGTCAAGCCTCCCCAGCTGCTTAAAGAAGTTAACTAGATGAAATAAAACCAGAAACGTGTACACTCCCTTCTGAAAGCTCCCATGAGTGCGTCTGAAAGACGAGCACAGTCAAAGTGCGCCTGCCTGTGTCTACACAACACAGCACACACCTCCGCCATCAGACAAGCTGTCGCTGCCTCTTGCCCCAGGCCTGCTTCTTCCTTGGCTCACTCTTAGAGCATCACCGACCCCAGATCTCTTCTCCCAAGGCAGATATTACTTCCGAGAACTCATAAAGTGCTGCCTGAAAGAAACTTAGGAAATCTCAAGATGGAAAGCCAAAACAGGTGTGGAACTGCACAAAATAGGATCACTCGGGTTTATTGACCAGCTTTCTAAAAGAATGATCTTGGAACAGCATCGTACGTACACACACACACACACACACACACACACACATTGGCTAACTCCACTTAACCACAGAGTATGGTAAAAAAAAAAAAAAAATGTCTTCAAACACATGTCCCAGTGAAATGTATTTATTTTTATGTTTTGAAATGATGGGATTTCATTCATTTTAATCGAACTCGTGCAGAAGTTTTGAGAACCAGACACCATTTGGACAGTTTTCTTGTAGTTTCTGTGTGATAGGAGTCTATCGGAGCAAGATTCAGGGATGTGTTTAAACTTTGACCTCATCTAGGGATTAGCTCCACGTTTCAAGGAGGGGTCTGCCGAGGAGTTCATGGGGAGGAAAGAAGCAAAAGGCTGTAGATTTGCAAATTTGGAGAAGTAGGATTGGGAAGGCCAGGTTAAAATACTTTACATAGTTATTTTGCTTTGAAAATATATATTTTAAGATCTACCATTTTAACCATCTTAAAGTGTACACTTCAGGGCTCAGTGGTTAAGAACACATACCAGTCTTGCAGAGGACCTGAATTCAGGTCCCTGTGCTCACACTGGCCAAGGAATCTGACATCCTCTTCCAGCCTCTGTGGGTACTGCACTCATGTGCACAGACATACACACAGAACACATTCAAACACATAATTTAAAGTAAATCAACTTTTTTTTTATTTTAAAGAGCACAGTTCAGTGGCATTAAAACATTCACAATGCTGTAACGCCCTCATCAGTTCATTTTTAGAACATTTTCATCATTCCAAACAGAAACTCTGCACACACTGAGTATGAATTCCTACTCTGTCCCTCAGATACCCGAAAACCTTTCATCTGCTCTCTGTCTCTATGGCATATGTGTTATATGAAGTGGAATTCTTCAAAATTTACCCTTCTATGGCTATCTGCTCATTTATTCACTCAGCGTAGTGTTTGTAGAGTTTAACCATACACCAGGATACCACTCAATACACAATACACAATACTTTATTGTAAGATATACCACAATTTGTTTACCAACTCATCTGTTGATCTGTATTTGTGCTGTTCCCATATTTTAGCAGTTATGAATAATAGTGCATAAGTATCTGTTTGTGTTCAGGATTTCTGTTTCTTTAAGTGTGTGCCTAGAAATAAAACTGCTAATAGCCAATATACACATTATCCTTAATTATCCCTGTTAGGTACTAGAAAAGGCAATGTTCAATCTGACTATAACACTGTGTGTATATGTTTGTGTATACGTCATGTGCATATGTTCTCACACACACGTATTTGAACACTCACGTGGAAACCAGAGGTCCACATCAGTCGTCACTCTTCACCTTATGTTTTGAGACAGGGTCTCTTACTGAAGCTGGAGCTCACCATTCTAGCTAAACTGTCTGTATAATGTGCTCCACGGATCTGCCTGTCTCCATCTCCACAGTGTTTGGGTTACAGATGGGTACTGTCACATCTGGATTTTTTCATGTGTTCTGCAGATTTGAACTCAGGTCCTCAGGCTTGGGAGGCAAGCTTCTTACTGACTGGACCACCTCCCCAGCCCCTGTAATATCTTTTCACCAAAATTAAGTCCATATTGCTTATTTCCAAAGAAATAACAACATTGCTTTGTGGATCTGCCTGTTGTAGTGGTGCACACGTCTGAGGGAGCCCATGGGAGGAAGATACAAGTTCAGGAGCCAGGCTACACAGTGAGACCCTGTATCAGAAAAAAAAACAAGGGAGAGGGAGAGAAAAGCTACTACTATTATCTCTAGGAATTAGCTACCCCTGTGAGCACAGGCCCCTCTGATCAACAAGAGCCCAGATACCAAAGGATAAGTTACAGGAGGAAAGTGATTTAACACACACTCTAATGAAGCCATTCAATTACAAACACCCATGGAGTCCCAACAGAGACTCATCAGTCTTGCAGATTCAAAGCCTAAAATAGAAGTCTCCCATCCTCACTATCTATTACAATAAATTAGGAAATTTTCTAGATTATACTCTCCTACTCCCACACCCAGGCTGATTGAGTGAATACCTTCAGCCACTGGGCATTAAAAGCTCCCATAGTGACTCTTGTATGCATTTGAGGCTGAGAACCACTGGTTCAGGGCAATGTTTTTCAATTTCTGAACCAGGAACAGAAGCAGCATCTCCTGGGAATTTGCTATAAGTACAAGGGATTTGGCACAGGGGAGACAACTCTGCTGTGGGATAAAGCTCTTGTACATGGGTTTAATAAAATGCTGATTGGCCAGTAGCCAGGCAGAAAGTATAGGTGGGGCGAGCAGACTAAACGAATTCTGGGAAGAGAAAGGGCATTCAGGAGTCACCAGCCAGACACAGAGGAAGCAAGATGACAAGGCAGAACTGAGAAAAGGTACCAAGCCACGTGGCTAAACATAAATAAAAATTATGGGTTAATTTAAGTGTAAGAGCTAGTCAGTAATAAGCCTGAGCTAATGGTTGAGTAATTATAAATAATATTAAGCCTCTGTGTGATTATTTTATAAAAGGCTTCGGGACCGTGGGCCAGGCAGGACACAGAAAAACTTCCAACTACACAACTCAGTGGGTAAAGTTCTGATCAAGCATGGAGACCTGAATTTAGATTCCCAGGACCCATGCAAAGAGCCCAGTGAGTGGTTCACACCTGTAATCCCAGAATTGGGAAGCAGACACAGGATGATCCCTGGAGCTTGCTGATCCCACAGTCCAGCCAATCAGTGAGCTCCAGTTGAGTAAGAGACCCTACCTCAAAAAATAAGGTGGAGAGCCATAGAATAAGATAACCAATGTCAACCTGTGGTCTGCACATGCAGATGGCTGGGTACACACACCCTTAGACACATAATCACCTACATATACACATGCATATGATTGTATGCACCACAAACACAAATGGGAAAAATAAATGAATGCTGATTTTTTTTAATGCCCAGTCCTCTGCAATTACTTAACTTCTCCAGGGGATTCTGAGACCAACTGTGCAGACCACATGGATCCAAAGAAAGAAGCATCTATTGGACAACAGTATCTTCCCACGCATCCTTCACTAGACAATCCCAGAGAACACCCCAAGGCAGTAGCCCATCAAGGCACAACCAGAGCATTTGGTCATTTGGGCAATTGTTAATAAATCCACAGGAGGCAGAGCTGTTCTTTCAGGAAGGGACCATGGGGGAATCTTGGAGTGTTCTCTGGTTCGGTCCATTCCTGCCATCTCTAAATGCTTGCTCGCAAGCATAATCACCACAGCAACCTGAAGGAAGGACTGAAAGCAAATTATGCACACAATACATGGTCACTGCTGTGGTGGCTATAGGGGGAAGGTGACTGCCCAGGGGACCTTGAGAGCCCCAGGAGCCAAGATCAACCTGCCTGCACATAATAGATGTGCTACCACTCTGCCTCACCAGTTCTACAGCTTGTGACTCAGGACTCCTCAAGTGTTTTTAAAGTGTTGATTTTTGTATTCAGAGAAGGCTGGAGACGTGGCAGAGCTGTTGAGATTTACAAAGAAATGACTGAAAGCAAGTGGAGTGTGCTGATGAAGGAGAGACGGGGTGCTGGCACGGGTTCCCTTTTGAAGAGGGAGAGTTTAGCCCTGACTGTAAGAGAGTGGAAGAAAACAAGGCTGTGGGTGACTCTTCCCCTGTGGTAGGAAGTGGGATCAGGGCCGAGAAGGTGTGGTGCCCACCTATAACTGCACTCCCAGAGCTCCAGAGGCAGAGGCAGGAAGATCAGGACCTCCAGGTCATCCTCCAACCTCCGCCGCTACCGTTGCAGTTTGAATGTGAAATATCCTCCACAGGCTCCTGTGTTTGTACAGTTGGTCCCTAGCTGGCCGAGATATTTTTGGAAGGCTATGGAACCTTAGGAAATGGAGCCTTGGAGGAAAAGGGGATGCTAGGAGCTAGCCAGTTTTACAGTCCAGATACACTTCCTTTCCTATCTCTGCTTCCTGACTATAGCAAGTGTGGCCAGCTGCCTGTCCCACCACCATGCCTTCCAGCCATGATGGACTGTATCCCTTCAAAATGTAAGCCAAAATAAACACTACCTCCACCAAGTTGCTTCTTTGTCGGACATTTGCTCACAAAAAAAAAAAAAAAAAACAAGAAAAGTTATAAACATGGGGAAAGTCCACTAGAAGAATATGAATTAAATTGAGTTGTTCTCTCTGGCTTATCATCCATTCATTCTATATGGATGTCATTCCTCCCTACATGATGGCCGAGGCTGGACAAGGTGTCCACAAACTGTAATCACCTGCTATTTCTGATATTGACTCCTCTGTCTACCTCACAGGTACCACATCTGTGTGACCGTGCTGATCTACTTCCTGCCCCTGCTGGTGATTGGCTATGCGTACACTGTGGTAGGGATCACACTGTGGGCCAGCGAGATCCCTGGAGACTCCTCCAACCGTTACCATGAGCAGGTCTCTGCCAAGCGCAAGGTGAGCAAAGGTCAAGCAGGCATAGCCTACATTGGCACTGATGGTGGGAGAGCAGGGAGTCCCCAGAGGCAGAAGCCATAAGGCATCTCTGGACCTCAGGAACAGGCGAGGAAAGCAGGGTCTTTCTTCATACCACGTATACACACCAATAACCACTCATACACATATACATATACACACACATACCCACATGCACACATACATATATTGGCACTCATCAACATACATACAAATACTCATACACATGTACACACACATACCCATGTACATAAACACATATTGATGCTCATATACATATACACTCACAAACTTTATACACATATATTCATATATCCACATATATACAAATACACTCAATCACATAAATTCACACACATATACATCACATGTGTATTCACTCATATATAGACACATATACTCAAATACACTCATACACATACATATTTATACACAAATACACATATACTCATATATATGTATATATATATATATATATATTATATATACACTCATGTACTTTCACACAATCCTTCATGTGCAGATATTCATACACACATTAACATACACACATATATGCACATATTTATATACATAAACACAAACACATGAGCTAATACATACATAAGCAAACATACACAAACTCATACACATGTATACTATTCATACACACACACATATGCATACACTTACACATACACAACTCATGCACTCACCTATACATACATACAATTCAGACAAATGTACACAACTCACACACATGCACACATGCATACACAAAGCACTTTTGCCTGGGAATTTATAAACAAGAGAAATTGGTCTTCACAGCTCTAGAGGCCAGGAGTCTGGGACCAAGGCAGAGTCCCTGTCTGGTGAGGGCACTTCCTGCTCACGGCAATTGTCTTTGCACTGAGAGCTCTCACAGTAGAAGGGCAAGAGAGCTCCCAGGCCTCTCTTACAAGGGCTTTAATCCTGTCTATAAATCTTTGCTATCAGTGTCTAACTGCTTCCCAAAGGCCCGTGTCCTAATGCTGCCACATGTCACTGGCAGCTGTGATTCAGCATGTGATGGGGCCCGACTTGAACATTCAGGCTTCTGGGTCTCACAGACCCTCCTCAAGCCCCCTTTAAACACTGGACAGGTCCTTACAGGGGCTCTCCAGAGAACTCCCTCCTTCCTGCTGCTTCAGTCTCCAAACCAAGCACCTTCCTGGATTCTTTTCCTCCCAGCCCAGCCCTCTGCTGCTGTCTCTGGGCCTTCTCTCCTGAATCCCATTCACTTCTGCTCACTATCTCTCCCTTGGCTTCTCTGTACACTGCCCAGCGGGGTCACATAACAGCACATCATAGTCCTCGGAAGGGTTCCCGGTCCACTCTCAGGTTATAATTCTATATATCTGGGACGGGTCCAGGAACCTGTAACTCCTAACAAGTCCCTGGTGGCAGTGATGATGGCAGTCCTGGGCTGCACACTGAGAACTGTAACCAGGATCCTTCAGCCTGAATGTCAAAGGTCTCCCAGCTTCCTTAGAAGAGGACATATAAACAACCCCCCCACTTCCCACCCACACGTACGGTGACAGGGAGGGGACAGAAGCCACCCCACAGAAGGACGTGCTGATGGACCTGCCTGCCTTGCTCTCTTCCCAGGTGGTCAAAATGATGATCGTGGTCGTGTGCACCTTCGCCATCTGCTGGCTGCCCTTCCATATCTTCTTCCTCCTGCCCTACATCAACCCAGATCTCTACGTTAAGAAGTTCATCCAGCAGGTCTACCTGGCCATCATGTGGCTGGCCATGAGTTCCACCATGTACAACCCCATCATCTACTGCTGCCTCAATGACAGGTGAGGACACTCTGCTCACACACCCCAACCACCACCACCATCAGAAGGGAGCGGTAGGTCTACAGTAAGCCAACCACACACTCCAAGCCATGTTCACTGGGGCTTTACAACAATATGAGCCCAGAGTGGGCTGGTTCTCTTGAACAAAGGAAACAAGTTATCTTTAAATTCATGTATGACATTTTTTTTCTGTGTGTGAAAATTTTTATGAGTTGCTAGCTGTGCCTGCAGGTGGAGGCCAGAGAGGATGTAGGGTACCATGCTCTATCACTCCCCACCTTATCCCCTGGAGACAAAGTCTCTTATTGAACCTAGACCTGGGCTGGCAGCCAGTAAGTCCCAGTGATCTTGCTCTCTCCACACCCCAACACACACACACACACACACACACACACACACACACACACAGTGAGAGAGAGAGAGAGAGAGAGAGAGAGAGAGAGAGAGAGAGAGAGAGAGAGAGAGAGAGAGAGATGAGGATATAGGTACTCTACAGATGTAACACAAATTCCTAAATGGTCTTAATAAAACCAGAGCCAGATACTGGGGTAAATGCTGAAAGAACAGAGACAAAGGAACAAGTCACTGCCACATCTCACCTCGCCAACTCCATGAATCTCTGACTGAAATCCTCTGAGTCCTCACCCAAAAGGCTCTAGCCAAAAAAGCCTTTAGTTGCTGTCTCCTCGTGCCTTATACATTTTTCTTGCTGGGGTTAAAGTCATGTGATTCCCAAGCACTGGGATTAAAGGTGTGTGCCACCACTGCCTGGCTCTGGTTCTCTCCTAGACTGAGTTAATCTCATGTAACCTATGTGTGACCTTGAGCTCACAGAGATCCAGACAGATCTCTGCCTCCTTTTGGGGGGGGCAGAGTTCGAGACAGGGTTTCTCTGTGTAGCTTTGGAGCCTGTCCTGGAACTCACTCTGTAAATCAGACTGGCCTCAAACTCACGGAGATCCACCTGCAGCTGCCTCCCAAGTGCTGGGATTAAAAGCGTGCACCACCACTGCCTGGTAGATCTCTGCCTCCTGAGTGCGAGGATTTAAGGTGTGTGCCACCCCTGCCCGGCATCTATGTTAAATCTAGTGGCTTGTTCTGTTCTCTGATCTTCAGGCATATTTTATTAGGGTACACAATCTATCACCACACACAGCCACACCTGACTTTTACACGGGTTCTGCGAACTTGGGGCAGGCCCTCACATCTCTGAAGCCAGCCCCCTAACCCGCTGAGCCATCTCCCCAACGTCTAGTCTTCTGATATTTTAAAAACTGGAGACTAGGTTAGTGGGACTGAGGGCATGTTGTGACTGTTGCACATAGACAAGCCTGCATACTAGATACTCTTCCCGTCCACCATTCCAGCGGGGTCACTTGATCAGATTCATCTTGCATTTCCAGTAACACAGAAAAGGAAAGGAAGTCAGGGCCTCCACGGTCTGGTTCCCGACCTTACATGATCTGACAGGCTCAGGGAGCCTTCTCCCAGCAGAGGTTAACTCAGACAATCCAGAGAAGGGAGACCCCCAGGGACTGGCTGTCGGCAGTAAAGAATTCACTGTGGCAGGCAGAGAGCACCCAGGACAGGCCTGGGACACCAGGCTGTAGTGTAATTGTCACCCAAAGAAGCATCCAACCTCTACTTGCGGAAGGATGCTGAGATGAAGGGGAAATCCCTGTTACCCTCTTCTCTCTCTCTCTCTCACCAGTTGGGAAGGGCCCCCTGTAACAGAGACATTTAGCACTAGAAGTATGTGAATGATATCTTCTTGAACTTGCTCCTGTGGTCTCTGTGCATCTCACAGTTCCATCTTCTAAGAGCTTGATGACCTGTCTCCAGTTTTTTTAGGTTAAATCTCCCAGTACATCTTTAAGTAAAGATGTTTCTCCATGTTTAACAAGTGTGGAAACTGAGGCACCCTGATAAAACACCAGTGGCAGTCAAGGGTTGAGTCTAGATACATACTTTTGTGAGCCTGGTCTGTTAGTTACCTTTCTATTGCTGAAATAAGACACCATGGCCAAAGTAACTTATAGAAGGGTTTATATAGGCCTACGGTTCCAGAGGAGTGAGAGTCCATCGTGGCAAGGAACGGTGGCCGTGGGTAGTAGACATGGTGGCAGGGACAGTGGGGAGCTCACATCTCCAACTGCAAACAGGAAGCAGAGAGAATGAACCTGAAATAGCAGAGGCTTTTGAAATCTCAAAACCAGTGACATGCTTCTTCCAGCAAGGCCACACCTTCTAAGTACCAAACAGTACCACCAACTGGGGACTGAATATTCAAATGCCTGAGACTATGCTTCTTGTTCAAACCTCACCTGGCAAACAGACCAGTAGATACACACAAATACCTACAGTGTGGAATAGTTTTTGTAGCTGTTCAATTAACCCAACACCTTCTAGTCACACATCTGAGGGCACACCCTAATTCTAGGATGTCCCAAAGACAGACTTGATTTCACCTTGACAACTGTCCTTGAGGGGGACTTGTCCTCAACAACTCCTGATGTGAATTAGCTTGAATATGGAATGACACAGAATCAGGCCTGTGTAGGTCCCGTGCTGAGGAGCTGACACCATAGGGTAGAAATCCCTCTTAAAGCAGGCAGGCCCGTGGCTCACCTCTCCATCCTCCTTCCCCAGGTTCCGTGTGGGCTTCAAGCACGCCTTTCGCTGCTGCCCCTTCATCAGTACCGGTGATTATGAGGGGCTGGAAATGAAATCCACCCGATACCTCCAGACCCAGGGCAGCGTGTACAAGGTCAGCCGCCTGGAGACCACCATCTCCACTGTGGTGGGAGCTCATGAAGAGGAGCCAGAGGAAGGCCCCAAGGCCACCCCCTCATCCCTGGATCTCACCTCCAATGGCTCTTCTCGCAGCAACTCGAAGACCATGACAGAAAGCTCCAGCTTCTACTCTAACATGCTGGCCTAGGCAGAGGGCACATTTCAAGGGTGCGGCCACCAACCCATCCTGTGTCCTGAATCACTTATTCATGAAAGTCTTTGATCTGGAATCCATTGGAAATACCCTAACCCTGGAGCTTTTGGAAAGGGTCACGATAGTTTAAGGAAAACATTCCATGCTGTATTCAATCTGGATTCCTTCCTGTCCTTGTCCACCATCCTCCATGACTGTGACCCAAGGCAGGTCAATGAACTTGTATAAAATGAGAAGGCTGGACTTGATCCCCTACAGTGCATCCCATGATTCCTGAACTGACTTCATCTGCATGAAGGTACTCATTTGGGAAGGTGTGCTGCAGTCGTAAATCCAGCAGACCTACCTGCCTGGAGCTTCTGTCTTTCTTCAGTAAAGTCATGCTCAGCCATGTGCAGACTAGCTCACACCACTCCAGGCTTCCACAAGACAGTGTGAATAAGAGAAGGTGTGACATAAATCCAAACAAAAGCTGTATCCCCCAGCTAAGCGCACATGAATAGAAAACACATATCCTCCTTTTTGTGACATCTCAATATTTCAGTTCATGTAAACATCATGGAATGGACAGCTGTGTCCTTTTCTGCATTCTGTCCCCAATGCAACCAATTCTGATGGAATATGTCTACAGAGGCCACCTAATGTGTATTCTAACCAAGAGCCAAGAGACTAATGCCAGGCTTGACCTATCTGGGCCTCTTTCCATCTTTGTAAAGCAACAGGGCTGAACCAAATACTCTAAGTATCCTTTTGAGTCTCAGTGTTCCATGATTTAATGATGTATATGCTTTGTTTTACCTCTCTCTCTCTCTCTCTCTCTCTCTCTCTCTCTCTCTCTCTCTCTCTCTCTCTCTCTCTCTCTGTCTCACACACACACACACACACACACACACACACACATATACACTATTTTTTTTAAAAATGGCAGTCTCAGAAATACTAGGATTGCCAACCCCTAGAGATGGGTATATGTAAATATTCTTCTATTGATCTCAAAACCCTGGTCCAAACATTCCTTCTCCAGGAAGATTCTGGTCTTTGATAGAGCAGAGGACTCCATAGGAAAGCTTGGATCTCTCCAGCAAGCTGAGTCCATCTCTGAGAGCAGCATCAGGAGTGTGTGAGCTTCCTGGCCTGGCTGCTCCTGTCTTCATGCAGGGATCCTAACTCAGATTCTTCACTTTTTGCTACATACAGTGTAGAGTGAGGAGGCTGCCCTCTGCGGCTACATTCCTGGAAGGAGGAGGATTGCATCTTCTCTTCAGACTCTGAATCTTGCCCTCCTGCTCTACTTTGTTGGTCTCTGTCTATTAGAGGTTGAATCCAATCACAAAGGACACTTAGTCTGCCAAGAGCTGGGAACTGAAAGCATCATGTCCTGATAGTTTCAGGGTCTCCAGCAGGTGAGCACACCATTTCTGTCTCCCAGAGACATGCCTTGCCCAGATGTGGCTGGAAGCCAAAGCTTCCTGTAACATTCATGAATGTCCTCCTGGTTCAGATAATTGGATGCACAGAAGCTCCATCCCTCACATCCGAGAGAACAATGCCACCCACCACCAGGGTTTGTAGCTTTTGCCAGCCTTGTTGGCTCTAACCCTATGAGGGAATTAGCATGCCTGGGGGAGGCAATGATTGTATAAAAAAAAAAGTGGTATAAGCCAGAAAAAAAGAAACAAAGGCATATTCTGCAGCTCATCATGGGAAATGTTTAATAAACTAGGTAAATCCTGCTCAATGACACTCTATGAGTGGAAAATAAATGTAGGGGCAACAAAAGTCAATGCCCAAATTGTTAACTATACTTCCAATAATGAATCTTTCTACATGTGGATGCAAAGAAACGTGGTTATGAGAAGTACCCAAGAAGAAAACAGCAAGTGTTGAAGACATCCCATCTACAGAAGAGAAGGTTAGGGTAGAGTTGGCAAGGGTCTACGGAGTGCCTGCTCTGAACTTTGCCCTGGGCTGAGGACACACAGCTCCTTCCACCTGCAGGAGCGTCCTGTGCCTGCCATTCCTGATACACCAGTCCTGGGGAAGCCAGGCTGCTCACCAGTTCTGGAGGCACTGAGAAGCAGAATCTCCCCAGGGTTTTAAAGAGTGACTTTCAATATGTGGACTTAAGCCAACGGGTGAGGCTCTCAGAGGGCCTCTGCAATGGCAGTTCTCTGAGTCAGCCCAGCGGACCTTAAGGACTGAGATGAGCAATTTCATTCCATGTGTGGTAAGAGGGAAGACGAGGTGGACCTGGGCTTTATGGATATGGCAAAGCATCCCTTACAGAGGACCAGTGAGCTTCCCACTACCCCTGCTCCAAAGTCCATTTAATTTGTAGAAATGTCAATTCCTGTGTGTGAGAACACTGTGATTTGTGCTCTGTGCATGGGTCTCTTATTGAAATGTGTCACCCTGTGTTTATCTCCTATGAGTTTCCTTGATGTACCCTCCAGTAGTGATAGACTGGGAGTCACCCTGGGCCATCCTTCCTGTGTTACCTCTAGCCTGTGGGATTCCAGTGCCATTGGCATGCTCCCTCTGTGACAGTCTCCTCCCACCACCATTCTTGGTCAGAAAGGAGCTCTGAAGTGTACCTCATACTCAATAGAACAGAAGGGGGGAAGGAACCCTGTGGAAGGAACACCCTTAACCCTTCAGCAGAACGCTAATACAAAGGGTTGAGTGGATCCTAGGAAAGGAAGGGCTCAGGCCTGGGGAAAAGACTGTCCATGGAGAGGGGTCTGTGTTTGGGGCCTGGGATGCTGGAAAGAATCTCTTACGGAAATAAAGTTATGCTTTCAGCCAGCTCATGCCTCTGTCTCTTCTCTAGGGAACAGGAAGGAACACTACTGGGGGGGGGGATGGTGCTGGGGACTCTCACAAACTGTACACCCAGTAGGATGAAACCCAACATCTGCTCAACTCTGTGGTGCCATAGGTATGGGCTGGCAAGATCTAGGATGTGTTTCCAGACTGGGAAACAGGAACTTGGGGTGGGATTATGTGGCAACGCCAACGATGTCACCTATAAATAGAGAGGTGTCAGTTCAAGCTGTCCATGGGCAGATGATAAGGTGGTCAGATGTACAAGAGATGTCCTGGAGGCAAGGTCAAGGCACATCATGTGGGAAGAGAGGGGGTTCCAGCTAAAGGACACAGTGGGAGACAGGGAGGACTTTAGATCACCAATGAATGGAGATAGGGTGTTGGGGTTTGAATGAGAAGCATCTCCTATAGGCTTGGGTATTTGAACAGTTGGTCCCCAATTGGTTATGGTATTTGGGGAGGTTGTGGAACCTTTGAGAGGTGGAGCCTTACTAACAGATGCACATCACTGGGGAAGGAGCTTTATGAACTCTAACTCTGGAACTGTTAGCTCGAATAAACCGTTTGTTCCATACATTATGTAAGTTGCCTTGGTCATGGTGTTTTATCACAACAGAGAAGTAACAGCGTGTGTAGACACTGCTCAAGGGAAACCAACATCTGCCTTAGCAGAAATGGTCAATCTGGCACCGATCATGCTCAGTGACTGCCTGGGGTCTCCTGGAGAAGTGGGAAGGAGATGTCCACACTTGAACAATGTGGCAGACCCAGAATGCTGCACCTGGGCTGGGGGGAGGGTGTCGGCTGATGGCACTCGTCGCCTGGTTTTTCTCCAAGCCAATCTGGGCCATGCAGCTGCACAACTGTGCAACAGCTTCAGTCCAGGCCTCTGCGTTTACTAACATGGCAGGAAACCATTGCAGAGTGGAAACCTGGCAACCTGCCTCTCCTGCTGGGCCACTTCCCATGGGCAGTGCCATCCAGAGAGTCATAAGACACTGGACAGACTTGCAGTGGCAGAGAGAAGGAAAGAGGAAAACAGAGACAGCTACCTGATAAGGCATCCAAAATTAACAACAAAGATGCTCCTTTCTAAATTAAGGCATTTTAGAAAACAATCCCTAATCAAGCTTCAAGGAATCCACAGTCTCCTTCAAGATCCCCACATTTCACATGGAAAAAGGTTGCAGGGCTGGATGGGGCCAGGGAGATCCATCTGAATATCCTCTAAAGCATCATTAACCCTATGCTGTCCAGCAAAAGGAGAGACCGTGGAATGTTTCTAGGAGGGGGATGAGAAGCCAGAGGCCTTCCGAACTCAGCAAGAGGTAGATGAGCCCCAGAGGAACCAGCCTGGCTGCCAGGAAACAGCTTTGGAATAAAACCACACTTCCTCTCAGGCACCACACGATTAAAAAGCTTTAGACAAAACCAACGAGTTCATGACGAAGGGGTGTGCTCACTCTTCTCTACAGCAAGACAAGCGTGCCCCTTGCATCAGCAATGGTGATGCTTTAGTTACAGGTCAACAGATCACCAGGGTGTGGGGGAGACCCACACATACTACAGAGACCCAAAGATGTTTTCATTTGCTCCAGGAATGTGTGGCAAGCATCCTAGAGACAGTTACCCCAGGACAGGGCTTGGTAATACTCTCCCCTGGGCTCCCTCAATCCCTTTGGTACAAGAGTGAACAGACCTCCTCAGCTCTGAACCCCAGAGTGGTAGTTCAGTGAAGGCCCTGAGCACAGGCAGATGAGGTGGGGACACACGAAGACTGTCCCTCTCCATAAATGGGGCATTTGAATCCCACAGGCAATGCTCTAAGACACCATCACTTATTTCTACCTGTTCAGGAGAGCAGAGGGGAGGGAAAGGCTGAAAATCAGCAACCTCACGGTGTAGGTGCAGACTGAACACAGGTGTCGCCCTGGCTTCCCTCTCAAGCAACATCGCTTGTGAGGAGGAAAGATTGCTAATGAGCACCAAGTGACCAGAGGCTATCAGAGGCAAATGCTGGTGTTGCCTACTCAACTAGCTCTGGAAACTTCCATTCCAGCTCAAACCTGGGTTCTCTGCACTGCATCTTCTTTTTTTTTAAACTTTTTTAAAATTTATTTTTAATTTTTAAAATATTTTATTAGATATTTGACAATTTTGTACATGGTTTGATCATATCCTTCATTCCTCAACACGTCTCAGATCTACCCCACTTTCCTACCCACTCAACTTTGTGTCCATTTTTGTCCCACCCCCTATCCAAGGAGCTATTGGCAATGGATAGCCCCCCCGCCCCCGGGAGAGAGTCCACTTTCCCTAAGATTACAGCCTCTAGTAAGTCAACCACACTGCAGGGGAGGGCCACTCATCCAAGAATCGTTTTTCCTTTTATTTCCAGTTCATTTTGTTCCCCACTCTTTAATCCAGCACAGCTCCTGGCCCTGGAACACCCCTCCTAACTTCCTCCTTGCTGAAATGTGACCCTCCCTGTCACTATTTCCAATTTAAAATTTCTTTTTAATTTTTAAAATATTTTATTAGTTATTTGACACTTCCTCCATTTCCAATCCTTCCTCACTCAGCCCCCCTCCCCCATTCCCAGTTACTTCTCTAACTTGAGATGATCTGAAGAGCAGGGCTTCAGTGTTAAACCTAACACATAAAAGAAGCAGCTGAGGCTTTGGGGAGCCTGCTCCCCATCCTGGATTACCTCAGTCGGCCTTGATGCACGGGGAGGAGCTCAGTCCTGCCTCAACTTGATGTGCCATGCTGTGTTCAAGCCCTTGGAGGAGGAGTGAATGGGAAGGGAGGTAGATGGGAGTCTGTGTGTGTAGGGGGGGGGGACAAGAGGAGAGGAGGGAGGGGAAACTGGGGTCAGTCTGTAAAACCAATGAAAAAAGTTAAATGAATAAATAAATAGAATAAAGTTGTTCATATGTTTGGAATTGCTTCTAAAAATTAAGTTGTTTTAATAAAGAATAGTATTCTTAAAGCAGGGCATGGTGGCACTCAACTTTTTTTTTTTTTTTTTTTTGGTGCTTTCTTTTTTTTTTATTTTCTTTTTTTTTGTGATATATATTTTTTATTTTACAATACCATTCAGTTCTACATATCAGCCATGGGTTCCCCTATTCTCCCCCCTCCCACGCCCTCCCCTTACCCCCAGCCCACCCTCCATTCCCATCTCCTCCAGGACAAGTCCTCCCCCGAGGACTGTGATCGACTTGGTAGACTCAGTCCAGGGAGGTCCAGTCCCTTCCTCCCAGACTGAGCCAGGTGTCCCTGCATAAGTTCCTGGTTTCAAACAGCCAACTCATGGAATGAGCACAGGACTTGGTCCCACTGCCTAAATGCCTCCCAAACTGATCAAGCCAATCAACTGTCTCACCTATTCAGAGGGCCTGATCCAGCTGGGAGCCCCTCAGTCTTTGGTTCATGGTTCATGTGTTTCCATTCATTTGGCTATTTTTTTTCAATAATTGAGTAAAACTGAAATTTATTATATGCCACAGTCGTCCTACGGACCTCCATGCTATATATATATAGCCTCTATGGTTCTATGGGTTGTGGTCTGATTGTTCATTTTATATCTAGAATCCACCAATGAGTGAGTACATACCATAACTGTCTTTCTGGGTTTGGGTTACCTCACTCAGGATGATATTTTCTAGTTCCATCCATTTGCCTGCAAATTTCATGCTTTCATTGTTTTTCTCTGCTGAGTAGTACTCCATTGTGTATATGTACCACATTTTTTTCATCCATTCTTCCGTTGATGGGCATCTAGGTTGTTTCCAGGTTCTGGCTATTACAAATAGTGCTGCTATGAACATAGCTGAGCATGTATCTTTATGGTATGTATCAGCATTCTTTGGGTATATGCCCAAGAGTGGGATGGCTGGGTCTTGAGGTAGTTTGATTCCTAATTTTCTGAGAAACCGCCATACTGATTTCCATAGTGGTTGTACAAGTTTACATTCCCACCAACAGTGGAGGAGTGTTCCCTTTGCTCCACATCCTCTCCAACATTGGTTGTCATTGGTGTTTTTGATCTTAGCCATTCTAACAGGTGTAAGGTGGTATCTCAGAGTCGTTTTGATTTGCATTTCTCTGATGATTAAGGATGTTGAGCATTTCTTTAAATGTCTTTCAGCCATATGTAGTTCTTGTTTTGTGAATTCTCTGTTTAGCTCTTTAGCCCATTTTTTAATTGGACTGTTCAGTGCTTTGATGTCTAGTTTCTTGAGTTCTTTATATATTGTGGAGATCAATCCTCTGTCAGATGTGGGGTTGGTGAAGATCTTTTCCCAATCTGTTGGCTGTCTTTTTGTCTTATTGACTGTGTCTTTTGCCCTGCAAAAGCTTCTCAGTTTTGAGAGGTCCCATTTATTAATGGTTGTGCTCAGGGTCTGTGCTGTCGGTGTTTTATTTAGGAAATGGTCTCCAGTGCCAATGCGTTCAAGAGTGCTTCCTATCTTCTTTTCTATTAAGTTTAGTGTAACTGGATTTATGTTTAGGTCTTTGATCCACTTGGACTTGAGTTTTGTGCATGGTGACAGATATGGATCTATTTGTAATCTTTTACATATTGACATCCAGTTATGCCAGCACCATTTGTTGAAGATACTTTCTTTGTTCCATTGTATAGTTTTGGCTCCTTTGTCAAAAACCAGGTGTTCATATGTGCATGGATTAATGTCAGGGTCTTCAATTCGATTCCATTGGTCCGTATGTCGGTTTTTATACCAGTACCAAGCTGTTTTTATTACTATAGCTCTATAGTAGAGTTTGAGGTCCGGGATGGTGATGCCTCCAAGGGTTGCTTTATCGTATAGGATTCTTTTAGCTATCCTGGGTCTTTTGTTTTTCCATATAAAGTTGAGTATTTTTCTTTCCAAGTCTGTGAAGAATTGTGTTGGGATTTTGATGGGGATTGCATTGAATCTGTAGATTGCTTTTGGTAAGATTGCCATTTTTACTATGTTAATCCTACCTATCCATGAGCATGGGAGATCCTTCCATTTTCTGATATCTTCTTCAATTTCTTTCTTTGGAGATTTAAAGTTCTTATCAAAAAGGTCTTTCACTTGTTTAGTTAGTGTTATCCCAAGGTATTTTATATTATTTGTGGCTATTGTAAAGGGTGATGTTTCTCTGACTTCTTTCTCAGCCCTTTTATCATTTGTGTATAGGAGGGCTACTGATTTTTTTGAGTTGATCTTGTATCCTGCCACTTTACTGAAGGAGTTTATCAGCTGTAGAAGTTCCCTGGTAGAGTTTTTGGGGTCACTTATGTATACTATCATATCATCTGCAAATAGTGAAAGTTTGACTTCTTCCTTGCCAATTTGTATCCCTTTGATCTCCTTTTGTTGTCTTATTGCTCTAGCTAGAACTTCTAGTACTATATTGAATAAATATGGGGAGAGTGGACAGCCTTGTCTTGTTCCTGAATTTAGTGGTATCGCTTTGAGTTTCTCTCCATTTAATTTGATGTTTGCTGTTGGCTTGCTATAAATTGCTTTTATTATGTTTAGAAATGTTCCTTGTATTCCTATTCTTTCTAAGACCTTTATCATGAAGGGGTGTTGGATTTTGTCAAAGGCTTTTTCAGCATCTAGGGAGATGATCATGTGGTTTTTTTCTTTCAGTTTGTTTATATGGGGTGGCACTCAACTTTAATCCCAGCACTCAGGAGGCAGAGGCAGGCAGGATTTCAGAGTTTGAGGTCAGCCTGGTCTACAGAATGAGTTCCAGGACAGTCAGGGCTACTCAGAGAAACCCTGTCTTGGAAAAAAATAAATAAATAAAATGAAAAAATAAACAAATAAACAAAGAATATTACTCATTTAGTTTTAATGTAGAAGGTGAAAATGCTTCCCAAAGAGACTCTATCAACTTTTATTTTGCTTGCAGCAAATGCTTGTTTCCCCAACCCCCCACCAAATGTAGACATTTTAGAACTTTTTAGTGTGTGCTAATTTAATGGGGAAAATGCTTTGTTTTAATTACATGTTTATTACTGGAGATTTGACTTATTCTTTGCTGGTTCTGTATCATTAAACATTTGTATAGTTAACGTAAAAAAAAAAGTAGCTGAGACAAGGATGACGTTGAAGTTATGCACCAGTGTATTATTACTTACTGTGGCGGTTTGAGAGAAAATGGCCCCCAAAGGGAGTGGCACTATTAGAAGCTGTGGCTTCGTTGGAGTATTTATAGCCTTGTTGGAGGAAGTGTGTCACTGTGGAGGTGAGTGTCGAGGTCTCGCAGATGCTCAAGATTCCACCCAGTGTCTCAGTTCACTTCCTGTTGCCTTTGGATCAAGATGTAAGGACTCACAAATCCAGCACCATGTCTGCCTGTGTGCCACCATGCTTCCTGCCATAATGATAATGGACTAAACCTCTGAACTGTAAGCGAGTCACCTCAACTAAATGTTTTCCTTTATAAGAGTTGCCATGCACCGGAGACTATTTTCTAAATAAAACACTAACAGCACAGACCCTGAGCACAACAATTAATAAATGGGACCTCTCGAAATTGAGAAGCTTTTGCAGGGCAAAAGACACAGTCAATAAGACAAAAAGACAGCCAACAGAATGGGAAAAGATCTTCACCAACCCCACATCTGACAGAGGATTGATCTCCACAGTATATAAAGAACTCAAGAAACTAGACATCAAAGCACTGAACAGTCCAATTAAAAAATGGGCTAAAGAGCTAAACAGAGAATTCACAAAACAAGAACTACAAATGGCTGAAAGACATTTAAAGAAATGTTCAACATCCTTAATCATCAGAGAAATGCAAATCAAAACGACTCTGAGATACCACCTTACACCTCTCAGAATGGCTAAGATCAAAAACACCAATGACAACCAATGTTGGAGAGGATGTGGAGCAAAGGGAACACTCCTCCACTGTTGGTGGGAATGTAAACTTGTACAACCACTGTGGAAATCAGTATGGCGGTTTCTCAGAAAATTAGGAATCGAACTACCTCAAGACCCAGCCATCCCACTCTTGGGCATATACCCAAGGAATGCTGATTTATACCATAAAGATACATGCTCAGCTATGTTCATAGCAGCACTATTTGTAATAGCCAGAACCTGGAAACAACCTAGATGCCCGTCAATGGAAGAATGGATGAAAAAAAATGTGGTACATATACACAATGGAATACTACTCAGCAGAGAAAAAAAATGAAAGCATGAAATTTGCAGGCAAATGGATGGAACTAGAAAAAAATCATCCTGAGTGAGGTAACCCAAACCCAGAAAGACAGTCATGGTATATACTCACTCATAAGTGGATTCTAGATATAAAATAAAGAACAATCAGACCACAACCCATAGAACCATGGAGGCTATATATATATATATATATATATATATATATATATATATATATATATATATATATATCATGGAGGTCTTTAGGACAACTGTGGCTTATAATAAATTTCAGTTTTACTCAATTATTGAAAAAAAATAGTCAAACGAATGGAAACACATGAACTATGAACCAAAGTCTAAGGGGCCCCCAGCTGGATCAGGCCCTCTGAATAGGTGAGACAGTTGATTGGCTTGATCTGTTTGGGAGGCAACTAGGCAGTGGGACCGAGTCCTGTGCTCATTGCATGAATTGGCTGTTTGAAACCTGGAGCTTATGCAGGGACGCTTGGCTCAGTCTGGGAGGAGGGGACTGGACCTGCCTGGACTGAGTCTACCAGGTTGATCTCAGTCCTCGGGGGAGGCTTTGCCCTGGAGGAGGTGGGAATAGGGGGTGGGCTGGGGGTAAGGGGAGGGGGTGAGAGGGGGGAGAACAGGGGAACCCATGGCTGATGTGTAGAACTGAATGGTATTGTAAAATAAAATAAAAGGAAAAATTACAAAAAAAAAAAAAAAAAAAAAAAAAAAGAGTTGCCATGGTCCAGCTGGGGATGAAAACTTGAGGGATTAGGGTGAGGGGTAGATGGAAGGGGAGAGTACTGAAAGATGACTGGAAAGGGAGTATGTTTGGGGGTCAGGTAGAAACCTGATACAAGGGAAACTCCCACGAATCTACAAGGATGGTCCCAGCTAAGACTCCTAGCAATAGTGAATATGTAGCCTAAACTGGCCATCTCCTGTGATCAGATTGGTGACTCCCCCAATTCTCATCAGAGAGCCTTCATCCAGTAACTAATAGAAACAGATGCAGAGACCCACAGCTAAACATTAGACCAAGCTCAGGGAATCCTGCTGAAAAGAGGGAGGAAGGATTGTGGCAGCCATTGGGGTCAAGGACATCACAAGAAAACCCACTAACCTGGCTCATAGGGACTCACAGAGTCTGAACCGACAACCAGGGAGCCTGCATGGGACTGACCTAAGCCCTCTACATGTATGTGACAATTGTGTAGCTTGGTCTACTTGTAGGACTCATAGCAGTGAGAGTAGGGGCTGTCTCTAATACTTTGGCTGGCTCTTGGGAACCTATTCCTCATACTGGATTGCCTTGCCCAGCCTTAATACAAGGGGAGGTGCTTAGTCTTACTACAACTTGATAATGCCACGCTTTGTTGATACCCATGGGAGGCCTACCCCTTTCTGAACAGAAACAGGAGGAGTAGATTAAGGAGTGGGACAGAGGAGAGGGGGGAGGGAATGGGAAGAGATGCAGGGGAGGGGGGACTTCAGTCAGGATGTAAAATAAATTAAACTTTAAAATATTTTAAAAAGAGTTGCTGTGGCCATGGTGTCTCTTTACAGCAATGGAAACCCTAACTAAGACACTGACTTTTCTTGTTGCTATGATAAAACATTCTGACAAGTGCAACTCATGGGAGGCAGGGTTTCTTTTGACTGACCCTTCAAGGGTATAGTCCATCATGGTGGGAAAGCCCTGATGGCAGGGGCTTGAGGAGACGATCACACTGCATCTGCAGCCAGGAAGCAGAAAGCAATGAACGCCACGCTCAGCTCGCTCTCTCCTTTTTCACAATCTCGGTTCCCAGCCCAGAAAACAGTTAAAATGAGTATTCCCACATCAGTTAACTCAGTCATGATAATCCCTGACAGAATAAGAGACTGAGTGCTCAGTCCTGTGTGGGATGCCTATAGCCATCTCTCCTCCTAACCAAGGCAGAGGACATCGTAAAAAAGGGTGTAAAAAGGATAGAAGGGTCACAGGATGGGGAGGACTGCTAAGAAATGCTGTCTTCTGGTCATGACATGGCTACCACACACTCATAAACTCACAGCTGCTGTGGCTACCTGCACAAGATCGAGCTAGCCAAAATTCTAGCAGAGGGCATAGGCCTTACTCTAGCTATTGGTAGCTGATGGTTTCACTCTGTTTGGAGGGTGTGGCACTCAGAGGATTACCATGGCAGATGGCCCCACCCCCAAGCACATATGGGCAGGAGGGGCTGGACTTCATAGGTCTTTAAAAATACATGAAATTAGAAAAAATAGGGAATATAAGGAAAGTTGGAGGAGGGATTAGGCCAGTAGATATGATCACATTTCATTTTATACGTGTATGAATTTATCAAGAATACCATTTTTAAAAAATAATCCCTCACAGACATTCTCAGAGGCTAACCATCATCTAGACAATTCCTCACAAGAGGCTTGTCTCTTAGGGGACTCAAGATCTCAAGTTGACAACTGGTATTGACCACCCCCACAGCTTGCAGTGAACTCAGCAGAATCCTCCTCAGCCAGTCACCGTGACTGAGTGCCATTTCCCCTTTCTTCAGTGTCTTCCCCATGCTTGAGACCACTTCGTTCCTCCGTGCCATATTGCCTGCACTGTGTCTGTGCCCTAAGCAGAGTGCAGACACAGCTAGGTCCCTTGGCTTTTGCTTGGCAGAGCAGATCACATTAGTGAACGTACCATGTGTGCTGGTGTGCTTGAAACTAGTTTGAAGACCCCAAATGTTGAAGGACAGGGCTATCATCTTCCCTCTCCCCCACCTTAAATGAAATATGATAACAAGTCCTTGCATCTCTGGGGCCATGAACTTTATGTACATTAGCAAGATTGATCCCCACATGCCATGAAGCCAATGTTATTGTCCTTAGTATGAGAATAATGGGGTATCATTTAAGTAACTTGCCTAATATACCACTGATGGAACACAGTTGCCACTGATACCCAACTCCAACGCCCAGAGTCTAAAGCAAGTCCCTCTGCTATCCCCTTTATTCCTCACAGTGCTGTGGTGATATTTTATCTGTGTACCCCAATTAAGCTTATCAGAGGATCAGAGGAAAAAGCCAGCTACTATAGTAAATATGGAAGTCAGGCAATGGTAGCACACACCCTTAATCCTAGCATTTGGGAGGCAGAGATCCATCTGGATCTCTGTGAGTTCAAAGCCACACTGGGAACAGAGCCAGGCATGGTGGCACACACCTTTAATTCCAACACCAGTTAACCATAAACGTCTAGAGGTCTGTACAGACAGATAGGAAGTGGTAGAGCTGGGCAGAGAGAGGAAGTGATGTAGCTGGCCGGAGAGAAGTGGTGAAGTGGCAGGGACAGAAAGATGTATAGGTGTGGGGATACAGCAAGTAGGTCTTTCTCTGGAGGCTGAGGAGTTGGTGAGGTGAGGTTGGCTGTGGCTTGTCCAATTCCTCTGATCTCTCAGTTTTAACTCCAATATCTGGCTCCGGGGTTTTTATTAATAAGACCTTTTAGCAATTCATTTACACGGTGGCATTTCTCTTCAAGTTGCCATAGTCTGGGTGGGTCTGACCTCCCTGGACACATTGCCAGGAAGTTAGTTCATGAAGTGGCATTTTCACCAGCAGCAAATTTTCATAGGATCATCAGAAGAAGATTCCAAAGGGTAAACTGTCCTCATGTGTGTACATGTTTCTGGAGTCAACTGCCCTAATCTTGGTGTTCAGAGACCTCAGCAAATAGTCCAGCTGCAATTAATCTTGGCACCTTCAGTCTTGATAAAAATTCCCTAGATGATGCATTTCTTTAGAGGATAAAGGCTTATTTTAACAATAGAGAAGTCACTGGGAAAGATAATATACTTGAAACAAGCAACGTCCATGTCCTGCCCTCCAGCCAGGCTTACTTGGTACTGGAGGCAGAGAGAGGTAGATCCAGACTTCTTGATTGTTTATGGAGCACATAAAAGGGTATCCTGGAGCCAGGTTGTACCAGAACATTACCCAAAAGGTTATGCAAAGACTTTCTGAGTCAGGGGAGAAAGGTCAAGTCAGAACTCAAGCAAAGGTGCCAGGGGCACCAGGTTAATGGTTTTCAAATCCTATAATCACAGTGGAATAAAGGGCTTCCCATAGTCCAGGTTCCCAGCCTCATCCTCAGAGTGTTGGATGTAGTAAGTCACCACTAAGCCCAGGAGCTGCATTTGGTCAGCACATGAGTAACTACTGTGCAGATGACCGTGGGACTGCTAGAGTGGCTGAATTGAAACAGAAAATGGTTTAGAGGTCAGCAGGGATGCGATTCAAAGTGAAGGGTGGATTGTAACCAGGAAAATGGACCACTATTTTCCCAATACACAGGCTTGCCTCTCTGAGCGAAAGCAGAAGCCCAAAGTCTGGCATGTGGATTTGGTTAGGAGCAAGGTTTCAGGTTCCACCTCCCAAGAGAGAGGGGTACAATAGGAGCAGACATGGGGAGGTGGGGTTACCACCCAGTCCTCCTCTATCCCACGTGGCCAAATTTTCAATGTTTTCTTCCAGCATTTCAATATTATTCCTCTGATACAAGAAACCTCCATATCGCCCACCTGCCCCCTACCCTATTTTAGTCTTCCTTTCTGACAGTTTGCAAAATCGAAACAGATGTGTTATCTCCACTTTTTAGATTCCCAGGCAGACCCAATAGCCATGAACTATGATAGACCTTTAAACCTTATCCCAGTCTTTAAACTATGTCCAACTCAGAAGGGAATTGTCTGGCTCCCCTAAATTCTGTAACAATTCTCAGTGCCTTTTATAGGAAGGTGTGCTGCTTATTTTTGTGGCTGTCATAAAACACCATGACCAAAAGCAACTTAGAGAAGGAGGAGTTGATTCTGGCTTCAGGCTCCAGAGGGAGAGTCCATGACCATTGGGGAACCATGGCAGCAGGCAGGCAGCCGAAAGATCATATCTTCAACCACAAACACGCAAACAGTGAATGGGGAAGTGGGGCAAGGTTGTAAACTCTCCAAGCCCACCCCCAGATGTGCCCCCTCCACCAAGGCTCCAGCTCCTCGAGGCTCCACAGCCCCAGAGAGCATCAGCAACCTGGGAACCAGTGTTTGAAGATGCGAGCCTAGGGGGATACTCCTTATGAAAACCTCTACAGGTGTTTCATTTTTGTTTCATTCTAACACTCCATCAGTTTCATGACCACGTCAGTTATTTAGAGCTTTCCACCGACACTAAACTTAGATGTGTGTCCAAGCAAGAGCGAGGTCTATATATCATAGCAATGCTGCTTATGTGGACAGTGAAAAAGACAAAGCAAAAAATAACCAAGGCAAATGCTGTTGAGGTGGGACACATTTCCTTTTTACAAGTAAATAAAAAAGACTGTAAACTTCAACAGTCCCCGGTCTCATCCCTCTTCAGGTAATGTTGCTGAGTCCACTCATGATGAGAACAACGTCAGAGGCATGCTTCAGGACTTGGCTACCCAATGACAACAGGGATAATTGCAACGTGTCCTGAAACTCACCCTTCCAACAAACACTTAGCAAATCTCTAGAAATGGTCCCTCACAGATCACGACTTGTTGACCAGAAGGGCACATTGGTGCTTCTATACTACAGAAATACCCTCCAATGGTCATTGTGACCGGAAATATGAATCTTCCTTTCAGTCAGAGGATGTCTGGCCTTCGCTCTTTCACTCTTGGACCCACAGTGCAGCAAGATGTGTGCTGAGCATCAGGCTGAAGAAGGCATGAAAAGGGCCCAGATTCCCACAGAAAACAGCTTGCAGGCTAAAGGATATGTCAGCCTAGCAGCCCAAAGATAAGAATGTAACTAAAATCTGATATAGGGAGTTTAAAAAAAGAAATGGCCATTTATTTGAGCTTAGAGAAAAAGAATTGGATGTTGGATTTGAGGTCAGAGAAGTGAGCTCTGAGAAAGTGAGATCCTAGGGAAGAGTATGCATCAATGAGAAGAGGTAGAGAATATCCCAAGCACAAGAGATGGAAAGTTGTATGACTAGGATAATGTCGTATTTGAGCTACTGGAAAACATTAAACAACCAAACAAGACCAATGTCTGTGTGGAAGAAGGTTGGAGGAGTAGGGGGAGGGGAGGCTGAAAAAGAGAGAAGGGAAATAGTCAGAGACCCTTGTAAGCCCTGAAAACAATCTGGGTCTTTAGTCTTAGAGCAAAGGATACCAACAAAGGACTCGGGAGCTGACAGCAGCAATATAATACTAGAAAAGGGCATGATGGTGGCATAGAGACCAATTAGGAGGCAATTGCTGTGGTCTATTTGGGGGTGGGGGGGGAGATAGGATTGATGCTGACCTCTGAGAGTGATAGGGCATCTCTAGGCCCAGATGGGATTGACCCAGGAATTAAGGTGTGGACCAATCAACTGTCACCAAAAGTCAATCTGAGAGAGGGGCTGAAGTAAAGATGCAGACAGAGGAGACCTGAGCAAGTAAAAGTAAATTTACTGAAAAGCAGAAAAGGGTCCATAAGATGGATCAGTGGATAATGATGCTTGCCGTCAAGGCCAACCTGAGTTCAATTCCTGGAACCAACATAGTAAGCAAGAACTGATACCTGTAAGTCATCTTCTGACCTATGTACTAAGACTCTATCCTCATTAGGTTTCCATTACTGTGATAAGACCACAACCAAAAGCAACTTGGTGAGGAAAGTGTTTATTTGGCTTATATATACATCTTGACCACAGTCCATCACTGAGGAAAGCCAAGGCAGGAACTCAAGCAAGGCTGGAACGTTGGCTTGTTCCCCACAGCTTGCTCAGCCTCCTTTCTTATACAACCCCCACCCAGCTGACCTGGGGTGGCACCACCCACAGTGCCCTCTCACATTAATTACCAATCAAGAAAACAACCCACAGACATGCCCACAAGCCAATCTGATGGTAGCAATCCCTTTATTTTGGTTTCCTCTTCCCAAATCACTCTCATTTCTGTCAAATTACCCCCCAAATAAATAAATAAATAAAAACTAACCTGCACAGACTCCCATATTCAGTTACAGTCACTGGGGACTTTCCCTGGGACTTCTAACAGAAACTGGACAAAGATCAGGGTAATTTCTATTGAGATTGGTTCATTCTTTGGGAATATTACAAGCCAATGGAGAATCTACACACTCTGTATGTTCCCTTACCCAACTGGGGAGATGATCAGAGCAGAATGGTCAAGTGCCCCTGCTCATTATTTCTTAAGCTTGGCTTGGTTTGGCAGCCACTGGCCTTGGCTAGACCTGCTAATACCAAGTGCAGGTGGGTCCACTACCTGGTAACTAAACCATGCCCTTTCTTTTCACACGTATAGGAATAGCCCATATTTTACCATGTGCCTTGTCTTTACTGCCTGTGTAGCAGGAGCTAAGCCCTACCACAGCTCCCAAGAGGCATCTGTAGCATTCCTTGGTTACCTCATCTTTAGTTCCCTGTTCACTTAGGCAACCTGAAGTGGTTTCTTTACTGGAATAGGTGAGGGCATTTTAGAAGTCCTCCTTCTCTGCTTACCATTTAGTCTACTGTCATTAGCAACATTAGGTACAGGGATATGGGAAAGCGTGATGGTGTTGTATGTATGATCCTCAAGGTGGGCTCAATGGGAGCCAATAGGAACCTGCAGATTGGCTTGTTTTCCTTGGAGCCCAGCCCTCCTATCTAGCCACCTTCACGATCTCATACACAGCTGCCGACCCTCCTAATTTACCTTCCTCAATGTTCCAGGCCTTGGTTTTTGCCTCACCTAACCTTTTAACCCTAAATCTGTTTTCACTACATCAGAATCTCAAACTAAAATAGTGTGTGTGGGGGGGAAGCAGATGGACTTAAGAAGCAGTTTGCTTTGGTGTTCCACCACTGGATTACACTGTGGGGAAGAGGGAGATTCCAGAAGGAAATTTAACATTTCTTGTGTAGGCTGTTGAATGATAGAGCCATTCTTGGGAACAAAGACCATTAGGACACTAATCATGGGGGAAGGCTGAGAAACATAAGCTTGATCTCAAGTGTGCTGGCTGTAAGATAATGATAAAGACATCCAAGGAAATGCCAAGGAAGACATTGGATATGCCGGCCTGCAGTTCAGTGAGCAGTCTGACTGCGAATAGCGATCTACGAGTCAATTATAGATGGCAGCTGATGCTCTGAGCATAAGTAAGGAAATCACCAGCAAATCCCAACAGCTGTATAGAAGAGTTAGAGTCACTAAAGAGAGGAGAAGCAAACCAAGGGAATTTGGTGTCTTCCAAGTCAATGAAAGGTGAAGAGCTCTGGGGTATGAGGACCAACATCTAGAGCCAGCAAGGAAACACTAAGTGCCCAGGAGGTCTAGTGATAGAGAGATTGGTGCTAGACTTAACAAGGGCTGTGGGAATGGAATCAGGAGATAGAGCAGATCACAGACAGTGAAGAAAGAATGCCTGGTAAAGAAATACAGACCCGGGGCTGGAGAGATGGCTAGGTGGTTAAGAGAACTAGCTGCTCTTGCAGACGAACTGGGTTCAATTCAAGCACCCATATAACAACTCATAGACATCTGTCACTCTGGTACCAGAGGATCTAATATCTATTCTCTTCTGGCCTCCACAGGCAATGAATGCATGTGGTGCAATACACTTATACACATATAATAAAAATAAATATTTGTAAACAAAAAGACAGAAATACAGACCCAAACCTACAGAACTCCTAATTTAGGAGAGAATGAGCAACATGGTGTCTAGGGATGAAGAGATGGCTCTGTGCTTAAGAGTGTGTTGCTCTTGCAAAGGACACACGTTCAGTTCCCAGCACCTATTGTCAGGCAGTTTCCCATGGTGGGTAACTCCAGCTCCAGAGGAAATCCGGCACCCACTCCCTGACCTCCATAGATAATGAAGTCATGTGCCTACACACCCACACACATCTACATATAATTTTAAAATTAAAATAAAATTGGCCTCCAGATTTCCCACATCCTCCTCCAGGGTCTAGTCTCATAAGTGTAGTCTTCACCCCTCATCAAGGAAACTTCTCTTCGCAACAGACAGGGATCACTACAGAAGACCACAACCAATCAATATTCAGAGTTGTGGAGCTCAGTCCCAATGGATACATCTACAAAATACTCTCATACCAGGGAATATTTCAGAAGAGGGAGCAGACAGATTGTAAGGGCCAGAAGATCAGGGAGTTTGCTGTGAGGTTAGTTCCCTAGTAACAACAGAAGCTGCACCCATAAAGTCTCACAAACATGACCACAAACATGAGCTGAACAAGGAGAACACCAATGAACATCTTATACTGGTCAGGGAAAATCCCATGATGTCCCAACACTACTCAAAGAACTACAGGCAACTGAGTAAATCTGAGAGCAAAAGAGGTGGTCCTCCCCAGGGAAGAGCACACCATCTAGTTGCCCAGTGTCAAACAGCCAGCCCTGATAACATACACACAAGTAACATTATATGGACTAAACAGGCTATATTTAGGAATATAGATGTATATACAAATACATATGGTCATGTAATAACAATTGATGAAAAAGAGGCCACAAATTTGAAGGAAAGCAGGAAGAGGTATATGGGATGGTTTGGAGGGAGGGAAGGAAAGGGGAAAGTGTTAAAATTAAAATACAATTTCGACATTTTTTAGGAATTAAAATAAAATCTTAAAACAAAAAGAATATGCTACAATAAGACCAGGCATATACCATCATATCAAGGCTGGACGAGGTGACCCAGTAGGAGGAAAAAGGTCCCACAAGCAGGCAAAAGAGTCAGAGACACCCCCAGCTCCCACAAGAACACCAAGCTACTCAGTCCCAACATATACGTAGAGGATCTAGGTCAGACCCCTACAGGTTCCCTAATATGCCATGTTTGGTTGATGTCCCTGGGAGGCCTGTTCTTTTCTGAGGGGAGACAGAGGGGGTTAGATCTAGGAAAGGTAGGGGGAGACTGGGGGAGGGAGGGACAGGTAACTGTGGTCAGGATGTAATATATATGAGAGAAGAATAAAAAACATGTAAGTTTTAAAAAGAAAGAATATAGCTGGGTGTAGTGGTACACACCTTTAATCCCAACACCCGGAGGGCTCTCCGTGGGTAGATCTCTGTTAGTTTGAAGCCAGCCTAGTCTGTAGTGAGTAGCAGTGTAGTAGTCAGCCAGAGCTACAGTACTGAGGCCACATCTTAACAACAAATAAATAAATATAAATATAAGAATTTAAAAAAATAACTCAGTCGCAAGAGAAAGCATGGAGCCACGGAAGGGTTTTCAATTTGCATCTGTTATTCAACAGAAGACGTGAACTTATTTCCTCGCCTGTGGCAATGACTTTTGTGAGACAGAGCAGCTCAGTTTACAGGAGTGAAAGGTAAGAACTCTTAGCAAACCATTTCCGGGAAAGCAGGATGTCATTATGCTGAGCACGGAGGGAATGGAGAGGACAAAGGGTGAAGGTGTCTCAATGGCAGACTCTCAGAAAAGCTCCCCTAGATGATTGTTTCAATTTCCTCTGAGAAGCAGAAGTGAGGTCTATCATGGATGTGGTCAGAGGTTATGCCGCACTCTATGAGCAGAGACTCGTGCAAATCTCTAGACGGTGTGAGTCAGCAGGTTCGGAGGGGGGGCGCCAAACCCTGACAGACACTACTGATTCTGATTATGGGACCAGGCTTTGAGAAACACAGGCCACAGCTATGAAGATAGCCATTTTCTGACCCCACCTGAAACCCACTATAAAAAATGGAATAAGGGCTGGGGGGGGGGGGAGGTCCCCAGGTGGCACCTACCACCAAGACTGACCATCTGAATTCAATCCCCAGAAACCACACTGTGGAAACAGAAAACCAATTTCTTCAAGCTGGCCTCAGACCACCACACATGCGCTGTGGCATGATCGTGTGTGTGTGTGTGTGTGTGTGTGTGTGTGTGTGTGTGTGTGTGTGTGTGTGTGTGTGTATTTAGGGTGTATCTCAGCTGCCAGAGTGCTTGCCTAGCATCACAAAACCCTGACTTCGAATTCTAGCCCCTCATAAGCTGGGCTTTGCAGTGAACACTTACCACCACCACCACCCTGGAGAGGAAGCCAGGAGGATCAAGAGTCTGAGGTCATCTGTGGCTACAGAGAAGGCTGGAGGCCAACCTGGGCTACACCAGACTATGTCTGAAATAAAATAAAAGCTCCCGAGGATGTTGTAATAGCTCACACAGTAGTCTTTGTGGTACTATGTCCCCACATAGTCACCTCTCCCTGGGGTCTGTGTGATTAGATAGCTCAGGAGCAACCAGCCCTGACCTTCTGGGGAGAGTTAGTAAATCTTTTTTCATTCCCAGCGTTAAATGGGCTCCTTTAAAGACATTGCACCTTTCCACTCACAACATAGGGATTTTGGATGCAACATTATTTCCTCTCCTCTGCAAATGTTGCATATTCGAGACCTGAAACTCGCCAGCAATTTGCTCTAACAGCTTAACCTAAAAACTGCCCATCATTGGCTACAAAATTGGAACCTTCCGTGTTTTGCTGTGGACAATGCTGCATCTGTGTTTGCATTGGCTTAATCAATCTCTTCAACGGTGGGACCTGAGAAAGCACCATCAGCAGGCAGAGCCCCGGTCCCCAACCTGTAGGGAAGGCCCAGGCATTCTCCTGGCACACCTCCCACTTGATGCTATAGAGCGGCAGACTTAACCCAGAGTTCTCTGCTGTTGTTTCTTCTCTGATTCTTTCTTCTCTAGCATCACTTTTGATTTTGATTGTGTTCAGTATCTTCTCACATACCATAGTAAACTGGTCCTCCTCTTTATACACTCTCATCCTCAGCGAAAGGCATTGAGGATGCCATTGGCATTAGTATCAAAAGTGGCTTCCATCTTAGCCACATAATGAAGGTGTGTAACAAGCTTGGCCAAGGCTGGCTCACCATCATGTGGCTGCATGGGCACAGAAGTCTTGGTTGTCAGAGCAGGTAAGCATCTTCACGGTGGGGATGGAATGTTGTGGCTACCGAAGACAGTGATGACCCCACCGTCAATGTCAACACCAAGGAAACAAGAAAGGTAAGGTTTGAGTCTGAAAGTCCAGTCCTCACCTCCCATGGCATTTTGGGAAGCACTGGCCACTTGGGGAAGAAAGACCTAGCTAGAAGGAAGTAGGTCACAAGGCAGTGGGTCCTAAGAACGCCTTGTCCCTGGCCACTTCCTGCCTCTCCCTCTGCTTCCTGTCCCATGAGATGAACTGGTTTGCTCTCTGGAATGCTATCTGCCACGATGCCATGATGATCAGCCTCACCTAAGGCCACAGCAACAGAACCAGTCGACCACTGAATGAAACCTCTGAGACTGAGCTGAAGAAGGCTTTCTAAATCCTTCTAGATGGCTTTGCTCTTAGTCACAGTGGTGAAAAGCCTGATTAACGTGGGGAACAAGTGAACAAGAGCAGTGATTTGTCTCCAAGCAGAATGGCTGCCTGGGCAGGTGTACTGCAAGCCACTGTCACTCCGGGGAAGGTGTTCTTATTCAGTTCTTTTCTGCTGAAGAAGTCTTGAAGCTTCTGGATCTTAAGGGTATGTCTAGGGCTGCTGTTGTCAGAGAAAGGCTACTCTGTGAGATGAGGAGTCAGGGGAATAGCATGCCAGAGCGAGCAAGGGCTGTACAGATGTTGTTGTGAACAATCAGAATATCTGTCTAAACTCATGGAAAAACTTTCAGAAAAATACAAATATTTTAAAAATCAAGAACCAGGGTTGGGGAGATGGCTCAGCAGGTAAATATTCAATTCCCCAGCACCTACATTCAAAGCCATGTGTGGTCATGTGTGTCTATGATCCCGGGGCTGGGAGGCAGAGGCTGGATGGTCACTGATGCTTTCTGGCCAATCAATCAACCCAAACCACTGAATTCCTGATTCAGTGAGAGACCCTATATCAAAACAACCAGGAGACCACGAACAGGAGACAATGTTCACCTCTGGCAATGGAGGGCACACACACATGCAAATGTGGGCATGCTGGTGAATACAAACAGGAACATACACACATGGGGACACCACACACACACACACACACACACACACACACACATACACACACACACACACACACACACACATACACACACACACATGAACAACTTCCACTGAAGAGCCCAATAAACCCTACATATTGCTAATGGTTGATCAATAACAGGCTAGCTCACATCTTGATCTTTATAGCATTCTTGTACATGGCAGCCTAGGCAGACATCTTGGTACAGGGCTGTTAGAATCTTTAGAAAACTCTAATGTGAATTTTTGGGTACCAAATTTTATTAACTCTTGATAATTCACTTAGTAGTTAGTAAACAAAGTACTTGCCTATACGAGCTTCCCTGTTCAGAGGATATATCCTCATGTCTTACTGGATGTCCAAGAAACTTACCTAAAATGGGCGCTCTAAAAACTGTGCAGTCCAGTCATTCCAAAGTCCCCTCTGCTCTATCTTTTAATCCAATAAGGGTATCAGACAGTCCCATCTGGGTCACATTGACTGGCTCCTGTTGTCCACTTTCATGGAGTTGTGCCCATGCTCTTGGCTTCAGATCAACGAAATCCACTTCTGCGTTAGCTATAACCACTGCAGTTACCATGCTATGCATCCTTATGTAACCTGTAAGTGACTTTTACATAATCCGAATCCTGATGAGGGTTAATATCCATTTCATCTACTAAACACCAATCACCCTTTG